>NW_027526335.1:196503954-196891454 GCF_048455015.1 Haemaphysalis longicornis
AATCACGGACCGCGGAACAGCCTTTACCGCGGACCTGATGGAAGGAATATTACGCTACAGCAACACGGATCAAAGAACAACGACGGCGTACCACCCCCAAACGAACGGACTAACAGAACGTCTGAACAAGACAATCGCAGATATGCTGTCAATGTATGTTGATGTTGAACATAAGACTTGTGACGAAGTGCTCCCGTATATCATGTTTGCGTACAACACGGCTATCCAGGAGACGACGCAGCTGACGCCGTTCGAGCTTGTCTACGGAAGACGGCCAACTACGATGCTCGACGCCATGCTTCCGCACGTAGAAGACGACGACCTCAACACCGACGTCCAAGGATACCTTCAGCGTGCAAAGGAGGCCCGCCAGCTGGCTCGAGTTCGTACAACGCGCCAGCAGCTCGTGGATGCTGGGCGCTACAACCTCCGACGCCGAGACGCCGAGTACCACCCCGGGGACCGTGTTTGGGTTTGGACTCTCATCCGACGACGCGGACTCAGTGAGAAGCTTCTGCGACGATATTTCGGACCATACCAAATTCTACGACGTTTTGGCCAACTTACCTACGAGCCAATCCCCGATGGTGATTCCGGAACATCACGACGACGCACGCGGCCCGAAGTCGTCAACGTGGTTCGCTTGAAACCCTACTATGAAAGATGACGGACTTTTTTTGTTGTTGTTGTTTGTTCGGACTGTCTTTTATTTTAGCATCGGGTCGATGCACTCTTACAGGGGGGGGGGGGGGGGGCTAATGCCGCGAAACATGTATGGGCTTGCTTATTTGTTGTTTGTTTTTACTCCCGATGTGTTATATGCGTTCCAAGCAAAGCGCGTCTTCCATACTTTATTTTTATGCCGCACGGGCTATCACATTCAGATAAACAAACTGTTTCGCGCTACCGTCGCTAGCCCAGAATAATTGTGTGCGATCTACAATGTTCTGGATGTGAATCGACGGTTCCAGAAACACTCGCGCCGAAAGATAAAAGCCTGCAGAGCAGACGCCTCGGCATTCGATTCTGCGACGCTCGCCGACGCAAGTCACTTTGTTGACCGCGGCTTCGCCGCCTCTGTATTCTTTTGAGTTGTTAGAGGAGCACAAGTTCGCTCCAATAAACTTGTTTCTCCTTCAAGACAACTGCGTCGTCCTTGGCTTCGTGACAATATCCACGCAGTACTCGTGCCGCGAATGCAGGCTGCGGGGATTGCCCTTAGTGTGGTTGCGCGGAGAAGAAAGAAGTGGGAAGCCACACGAGGGGCTGACTTAGGCCAATATCAAGTGGGCACTACCGAACAGCGGGAGGGCCAGGGTGGAACGGGGTAGAACGCCAGGAGGAGTGGACGGAGCAGGTTCGAGGAGCGCGACGTCCGTGTGGAAGACTCGAAGTTCGTTGTGTTTTCGGGACCCGAGCTATAGAGGGGTCTATATGGAGCCTTGACATTCTGGAGCCGAGGCGCGACTTCTGACTCGTGGAGGCGGGCAACGTTGGCGAGCTCCGCCCGTGGACGACCCGCCGCCTGCTGCCCGTCAGCGACGGGCAGTGCACTGTTGTCTCCTGCCCGCTGCTACGGAGCGCTCGATCGTGAAGGAGTGCCGAGCAGACCGTTGTCTACGAGAACAATGGTACGCCTTAGTTGTTGACGTTCAGGCACGCGGGACGACGTCATAGTATCCCCGCGACATCCCTCTTCAAATCGTCACTGGAAGTCAGACCGCCTTGCTGACAGCACCTTATCGCCCTGAACCTTTGGTGGGGACACCTCTTTTTATTAAGTGAAGAGCACTTTAGGGGCTCGCCTTGTCGTCTTAGCTCGCTCGCGGGACCCAAGCAGAGCCACACCGCGTGCCGTCGTAGCGGCTGCCTTCGCGGCGTAACCAAAAGGCTTCGAAAGCCAAGCGGTTTTTACAGTCATAAGCGTTCGAAAGTCGTGACCCACTGGCGCTTGTCATACAGCTCTCCTTTGCTAGCGCAAAAAGAACTGTAGGCATATTTGAGACAAAATATACATAATTAAACGCAGCGCCCGCGTTTATTCATTTAAAAACGCTGGTTGGGTAGGTTTCTACAAGAGTACGTAAAAAAGTGACACTGCAACGCCGGCACGTAAGGGAGGAGAAGCAAGCACAAAAAGAACGGAACTCCGCTGGCGCTGTTTCAGGAAGGGGGCGCGCGGGCACTGCGAAGGCGGGAAATTTGAATTGCATTGGGTGGTAGCCGTGAGCATGCAACTGCGCTACAGCCTATTTTGGTGAATCCCTGCTCTACACTTCCGACAGCTTTCACATTGAGTGCAACGGCTGTAATTGTTTTTCTTTAGAACTAGTATTTTTCAGTGTCGTGCACGTGTCGGTTAACTTTGAGCTGTAATTGCCTGCTGTGTGGGTATTTCTTGAAAAATATATGTTTATGTGTTCAATTTCCAAGTGTTCTCATCTAATTCTTGGCCTTGTGGCATGTCCGAATAGCCACTGAATACAGGAAAGGAACCTGCGACGGGTATTCCCCCACACCAGGGTAATGATGATGATGGTTGGTGTTTAATGGCGCAAGGCCGACGAGGGCAAAGAGCGCCTGAGAAGTTATTTAATGAAAACAAGTGATTACCACAAAAGGTAGGTATAAAATGTGTAAACTGGACATAGTAAGATCAATAAAGATAATGGTGATGGCTGGTGTATAGGGCCAGATGTGATTACGCATGATAGGAAATGAGGTTTAAAAACTTAACATCTGACAAATATTTAAAAACGCGTTTCACAGAAACCATGGCATCGTCACCTAGAAACAGAGATGGGTGTAGGGGAATATGTTGTCTGTAGAGTTCTCTGAAGTGTTTGTGTCGTGTTGTGTCAAGTGCCTTGCATTGTATGAGTATGTGGACTACGGATAGGCCCTCCCCACACCTGCTACACAGGGGTCTTGGAGATCCCGTGAGCAGGTGCGAGTGCGTTACATGCGTATGGCCTATCCGTAACCTAGCTAAGGTAACTTCAATGTGCCTGTTGTGTGAGTCAGTAGTGTATTGTCCCAGGTGTGGTTTTATTACATGTAGTTTGTTGTCTGTCTGTTCGCTCCAGTCTGCTTGCCAAGTTTTACGGAGTTGTTGTCTAATGTGTGGCTTGAGGTCTGTGTAAGGTAGTGTTGACATGTCGACTGTGTTTCGGAGTGCAGCATTGGCGGCCATTTCATCCGCCACTTCATTACCGCCAATGCAAGAGGGGCCTGGCACCCAACACACAGTCACCCCAAGGTTTGATGAATAAGCTACCATAATCGTTGTGAAGACAAGATTAATGACATGGTTTTTTGATGACTTTCCGGATGATAATGCACGGACGACGCTCAACGAATCTGTATAAATGACGGATGTAGGAATATGATGTTCAACTATGTGACTTACAACTAGAAATATGCCATATGCCTCTGCCGTAAAAATACTTGTATTAACATTCATTGTTCTACATGCTTCAAAATTGGGCCCATGCGCAGCACAAGACACCGCAGTGGACGTTTTAGATGCATCGCTGAAAAACTCTGCAGCCCTGTATTTATTCTGCAGATGCATGAAATGCTGCAAAATCCCACTTCTTGGTGTCCTGTTCTTATTGTATTGTACGAAAGACAAGTCACATGCTACAGGACGAAGATGCCATGGTGCTACAAGATCAGTGTGAGATGATTTGAATGTGTCTAAGACGGAGACCTCATGAATAGTCACCTCGACCCTCACTCTCTGCGAGAAGGGAACGGAAATTGATGGGCGGTTTAAAAGAGTTTAGTTGTGGACGTATCATTAAAAACCGGTTTAAAGGGAGGGTTATTCATTGATGAGATTTTGGAGGCATATAGGAGGTAAACATAAGTTCGCTGGTACGCTAAGCACCATTTGTCGCACTCTGCATAAAGACTGTGGACAGGACTGGTACGGAATGCCCCACAAGACAGGCGAAGCCCCAAGTGAAGCACTGGGTCGAGCATTTTAGGTGCTGTTTTTGTGGCTGACCCACACACAACGCTTCCGTAGTCCAACCGTGGCCCCACCAACGCGGCATAAAGTCGAAGCAGGAGTTGTTTGTCTGCACCGTACGATTGGTGAGACAGGACTTTTAGAATATTCATTGTTTTTTGGCATTTTTGTTTGAGTCGTTTTATGTGGGGTATGAATGAGAGTTTCTCGTCAAACACCACACCCAAAAACTTGTGCTCTCTTTTTACTGGAATCGAGTCACCAAAGAGTTTTAAGTCGGGATCGGGCAGGTTGCCCCGCCTTTTTGAGAATACAACGCAGGTGCTTTTAGAAGGATTAAGTTTAAACCCATTTTCATCTGCCCAGCGAGAAAGTTTATTTACCGCAAGCTGGACCTGACGTTCACAAATGGATATGTTACATGATTTGAAAGATATTTGAACGTCATCTACATACATCAAGCAGGATATGGTTGGCGGCAGTGCCTTTCTGAGAGAGTTCATCTTAACTATAAACAAGGTGCAGCTCAATACGCCACCTTGAGGCACGCCATTCTCCTGCACGTGAACGTTTGAAAGTGCCGAACCGACCCTGACACGAAATGTTCGTTCGGACAGGTAACTTGAAAGAGTGTTAAGCATGTTACCTGTCACACAATAGGATTTCAGGTCTGCAAGAATGCCATAACGCCATGCCGTATCATAAGCTTTCTCGATATCAAAAAATACGGTCATGCAGTACTGCCTGTGTATAAAGGCATCCTTAATGTAAGATTCCAGTGCAACTAATTGATCATTTGTGGATCGCCCTGCCCGGAAGCCTGCCTGGCAGCTCTCGAGAAGACCGCTGTACTCAAGGAAGTACACGAGCCTACGGTTTATCATCTTCTCGAGGAGCTTGCACAGGCAGCTTGTCAAAGCAATGGGCCGGTAACTAGAAGGAGAGGAAGAGTCCTTGCCTTCTTTTAGGAAAGCCACTACTATGGCCTCCCTCCAAGAGCGAGGAATGTGCCCAGAAAGCCAAATCTTGTTATATAGGTGCAGGAGTGTTAGAAGAGTGTCTGAGTGTAGGTGGTGGATCATTGTATATGTGATGTTGTCTGGGCCTGGAGCTGAGGGTTTACAAGTGCTCAGAGCGGTCCTCAGCTCATGAAGTGAAAACTCCGAGTTATAAGAGGAGGTTGACTTATCATTATCACGTAAAGACTTCTTTTCGGCCAATTGTTTGTGTTTCATGAAAGTGCTAGTGTAGTGTGCTGAACTGGACACGTGTTGGAAGTGTTGTGCGAGTGTGTTAGCCTGGTCTTCCAGTTTGTCCCCTGTTGTACTGACCAGGGGCAGGCTGTGTGTCTGTTGTCCTGTTAGTTTGCGTATTCGTGTCCAGACTTTGCGAGAGTCAGTGTAAGAGTTTATGGATGTTACGAATGAGCGCCAACTCTCTCGTTTTGCCTCACGGCGCACACGTTTTCCCATCGCCTTAGCCCTTTTGAACAATAAAAGGTTTCCCGACGTGGGGTACCTGCGCAGGATACCCCACGCCTTGTTGTGGGCCTCTCGCTCCCGCCTGCAGTCCTCATTCCACCACGGCCTCCGCTGGTTGCGCGGGGCACCAGAGGCGTGGGGAATGGACTTTTCGGCGGCGTCGAGGATGTGCGCCGTGAGGAGTTGGGTAGCTTCTGCGACGTGTAGGTGTCCTATGGATGTGTGGTGTAGTTTGGATGTCTCTGTAAATGTATTCCAGTTAGCTCGTGCTTCATTGAACCTATTATGGGAAGATGGACTCCATGGGCCTTTACCTATGTATGTGAGTGAGGTGGGGAAGTGGTCACTGCCATATGGGTCAGTGCCCACACCCCACTCGAGAAGAGGAAAGAGAACTGCGGAGCCAATCGCCAAGTCAAGACATGAGTATGTGTTGTGTCCTATGTTATGGTATGTAGGCTGTTTATTGTTGAAAAGGCATGCTCCAGAGGATGTAAGAAACCTCTCTATCAGGCGACCCCGGGCATCCGTACGAGAAGAGCCCCAAAGATAGTTATGAGCATTAAGGTCGCCTGTAAGGATGTACGGTTCGGGCAGCTGGTCAACCAGCGCCTCGAAGTCAGAGCTTAAAAGTGAAACATCAGGAGGAATGTATATGGAGCATACCGTTATCAACCTATTAAATATTATTGTTCCAATTGCAACAGCCTCAAGGATAGTGTTCAAGGTGACAGGGTGGCATGCTAAGGATTTGCGGGTGATTATGGCCACACCGCCAGAAGAGTGTGTGCAGCCAACCCTGTCCTTTCTGTATACCAGGTAACTATTCAAGAAATGTGTGTTCTTGGAATTCAGGTGTGTTTCTTGAACACACATCACACTTGGTTGATTGGCATGCAGAATCTCATACACGTCGTCAAGATTATTCAGAAGGCCTCTGCAGTTCCATTGAACAATATTTTCTCTTCCCATTATTATGTGTTCAGAGCTACTGGAGTGTGATTATTTATGTAGGGTCTTTCGGGGCTTGCACTCTTGGAAGGGGTTTTCTGGCCTTCTCTACTGACCTGGACGTCGCAGCCCGTTCCTTCCGCTGCGATGGAAGCCGGAAGGGCTCGACGTCCATGTCGTCATCTGAAGGCAAGGGGGTGCCCAGTGGACTGGGCCCCCTTGACATTGTACCCTTTCGGGTGTTCTTTGCCTGCGCTGCCAGTGCCGAAGGCGTGAGGAGCACCACAGATGGCACCGGCAGTGAGGTAGAGGAGGGGGTCGCTGCGACTGCCTCCGTCTTTATCTCCGTGCCCTTGCATCTGCTTTGGGCCGGTGGAGAGGAAGCAGTGGATGCAGCGGCATCCCCAACAGACGTTGTTGCCACCACAGCCGCTGCTGGGTGAGCTAGCGGTGCAGAGGCTGGTTGGGCTGTTTGGGGCAACCCTGGGGGGGCGGGGGCGGGACCAAGTCCGACTCGCGGTACTGGGTCCCCGCCGAAACCAGACGCCGCTCCGCCCCCCGGCGAGCTGCGTCGGCGTACCTCCCCAGGGGGAAATAGGCGAACCTCTTTCGCGCCTCCGGGAAGGTGATGTTTTCCGTGACTTTGACGTTGGTGATTTTCTTTTCAATTTTGAATGTCTCGCAGGCTCGCGAATACGCGCCGTGAGGTTCTTTGTAATTCACACAAAGCAATTGGTTAGAGGGACAATTATCAGAGTGATGACCTTGTTGCGCGCACTTGGCGCAGGTTAGTTGGCCCCGACACGAGTTGGTACCATGCCCGAACCGCTGGCACTTGTAACAGCGCCGCGGATTCGGGATGTACGCTCGGACAGAGCACCGGATGAATACTGCATTGATATGGTCTGGAAGAGTTGCACGGTCGAAAGTGAGAATTATGTGCCTGGTAGGTATTTCCTTGTTATCTCGTCTTATGGATATCCGCCTGACTGCGGTCACACCCTGATTTCTCAGGCCTTCTAGAAGATCGGCTTCCGTCTCGTTTGCCAGATGTGACTCTGAGATCACGCCCTGCGAGCTGTTGAGGCTGCGGTGGGGCGTGACCTTGATGCCAAGATCGGCAGTGCGGGTCTGGCTCAGGAGGCTTGTGGCCTGTTGCTGGGTGGTGACTTCTACCAGCAACTCTCCAGTTCTTTGCTTTTTGGCTTTGTAGTGTTTACCGATTATTCCTTCTATGAATTTTGTAGTCAGAAAAACGGACATTGAGGCAACTGGCTTGTCTTTTTCAAGGGATTCGATAATCAAGAATCGGGGATAGTTATCAGGTTTCGGGAGAGTGAGAGTTGGAAGGGGTGGGTACGTAACATCGGTGCGGCCCCTTTTCAGGGACCGATCGGGTTTGCAGGGGGGTTTTGATTTATCCATGTGGCATTGGAAAAAAGTAGGGGACGGGGGTACTTTCGTCTCAAACCTTACCCTAATAGCTTGAGAGGTCCCGGAGCTCCCTGCCTGGTGAACAGACAGAGAGCCCATCCGCCGGAGCTTGACCTGGGCTCCGACGGCCACCGTTCGTGGTTTCTAACCCTCCACCTATAAACACATCGCCACGGTTGGATCCAGATTATGTTTGGGGGCTCGGGGTCCGCGGTATCGCCAGTACCGTCACCATGAATACTCAAGGTGCCCCGTGCGGGGCACACCAGGGTAATGTCAGGTTGGCTACCCAACACACGGGGATAGGGACAATTGAACTGAAAGGGAAAGAAGGATGACTTCTGGTGTTTACCACGCGGATACCTAAAACAAGCCATTGATAAAGCAGACCAGAAAGCGGGAGTTGTTGCAGGACATTCGTCGGTCACGACTTATCTCTGGAGGACTGCTATGTAATAAGGAATGGTGCAGATAAACTATTGGATGGAACAGCAATGCATTGATGGTTCAATGAGTGTTGTTACCGAGATGGCAAGCACCTGTAAGCTGTTTTGAGCCGCCAGTCGTGCTCCAAAGTAATAGCAAACTCCGTAGCCTGTTTACAAACCAGCTCATGGACAACCACGGCAAGCTTGGCTAGGTTATCCGGGAACGAGTAATCAGCTCTTGCTACAACAAGGCCTAGACCCTGGTGTGCATTCAAAAAACGTTCTCGCAGGAGTTTTCCCTTGGTGTTGCGTGCCGCTTTCATAAAAAAACCGCCACACGTCATAAACCGCCACACGTCACCGCCACAGGAGCATAAAGCACGGGCTGGAGCCATCTGGTTTGCCATTTGCAAACACTAGATGTCTTAACGGGAATTCCGACGCCAATGTCGGCTCCTATATCTTATCCTTGAGCCGCTGAACAGTGGGTCCTTGTGTGCTCGGTAACAACGTCCGTGACGTCTTGAGGAAGCTTAAGTGGGCCAGGTGCCCACTTGGCTACATCCGCATTTTTGCAAATTGAGGCAATGAAAAAGTTGCTGGAGCTCAATTTGTTCGTCGCAGATTAGTGAGTTCTTATATAAGAATGACGTTACGTGTGGTTGAGTGGCGCCGACGTACCGCTGCTGAAAGTCGGAACCGAGTAATGCACTTGTATCTATTCCGTTATTCCCAACTGGGGTGGTTTCCATCATACAAAATAACAGACATGAAAATTGGTAATTTTGATCCATGACTCAAAGCTGCGATTCTTGCAAAAGCATTGAGCGTGCACCTACCAGACTTTCATTTTGTCGGTTTTGCGATGCCCGGACAGCCCCTGATGAAGCACCGAACGAAACTCTGACTTTGGCATAGGTGCCGCACAATGGACGAAAGAAGTACACAGTGTCCTTCTGTACCGCGGAGCGCTTAACACCAGGTTGGTACCAAAACTGCGTGCGTCGACGGAAGTAGCGTCGATAACTAGGCGGCAAGCCCAACTTTCTGGTAAATGATCTGTACCTACTAATGTTGTGGTCGTGTCTTAAAAACTATAGTGAATTTGGCCGCTTGGACGAGTTGATAATTACGCAGAGTTTTATTATGTGTTAAGTTACAGTAAGCATGTAAACAATAGCTAATTCAGGCCTGCCTTCAATAAATCACCTTGAATTTCGGGAGTATAACTTGAGAAAGCCGCTGTAACTCTTGGATCGTTTACACTATCCCGCAGCAATTATATGACATTTAGTCGCTAAGTCGACACTAATGCACCGCCGAGTTTTGTTTTCATTGAAAATTAAAGTACTTCACAGGAAAATGGGAAATGTTGTGAGATCCCTATTGGCTCGTGGTACGTGGGCTTTTACCCTGACATTTAGCTCCAATAGTTCAAAGAATTATTCAGCTATGAACCTATGAAATATGAAGTGTTGGACATTATGAGCAAACCTGGTTTGGTTCGAGCTTTCTTTGGACTGGTCCCATGTCAACAAAACCCTCTACAGCTACCCTGGTAAGCCACATTCACAGATTATTTTTATTTGCATTTATCTTATTCTTTTTCTTGATCTTGTTCTTTACCCAAGCGAACTAACATCTAAATTATACTTGCCAGCATAGCCATCTGTTTCCCTACTATCACGACAAATTCACCGATACAAGAAACAAGGACAATGAATTTCTTAAATCCTTCCCACTATGGTGGGCGAACTATAGCATAATTCAAACATTCCAGTTGTGTTGCCTTTCGCCATTCTGCCTTTTCTCTGGCATTTACAGGTTGTTTGCGGGTGTCGCTGTTTTTGAGCGAGGTTTGAGCGCCTCTGCAAAGTTTGATAAGCTCAACATAAAGCAGATACCTAGGCCACAATTTTAAAACTTAAACCACGCATTACTGCTCATGTTCCTCCTTTCCCCAATTTTACAGTCGGTGCAGCACTCTTACCACCAAAGTGTCCTATAGCACGCGTTAGGATGTCGCAGTTTCTAATTCTTTATTTTAAAATGTCACATTTTACTCACACGCATGAAATGTCAGTACATCACTCAGCACGTGTACCACAATTTAGGCTGAGTAGAACACTACATCACCTTTAGACATTTCCAGAACGTGCGAAAACACTGTACGAGGTTCGTAAGACGCGTTATTGACAAATTATATTGCATAGTTGTCTGAGTTCGTAAGCCCACAAGTCTGAACTTTCCACCTCTCATCAGCACTCACCAGACTTTAAAGTCGCCTAACTAATTCGTATTTATAGCACCAGACAGCGTACATATAACTGCTTGTGGTGTACTAACCACACTTCGAGCTTCCTGATAAAAGAGTTCTATTGATTCCCGGGAATTTGAGATAGTCCGTGATGTTTATTGTTTTCCTTCCTTGCCACATTTACACAACTCTCAAATAGGTGTGACGCACGCAAAACACTACTGCGAATATTTTATGTCTGCCGCTCTTCCGGCGGCTTAAAAGCTCCCCTAAGAGCCGCAGGTTTGAAAAGGACGCTATGTAGATTAACATCTCTTTACAGGGACTAGCGGACGTTTACGATTTAGAAGCGTTTTATGGTAACTTTGCTACAAGCTTACCTGCTTCAACAGAAGTCGCAACTTTACCTCAAATAACAGGCGCACTTCGAAAGCAAGTTGTTTCAGAATTTCAATCCAGTTTGTACCACAGGCGTCGGTGGTGCAGAAGCCTGTTGTTGACACAATCGTTCTATGGAAGTGTAGGAGGGAATAAGGGCCTCACGGGTGGGTTCAGCGTTTTCCGACTGAAGTAAACACTTTGTGTCTGAGTGCGGGCGTCCCTTTAGAACAATTTTAGTGCCCTTCCGCAACTCGCTGCGGAGTGGTTTCTTCGGGGTGCAGTTACGCGTTTCTGGTTTGTTGGAAGCACCGCTGGGTTCTTGTACCCCAAGCAAACTATTATGTGAGTGCCGTGTCCCGGCCGGTACACTTTAAAAACACACCACACGCAGTCGCCCGAAATGAGCGCGTCTACTGAAGATCTTACTCTGTGCTCTCTAGCGGCAAGAACGCTTCTTCCGGATGTGAGCCATTCAACCAACGATGCGGAAAATGCATTTAAAGTACGCGGTCTGACCTCTTCTATTTGGCAGTCGTGGCTGTTCAGCGGCTTCAGTGTGCCGCCCTGATTGTGACTACAGCTTTGAGATCCACCCACGACCGTCTTTTTGGGAAGCATGCAAAAACAAAAAGTCATATACGAGATAACACAGCAGCGCAAAGATCTACACGTGTCGGTAGGCATTACGTTGCCCTTTACAGTTGCGCATCTGATACCTAATGTGTATCTTTGGAGTGTACATCCCCAATTTTGAGCTCTTTCTCAGCCTATCACTGTGCCCCCGTACCAGTTCCTTCTCATATGTGAACATATTTTTTTTCTATCCCCCAATAAACTCGTTAATAGCAAAAGGTATTCGTTCGCTCAAATAAATCGTACCGAAGAAGTGAGATCCGAAATAGAACACGAAGCAGAGCACACTTCTCTGCATCGGGACGATAGCCAGGATGACCTGTCAGCGGTATTTTCTCACGGGTGTTTCATTGCTTTCCGCTTTTTGTCGCAGATATGGTGCATGGAGAGAGAGCAAGCTGAATGAATTCGCGACATCGCAGTACATTTCCGAACTAACAATTTTGATTTCGCAAACGCCACCCCGAAGTCACTTTCGGTTAACCTTTACCTGAGGAGGTAACATCACGCATTTCAACAAAATCAACAGACTTAAGGTTTAGCTAATCCGCAGGCAAGGAAGACAACAAGCGAGCTTAGAAATCGCAATTGCCAAAAATAGGCGCACTTTTTTTCAATTGCCATAATTTGTATGATTAGAAATGAGATGTCTGTGCTCTTGTATATATGAGCATTCGGTGAGTTTTTCTTGTTTCATACGTGCTTAGAGATAATGAAACCGATTGGGCTTGTATAGCGGAAGAACGACGCATGGAAGACCTAAACCAAGGCTGCCAATGGCAAGGACGATAACTCTAATGACAGGGATGCTTTAATGATGATTATTATGAACGGCGCGTACCCAGCGGGAGATTTAACAGCTAGTTTTTCTTCATGGCCAGCTCTCCGTGTACGCAATTGTGGGAATAAAGACCCGTTGTCCAGAGTGACACAACCCCAAAACAAGGTGTGTCGTACTTTCCAGAAACACAAGACAATATGATTAGATTAGCCTCAGAAAGAACGGTTTTCTTTCCTTTTCTGTTTGCGAAAATATCGAAATAATGCCTTGTGTGCACGTTACATATGTATGATATCCGGGCAAGGTACCAGAGGCACATAGAGTCGGTGAGGCTCCTCAGGGTTACGAAAACACGAAACTACTTCCGTTGTGATAAAATGTGTTATCTTTCTTCACATGGAAACAAGGTGGACTCTTTGGCTTTGCCGCCGCACGGTCCACTAATCCGTTCGCCTTCGCAATGCAGGCGCTCGACCCTACCATCGTTCAGTTGCTGGTTCCTGCTGTGCTGGCTGCCTCATCGAATGTTCCAGCGTACCGCGAGTGACTCAGCACCGGGAATGACACCGTCCTTCTCATGCGTGCTGGAAACGCTTCCGGCTGTCCTGCTGCGCCGCCGGCAGATCACGGGATCACCGACGTCATCATTGTATCACTACCGTCATCGGCCAGTTCAGCGACAACATCTATAAATTGAATATGCATCAGCCATTTGGGACCCTTACCAGGTTTACATATTATACAACATCAAATCACTTCGAAACCGCGCAGTTCGCTTCATCTTTTCAGACTACTCCCGTCATTCCAGTGTCACAGAGTTGAAAATTGGTGCAGAACTGCTCGACTTGTCGCAACAACGCAAAGCTGCAAGGTTATCACTTTTTCTCAAACTTTATCGCCACCCATTGTTTCATGACGATTTCTTTTCTTCACCAGCTTCCATTCTTCCCAGACACGACCATCCTTTCAAAGTGAAGCGTTTACCATGTCATACATTGCACTATTCTCGGTCATTTGCCCCACGTACAATCATTGACTGGAACGCATTGCCATCACACATAGCCACCGTCATTGATGCTGTTAAATTTATTCAACTAATACTCGCGGAAGTTGTGAATTGAAAAAAAAACTATCGCTTTTCGTTGTATAACTTCTTAGAGATAGTTCTTTTTCAAAAACGTTTTGTTTGTTGTTGCTTCTACTCAGCTTATGTTTTACGCGTTAGTTCGAGCTAACATTACATTTATCATATTTGTGTTCTCGAATGCGTTGTCCTTTTTATCTTCTATTTTTCCCAGTGTATATATGTTTGTTCGTATGTTTGTTTCTGCAGCACTGACTACCCCATAAGTAATACCCTCCTGCGTGAGGGCCTTTAGGGGTACTTTGAATAATAATATAAATAAATAAATTGTTAGCAACCACCCGTCAAACTTTGTGGGCTCTGTGGCTGTGCCATCGCACGGGCCACTAACCCGCTCGTCTTCGCAATGCAGGTTAGTGTATCACATGACCTATTCACTAAAAAAACAGCGAATATTTTTTGATACAGCTACTGAGCCCACATTGCTGTTGTGCCCTTGCCATTCAAATTCCGAATGTCGCCCGTGCTCTCTTGCTTCTGTAGGGGGACGTGGAATGGTACCCCGGCTATAACTCTCTCCCTGACAACTCCCGACCTAAACACCCTCAACCCACTAACCTTATCCTTTCCTAATTGTAAAAATTATCTGCAGGTCAGTCTACACTGCTCGAGGAAGTGCAAGAGGTTAAAGCTGAGCTACCAACAACAAACAAAGCCATGGCTGATCTAACTAAACGTACTACGGATCTTTAAGTTTACAACCAAGGTCTTGTCTGTTAGGAAGGATATCGAAACAATTAATGGTAACACCGCAGAAATGGACCGTCAAATCTGCTACATGGAGGCACAGGTTGAGGACGCTGAAATTTGTTCCAGAAGAAATAACCCGCATTTTTTACGGGCTCCCTGACCCGAACCCGTCCGAAAAATTAGCAGATGCCGAGGAAATATTTAATAACCAGTGTTGCGACGATCTAAACTTGACTATTGACCCTAAACTAATAGAACGTGCTCACCGCCTTGGTCGGCACCGGTATGATGATCAGCGTTCTATAATAGCCAAATTCACTTTGTTTAAATCCAAAGAGAAAATTTTGTCGAATGGACGTAAAGTGAAAGGTACAAAATACAGTATTCCGAAGATTTTTCCGAATCCGTCCGCAAAGCTCGAAAACACCTTGTCGTATTTCCCGTACCAAATCTGAAGCCTTCACTCTGATGTACAAGACCTTGTTTCTTGGTAAACATTATACGTTTTCAACGAAACATGCCAAACTGTAAACAAAATTTTATAGCAATCGCCCCTTCGTCCAATGGAAACAGAACGTGTTAATGTTACACCACCCGAAACTAGCTTTTTCTTCTCTGTAATCTTCACTAATATGCGTGGCTTCCTTTCAAAACGCGACGCAGTATCAGATCTTGTATCCACATCGGACAGCAATTTACTGGTTTTGACAGAAACGTGGTTGACAAATGACGTCACAGATAGTGAAGTTCTAGCCGAATAGTCAGATTTAGTTCTTTTCGGGAAAGACAGGTAACAAACACGTGGCGGGAGCGTACTCATTGCTTTCCACGAGCAGTTATCCTGTTAATTGATAAATATTCACTGTAAGCCAGGCATTCTGTGGTTAATCTGCCGCGCCGTAGCGGAGGGAGTTCTACCAGGTGTGTGCTATCGGCTTCCGGACCGAGGTTTTGCGCAAGATCTAAACGTTAAACTCAACCAGCTAACTACTAAATATTCTACCGGTATTAAATATCCTACTTTTTGGAGACTTCAATTTTCCCGACATCGATTGGAATGGCGCCAACCAAGTAATAACAGGCCACTCCTTAACAAAATAATTCATTAACGTCTGTGTAAATTTTCACTTAACACAGCTAATAACAAAACCTACACGTATTTCTGGTAAATCTTCCAATATTTGGGACTTGATACTGACAACTAAGCTCATCACATATTACACACCTTCCTGGGATTAGCGGCCACAAAGATATTTATGATTTTTTAAAATTCATCCCGGAACTACGCAAATCACACAGTACAACTATACGTCTATACGACAAGGGGAATTGCAATGCAACAGTCACTGAAATAGAAGCATTGCTACCTCATTTTGGAACAACATTTAGTGAACGATTAGTGAATGATAAGTGGTTAGTTTTGAAGATAAAAATAAAGACCTAACAAAAAAATTTATTGCCAGTGCTACCTTCCGTTGTAATCACGAAAGACCATAGTTTCTTAAACTCTTAAAGCGGCTTGAAAATATAAAAAAAATGACTTTTCCGTGCAGCTAAGCGCGCAGCAACCGCCAGCGCATGGGGTAGGTATAAAAGAGCCGAAACCTTTTATTAAAATGCCATTCGAACCTCAAAAAAAACCTTCTTTCATTCTGATGTTGCGAAAATTTTAGTGAATAACGGAAGGAAGTTTTGAGACGTGATTAACCCGGCGAAAGTGCAAGGTATTATTTTCAATAATCCTTTGGGCAGGGAAGTTAGCGATTCTGAATATGCAGAATTATTCAACGCAGCATTCGCTTCCGTGTTCACAAACGAAACTAATAGTCCCATTTTGATTTTTCCGTTTAGCATCGTCTCCCCAATGCCCGTTTTGATTTCATCGCTGCCGGAATAATACCGTTATTCGACAAACTAAAACTGTCTACTTCAGCGGGATCAGATACTATTAACACAAAAGTTCTCAAAAATGCCAAACACATACCTACCATATATTTGTCACTGTTGTTCTGTCAGTCATTATCCACAGGTAACCTACCAATCAATTGTAAATTAGGAAAGGTCCTTCCAGTCTTCACTGTAGGTGATAGATCATGTCCACTCAATTATCGCGCCATTTCCTTAACAAGCGTGCCTTGAAAGCTCATGGAACACGTTATTTACACCGAAATCATGCAAATTTTTGGATTCTAATATCTTTTTCATCCCGCACAGCACGGATTTAGAAACAAAAGTTCTTGTGAAACCCTACTCGCCCTTTTCGTTCATGACCTGCACACTAACCTGCAAACAGACTGACGCCATCCTTCTTGACTTTGCAAAAGCATTGTACAAAGTACACCACAACCACCTCATGTTAAAACTTTCGAAATTAAACTCAGACCTTAAAGTTTTCACTTGGATTCGAGACTTTCTGGCTAATCGTTTCCAGCTTGTTACTGTTAATGAGCATAGCTCTTACCCTGTGCCAGTAACATCAGGCGTCCAGCAAGGATCTGTTTTCGACCCCCTATTGTTTCTAGTATTCATCAATGAGCTACATTTCCATATATGCAGCCATATTCGTATGTTTGCAGACGATTGGGTAATATACCGTACCGTAATTAACTTATCAGCTCAAGTTGCATTGCAAGATTATATTAGCCATGTGCTTAACTGGTGCAATCATTGGCTCATGACACTGAACCCTAATAAAATGAAGTCCCTCTCTTCACCATCACCGCAGCCCCTCACCTGTTCTTATCAAATAGTTAACGCTGCATTGGAAAAAGTCATCAATTATAAGTACTTGGGAGTCAGTTTGAGCAACGATTTATAATGGCGCACATATTACCAACAGCGTATCATCGGCTCACAAATGGCTTCGTTTTTTAAAACGACACATACGTCATGCACCCTTTCGTGTAAAACTGCTAGCCTACAAATCTTTAATTCGCACCCAACCTGAATACGCATCGCCTATCTGGAGCCCTCATCAAGCATACTTAACCGACGCACTAGGATCACTCCAGAATCGAGCGCCTAGATTCAGTTATTGCTCATAATTGTACAACGTGAGTGTTTCATCTTTTAAACAAGGATCTTATCCTGTAAACATTAATATTCGTCGCCGAGTTGCCACCCTCTATTTGTTCCACAAGTTCAATAGTCCGCTCGGTCACCCGCCCTATATCTTGCCTCCTGCCCGCATATCTCACCACACCACTCATTCTTTTCATGTCGCCCGGCCACGTTCCCGTACCACGACATTTGACGCTTTGTTCGTTTTTCGCGCAGCCTTCGAATGAAATTGCCTTCCCGCTGATCTTGCCACCGTCATGTGCCACTCAACATTCACACAAAACGTCATTCGCTTCTTTTCAATTTTAATACTCAAGAGTTCCTTTTTCTACGTCTGGTTCTCGCTTTGTCTTTTTTTTCTGTTTTTCTGTCGGCAAGGTGTTACGGATGTTAATATTTATACTGATACTGCATATATATTCTTTTCCTTTCTGTAGTGGTCACACCTGTTCGTACTTATACCCATCCTGCATATGTATTGCATTTGTTGTATCTGTTTTTCACCCCTCATTTATTACCCCTCCAGAGGGTCTTTAAAATAAAAAGTGATGTGATGTCATGTGATGAGACGTTTTAGTTCAGCACCGATGCGTCATTATCAGTGCCAATTTTGTATGGCTACATTCGCGTATTAACGGAAACGTTTGCAAAGGTTATGGATACTGCACCACATTTATTCTGCGCGTTTGTGTCGGAATGTGTCGGAATGTGTATACCCTGTAATAGGACAAACCAGTGCCTATAACGGGGGGCTCATTTTGATGGTATTCTCAGGAGCCTTTTCACAATAACCACTCAACACGAAAAATGGTTTCTTGGGATCAAACACGGAGAAGCGAATATGCAGGAATCTGCATATTCGTGATTAGTACGTGTTTCGATCATGGTGGGCTCTCTGAATGAGTGAATCTGCAAATGCACGCAGTACAAAAAAACTCATGCCTCGGGATGGTATCTGTTAGGTGGCAGCGTGTAGTGTCGGAATGCAAGCTTGTGCGTTTTGCCAGGAACATGCTTTTATGTATCTTTGGTGTTTGTGTTTTTGTATTGGGCGAATAATAACTGGCAGCGATTTTTTTTTTCCTGGAGGTTACAACAGAAGGACAAACTTGTATAAAAATTGTGGCCCTTGAACAATCTCCCCAGCCAGGATTGGTGACCTAAAGCTGTTCTGATCAAGAAACATTTGCCCCCATGGCGATGCAATTTCCTGCCTTTCTTTGGAACGCGACATGAGAAGCCTTTTCGGCCGCTGTCCGCCTTACGACAATCCCAAGTTTACAAGCGTTAATCTTGAAAGTGCTTCTGGGGCCGGGGCTACCCCACCGAGCGCATTTATAGTGCCGCTTCAAAGTTGTAAAGGGACGCGTATTTTCGGCAGACTTCTCTCTACAGGTGGTTTTCTGTGTCTCACATCGCGCACATAGCAGGCATGCATATAGGCAAAATAAATATTTGCTTTTTTGTAGTTCAGATACCAATTTTTTGTAAAAAAGTATTGCAGCTCTGTTTTAATCCGTCTACAAATACTAACCTCCATGATGTAGTTGAGGAACTTGGGTGTTGGTTGAACAAGTAATAAATTATTGCCGATGAACTGGTCGTTTTGTCGGGGATGCTGCTTCTTCAAACGCCGACTGGCACGCGCATTTGGTCTTTATGCTTTAATTTTTGCGAGACCCTCACGTGGCGCAACCCCATGCGAGAGCCTGGATGACGCCGGGCGCTCCTCACGAGACGCACGTACACGTGCGCTCAGTATATTCTTTGTATTTTTTCTGTTTATGGACAGGATTACCAAGAACGTAAATATGTGTACTGTTAAGAGCCGTTGTGGGGCGTTTGGTGAGGGTTGACATTAAGGACAGAAAACCAAAACCTTAATAGTGACAACTGATTTTTCGTCACAGCAACATTTTTCTCGCAGCACCTAAGTGTGTCACAGGCCGGGTCGACCATAGAGGATAGTTAGTGGATTGCTAAATCTTAAGTGGATTCCATAGCTCTAAAGTTTGGCGCGTCCGGAGGAACAAATAGCTGACAAAAGAGCCGACATAACAACGAGAAGAAAAAATGGAATCCTCAGTTTAAACAAAGTAAAGGCAAGGTTTTTTTGCTGCAGTTCTCGGAAGCAAGGCCCCAGGAATGTGAGTCGAGCACGTTTCCCGACAAGAAACGTGTGTTGCAGACATGCACTGAGGCAACAACCTAAATGCATGATCGCCCAGCGCTGCCCCAACAGATACGACCCGAGAAAAGCGAATTGTGGCAAAGAGCTGCGATGATATTAGGCCTAATGTTAAGCTTTGAGCTGTAACCTAATCACCCAATAACGGCAGCATTAGGTACACTGTGTATGCCGCTGCTTGAACATTCGTAAGTCTCGGCGCGGGGGAGCAGAAGTTCAAGACCCAGCAAACGCCTAACAAAGGCGATCGCCACATCTCTAATTGTAAATTATTGTAAGAAAGAAAAGAAAAAGACGCAACCTAAAAGGAAGATCAAAATACTTATAGGATGAGTTAGTCAATGAATGGTCAAATCATCCAGATTCGCAACATTACGTGAAGTTTCCACTTGCCCCAATAATTTTTCTCAGTTCTCGCGGATGACATCTGGAGCTGAGGAGATTTGGATTGTCCAATAATCTCTTCGCACATATGTCAAGTTTGTTCCTGAATTACTCAAAGCTCATTTTCTTATGCAACCGTTTCTGAAGCAGTGGAGATGTCGTGAGAAGCTTTCAACCTCTTACGGATGATATCCGTGCAAACAACGCACTGCAGGAAAGCCAAATTTCTCTGGGTGTGATGGTGATCGGGGTGAAGTTTAGACAAATTAAAACGCTTCCTTGCAAGCTTCGCACAGCTCCCTCAGGCCAGCTACGCTAAAGCTTGGTGCACAGCCGATGGAGGAAGGAGCTGACGCAGGCGTAGAACGACGCGGCGCGTTTAGGTTAAACGTCATGTTCTAAAGACCACATCGACAGCCGTTTCCCACAGCTTGGTGAACGAGAAAAATGACGCAGCTCTGAATAGTGTATCGCTGTTAACCAGAAGTCGTTACGTGAAGCTGCGTTTGAAGTTGGGGACATTGTGTCTAACGTCAAAATATGATGTTTAACACCTTGAACCACCAGCCACTCGAAAAAGTGCTCACTGCGAGCCAAGCAGCATCAATCAATTCACAACGTAAACGCCAAACCCAAACGTAAGATATACGGAGTGCATACGCGAACGTTACTGCAGTTATCCTGAAAAAGTAGTGCAGACCTCCAGACTGGCACATTCTCCAAGTGTGTGATTGGCCAACCAAGGAATCTATCACGAGAAAGCTTCACGTTCATGCACCGTCGTCGTTTAACGGAAGGGTGTGTGATTTTTCAACGAACGTGGCAGAGTCCACCCAAGCCTTCGAATACAAATGACGCATGTAAGTGCCCTTGTCATGCCCCCTCTCATCAGAAAGGTCCTGTTTGCTCTCTAACAATTTGTCGATTTTATGGGCACATTTCTACTCAGGAAGAATTCGATTATTAGCGCGTGATCTCCTAGAATGGCAGAGAATGCTGCAGTGCATGTAGCTGTGCAATTGCAAACAATCATTGCAACAAAGTTACCACCGGCAGTACATCGCAGCACGCTCCTCGTAGCAGTACATCCTAGCACAACTAGCGGAAGCTGCGGGCTGATAGAAAGAACTGTGTAATCAAATGACTTGTCAAGTTGAGCAATATTTAATACGTAGTGTCGACCAGGGCCACTTTGTTCAAAAATGAGCCAAGGGAGTTCCTTTGTACGTCATGATAAAGTGACAGAAACTTTAGGCACGCGAAAAATCCAGGTTTTAGGTGCCTATAGTAGGCACAGAGAATTGCCATTTAAGCATATATAAGCACCAAATCCTCCCGTTTAGGCATACATGGGCTCAATTCCCTTTTGCTTCAGAAGCAGATTTTAGCACCAATCTTTGACTTGCAGAGAAATCGCAGACACATAATGTGATGCGCGAATTTAATGTTATTTTTTTACATAACATAAGCAGCAGCAGATCTATTATTTTAAAATTTACATAAAATACATGATGATTCAACACCAACCGGCAATACTGAAAGCCATGAAAAGCCACACAAATCTCAATGGTTTGCTGCTTGAATTTTTATCCCCTTTCAATCGATAATTTGGCTGGAAAAACAACGCTCAACGTACACTGAAGTTGGGGGAACGTTCTTGTACTTGGGGACGCTACATGATCTACTTTCGTTTGGAATATCACAATGTTTGCCACTCAGAACACCCTGCTGTCATTTTAGCACGCGGAATCCAGTAAAGGGAAGTGAAAGAGACTTTATTGATCGCCGGAAACAGGCGTAATATCTCCACTACGCCCGGACGTAGTCACTCGTCGGTCCTGGTGGCATTCTAGTTAGCAACACTTTCGCTACTCACTGCGGGGGGGACACCCTTGTCCCCGAAAGGAGGGCGCCGGCCCGCAGCTTTCTCTCCGGTGCTGCTGTCCGAGAGCCGTTAGGACCTGCTGGACGGCTGAGAGTTGAAGGAATCTAGAAATGTTTTGTCAGGCAGATTTAGTCAAGCGGTCCTTCGGGAATGGTGGTGGATCTGTCCCTGACCTTCCAGACGAGCTCAGCACTCATAGACAAAGGGGTGCCAAATCTCTCAGCTGATGAAATGCTTGATCCGAAGAATGCCAAATAAGCTTACGAATGCACCCTGTAGAGTTGAACTGTAGCGTTGGGCAAATACTTTGGGCTGCCACGCATTTGTCAATTGCAAAGCTGTTGATAAAACTGGAGTGTTTATGGTATAGTTTTCCGCCCTTAGCCGAGTTGTTTAAGGGGTAACAACGGGCTGTGGTTGAAGAGGCACAATCAGTTACTGCTGCCTGAAGACACAACAGCGCTTCGAAGAAAGATCCGCGTGGCTGTCGAACGTGAGCTCACTTAGGCGTACGGAGGCTGCGAGGGGCCCTAGCCGGACGTTTCTCCGTTTCATCTGATTTACGAGGTACACTTTCTGGCCAAGACTGGCTTAGGTCAGAAAGATTCGTTGACGGAGCAGAACGAGCTCCTCAGCCCTTCACAACACAGATGAATACCATGGATAGTACAGGAAAGTGCAATACTTCTCTAGAAATATACTGACCTATTCTGTTCTGCAGAACCGGATGACTTTTGAAGCTGCAGGAATAACACCATTAACTAAGAATGCGCTATATACCGATTATTAACATTCGGCAGCATGCACGATTCTTTGGAAATATTTCCCTTAATGCGAGGTTCCCAGATGCCCTTATAGATTACCCGGCCGCGGCCAATGACGGGTGTCACGACTAGGCTACTTGTGAAGTGCTGAGATCCCCATTTCTAAGCTCCGTTTCTTGTTCCTTCTTCGTGCTACGCGTACTGCATCGTGCCAGCTGGTGGTGTACGTGGGATCGTCGGCTGACAGTGCACCAGTTTGTGGCATCAGCCTAAACATTTGGTGTCTGATATCTGCACGTGGTTTCCTGCAAATAGCGTCTTTGAGCTTGAGCGACATGTATGCGGCTGTGCCGCGCTCATTTTTTGTTTGCTGTCTTTTTATTCCGTTAGCAATAGATATGGCACGTGAGCAGAAGTTTCCCCTGTTGGTCCGTGGACACAGCACGTCAGAAGGACATAGAACGAAAGGTTTGCGCGGACCGGGGTGACCTCAGTCAGGTTGGCTGTGGTGTCGCTGCGCAAGGGTTTCTGGCGGCGCGGCCGAGGTTGCGAGTTCGGGGTGCTGGCGGCTTGGGCACGGTCTGGGCTTCTCGTCGTGTTTGGCACGACGCGCGGATTTTTCTCGCAAACGGCGTGAAACAAATGCCCCGTTGCGGGCTTCTGAAGCGAGAACAGTGGCTGCTGCAGAACATCGACTCAAAAAATCCAGAACAGGCATATGTAACACAAAAAAGGCATTTTAGGCGCCAAAAATTCCATATTGTCATAATAGGCACGAAAAAGCTCATATAGTAAAAATAGGCCCTATAGGCACAACAAACTATTGCTTAAAATGCTCCCCTTCCCATAGTTCGGGCTTATATGTTAAACAGGCTTGATTCGGACTCAACATAAAAAAAGGCATTGTGCCTATAGTTCCGGTCTCTTCGAGTCATAAACGAACTAGCCAGCAACAAGGTCCTACTGAGTTATGTCTGCTTATGTGTTTTTAAAGCGAATGTCTGACAATGTCTAACAATAACTTCTTAGCCGGAACGTTGTACTTCCATGAATTCCTCGTTTTGTTTCTGTGCTTCTTTGGGCGAATTAGCACTATGGGTTTGGCCGCTACAGCGTGTTTGCGTTCTTTTTACATTTGTTTTCTGGCGTTTTCGAACGAAATACTTCAAAAAGGCACGGTGGTCATAGACGCCGCCGCTTTAGTTGAATCAGAGCTTTGCGCGGCTGTTATTACATGTCCTACTCAGGTCGGTGATGTTGATTTTTTACTCGCACGCAGCGTTTTAGCTGTCTTCCTTCCCTAGCGACGCATGTAAATAGCGCGCTAGTGATCCACTGAGGTGGTGTACTTAAAACCCGAGTTCAAATCTGGAAAAAGCTCAAAAGTGTTTTTTATGTACTCCTCATAGCGGTTGCCATTTTCCGTGCCGGACAACTACCGCAGGAACAACAAGGACAATTTGTTGCGAAATAAAGCACACAATCTTTCGGCCTAGAAGGCTTCCCCATTTTTATGTTCGGGTCGAAAAGGATGACTGAAGAGAATAGGTGACCAGGAATGTTTAACTAGCAGAGCAACTTGAATTTGCCATCTTCAAGTGTTACGTCTAAGATTCGGCCAATATTTCATGAGTGGGGCTCCGCATATTTCGCACCTGCGGCTGTCACATCCCTAGGAGTCGTGGCAATTATCGTGCTAATTTGCGGCTTGACGTCAAGGGACTGAGAAAGAAAAACAATTCTTCTAGATGCAGAGCCTCTGATTCACTCGCCTTGTCCCTCCGCCATCATCGTCGTCGGCGTTGTCCGCCCCTCCCCCATTCTCCTCGCCGCGCCAGCTGCGCTCTCCGCCGCTCACCCCCTCTCCTCTCCGATAGCGAACACTCTCTCGCGAGGGGCATTAGATTGGATTCGATTGGGTTGGCTTGGATTGGATTGGATTAGCTTGGCTTGGATTGGATTGGATTGGATTGGCTTGGCTTGGCTTGGATAGGATTGGATTTGGATGGAATTGGATTAAAGTGGATTGTGTTGGATTGTGTTGCCTCATAGCCGCGGCACGTTGCGTCATAGCCGCGGCAAGGGGTTCACGGCACGGTTTACGCGATGGGAGAATCAACCTAACGGAAACAACAACGAAACCCCCTAGGCGTCGCATCTACACAGGGGTTCCCGCGAGGGCAGGTGGGCGTTTTTTTTATGGTGTACGGTTCGAGGAATGGTGTGTGTAAGGGCAGGAGTGTCATAGTTAACAGCTTAGGTGAACTCTGCAAGAAAGGAAATAGGCGACTGCTACTATAAATTAGGAGAAATTTCAAGCTTTTCATGTTTCTTGTCACTAACTCTTAGTGAATGCTGAACATTTGAATATATTTTGTATAAATACCCTTTCGATAAACCCCTTCAGTTGTAAGTCAGCGCTGTTTCCGTGTCCCTGCCACTGTCGTTTTGTTGTGCGCTGTGCATCATGGATATTTGCCCAGAGACTGGTATTGCATACCGTAAAGCGGTTTGCGACCTGACTAACAGATCTTGAGGTGCACGCAATGTTTCTGGCGGGTCATATAGAATGTAAAAAAATGTTGATGCAGTGGAAAAGCGCTACATGTTTAGTCAGCTCCTAGTTTGTTAGGAATTATTTTCCTTCGGGTTGATGTTAAACGCTCGCCAATCATTGTTACAAAACCTTAAGGAGACATTTCAAGCTCCTTTTTTGTATTGTCGGGGTGCCAATAAAAGCAAATTTCAGTTTCTAAATATATGTGCCTTCATTGTAGGTTATTAAAAGAAAAAAACTGCTAAGTATGAACATCAGATTCATTTTGTGATTCCAGAGCCCCTTTGCTGTCAAACTCAGCTGTGTGCCGCATTCGCAATATCACCCATTTTAGTGAGGCCAAGTGGCTATGGTGGTGGCACGGGTATCTACTATTCTTGTAACCAACTGTAAATTGAGGGAAAAAATACATATTCCAAACTTTGGAACGATTACACGAAACAAGTAATTTCTTTCATGGTTGCAGTTTTCATTCATGCTTCAGACTTTATACATGAGTGACGGACTTTACACATGAGTGAAAACATATCAATGTTTTCGAGAACAATCATAAGCGCCCAACGTTCTGTCAAAGAGATACTAATGTGAAGAAAATTGGCGAAAACGCTCCTCCAATTGTGCTCTCAGAGGAGAACATTGTAAAGCTGCCACTAAACTAACATGTGCTAGTTCATTCTTCACAAGCGCATTTAAGGTGGTCCTATTTTTTACCCGTGAAGTGTACATCACGAAACTTTAAATTGAAAGCTTGAAGTGCTTGCTTCTTTATTCCTGTGTTCACTTTTTTATAGTGTTGCGAACAATCTAGGTGGTTTCTGGACGTCTACTCCAAAGCGGAGTGAGGACGTATCGAAAACTCGAGCTAAAATTTTCAATTGCCGGGCTGTCGTTCCCAGACTTTGGTGTTTTCGCTGTCGACCCCTTTTCTTCATTGAGCACCGTGCTCCTGAGAGAAGCGTTACATTTTTTTTCGGGTGTTCTTTGTCTTGTTCTGTCACAAACTGTTTGATAGTGCTGGAGGCAACATGTCTTGTAAAAAAACAACGTTCGTTGGAGTATCAATGCCGAATAGTTCTGATCTGATGTTCGAGCGCTCTGACAACATTTTTTTTGGCTTCACAGAAAAATTTTATTCCCTGAAACACACTACAGAGCAAACATATATTTCATTTGAAAGATTTCCGATGACATTGTTTGAGCTGCTGCAATTTGCGGGGCCCTTTAGGTGAATGTTTGTAATTACAACAAAGCACGCTTCACAAATTTTACAGTAGAAAAAAGAAACACTTGCGAATGTTGTATGGACCGAAATTGTGCCTAAAACCCTGAATGCACAGTATTTGTATTATATACGTTGTACTCTTAGATTCAAATCATTTTTCATTATTATCATGTATTGTAATGTGAGCTCAAATAATCTCTATTCGCCATTTTTTCAGATGATTCATATCACCATCGCGGTGGGTCTTCTTCGATTTTCCAAATTGATATATAGCCGTAAAGTTTCTATTTTTTTGGTCGTACGTTTCAATTTTTGCATGGGAACCAATTTAATCTAAAGAGGATTAAAGATTTAATCTAAAGAATAAAACTAATAATACGCTATAAGGTGCGGGATTTATTTTCTTTCGTGTCACGAAGTTTCAGACATATTGGCGCAATTGTTTGTTAGTTAGACAAAATATTACACCTAAAAGAGTTCCAAAAAGTCATACTTTTTGCTTACCAACACCCTTGTTCGTCAGCAGAAACATTTGCCATTTCGGCCGACTGGCAACATTGGCCGTTGTGCTTAATGCCACGTTGTCGTGTTCATCTACACCTCCAGAATGCGGACGCTGGGCATTTCTATTGGGAATATATTCTCTTGTCTCCTTTGAATACCTGACGTGGGCGGTCTTGTTTTAAGTACAGAAACTTCGGGTTTGCAGTGATGCAGTGTTAGGCGCATTGATTTATTGGGTATTCCCGTCCCTTGCCTGAAAGCATCGACACATTCTGCATGTTTGTAGCCATTGTCGCTGCTTTATTATTGTGGAGGGGGCTCAAGGCTAACTGTAACCGCAATCATTGTGTCACTGTCCTGCTGTTTTCAACGTAAAGGGCGGAAACTGTATCCCACCATTGCATGAAATTTTAGCTCCAAGTCTGACAACGCGTGAACGCGAGCAGGTAAACAGCGGGACGAGCGGATCTCAGAGTCCACACAAAGTTAAAGGCAAAACTGAAAATGGAAAGCGGTAGAAATGACTGGTCAACTTCTAAGTTAATCACGTAAGCCTTATGATCATCGGGTTGTTGCCCGTAGAGTCACTTTTTGGAGCCGGGAAAAAAAAACTTTTATTGTTACCTCGTAAACGCTGTTCTAAACTTTCGTTTTCAGTGTAAAGTACACACAGTTAAGTATTACCACACAGGACATCACATCCTGAGTTCACCCAACGTCATCCAGCGACAGAAATCTATCAATACTAAATTTAACATGTCGTCTGGTTATAAAGTTACATTTCCCCCAAGCGACAAGACCAGTCATGGCGCTGCTTAGCTTTTCGGCGGTTGAGCTTTACTGCTGGGCGAAGTCCGCATTCCTCTTTCAAAGCTGACCAAACACTTAACGTGGCTTCGGTCGATACCAATCTCTTCAGTAGTAAAGGAGCTGTCATACTGAAGGAAGCTTAGGGGCAGTTAGGTAAGTTGAAATGTGTTGTAGTTGTAAGTATGGAGTAAAATTTCCTTTCGAGTTTGTCCCTCAATGTATATTCGCAGGTACCACCGTCGCCAGTGAGGTTCAGACGAGAGGCCTGTAGGTGCGGCCGTATCTATTGAGCTGCCAGAGGGGGGCGTCGAGGTGTCGAAGGGGTTCGATGGTTGATGGCCTCAAGCGGCAAGGAGGCGAATGCTTCGGTGCGGCAGAACTCGAAGCTTATAGGGAGAACTGATTTACAAAAGAAATTTTCAATACATACCTAAAATGGGGTAACTCGTTACAACTCTCGGCGTAACCGAAGGTACACATGCTTACAAACGAGAATGAGCTGAAGTAGTGGCCTTAAACAAAAGCGCTGAAAGAAAATCACTGAGAATGTCCCGAAAGAATATAACTAGGCATACCCTATGTCGCGTAGCGCCTGTGAGACGCCCGAACACGGCCCCGGCAATGAGTCTCTTCCTAATTTTAAGGTTCCAGAAGCGCACCTGCTGGCGTTACCCCGTTGACATGATGCCCGACAGATATCCAGACTGACATAAGGGGTGACATGACGTCCTGAAGCCCGGATTGGTTCGCGCAAAACAACAAAACACAACAAACATAACAGCCGAACTTGGAATGGTACTTCCCGGCTTACGCGTCTGTACGGCGCGCCGCGATGAAGAGAATATGACACCGTGATGACTCAGGTACTTCAGCATCACGAGCTGCTGTGCGTCGTCCTCGGCCCCAGCAGCCCGAGCCCGTAAAAAAAGCCCACAGCGGGAATACATAGCTTAATACAAAGTCTGAAAAGGCCATATTAAAAAAAGTACCTATATACTCCTCAATTGTTACCTATTCTACATAATAAATTTCAAAATCTTTTTTCCGCTGCTTAAGTGTGAAGGTGACAAGCAATAACAGCATTGTTTCCATCAAAACCTCAGCATTTTTGGCCTTCTCAAGTCAAATCAGTACATAAAACGTATCCCACAGAAGTGGTGCGTGAGGTGAACATATTGAAGTTTTGTTTGCCGTTTTATTATTGTTTCAGTTCACCTTTCGCCGGCCTGAAACAACAAAGATCTACGTGAATTGACTCAGATTGCTTGGATACCTCAGGTGCATGAAACCATGGTAAATAGAACTGGGCCTGAAACCTTTAACTAGGCTGCTTACACTCCACGGCTATTGGTGGATGAAATCTCACCGTATACAACCTAAAAACATTCAGTCTGAGGCAACAGCAAATGCTCTGGAGAAAATTATTCATGCATCCGGGTAAGACATAAAAATGTATTCCCAAAAACATATAGTGTTTTGCTTGCAAAGCTATCACCGTAGATGATTTTGGTCAGCTAACCTTAAATAAACTAACTTTGAAAACGACTACGCTTGTCTTTCACATATCCATCGATGGCATTGATTTAATTACACTCACAGACAAGAAAGCTGATTGCTCCGCCGTGAGCGGATCATTCGCAACGATACTGAAAAACGTTACGGCGACTTGCGACTATCTTGACATGTGAAATGTAGACGGTCATGTCGTGGGGCCAACTGGAACATGACCATCGCGGGTCACAACCCACAGCATTACGCGCCCTGTGTGGTCTTCATACTCCAGAAGTGCTCTGGGGAATTATGCCTAGGAACAGAATTTCTCACTGACAAAGATTTGCAGAAGAAGGCAGTGACTATTTCTAAAAGAAGCAACACGGCCGGAACGAAGTTTTAAAACACTTGCTACTCTACGGAGTAGCAAAGACTACGTCTCTTTACTTCTCCGCGAAAGCCTGGTAATCTCGGTCTACTATGAAGATAGGACCAGTGACGCAGACGCTAGTATGGAGAGCCACTCAGGAGGCATTGTACTGTAGGGCAGAGTCTCAAGCGCATGAGGCATTATGTGCTTAAAGCACAGAAAATTGCCAGTTGGTGACCGATTGTTTACTCCGTAGTATCAAATTATAACCATGGATGTAAGCATTTCAATGCCTAAAGCAATTCGGGAAGTAAGTGTGGTTATTATTGTCGCCACCTGTCAGTGCTATTTCGCTGACGAGTAGGAGAATGCTAACTTCTTTGAAATTACCCGCGCTAGCGAAGGAAACCCCCAAAAAGTTGCGGAATATGATACGCCGCTAGAGCGAACGTTTTCTTGTTTACATCAGGCGCCCCTTTCGAAGCACCTAACTATAACTGAAGACGGATACCATCTTAGGAGATTCACATTAGTGCGAGTGTTCGGGCGAGCGTGAACCTATCCTGATATAAGTTTATGACGTTCTCGCGACAGCGCCTTGCAACAATGGAAACCCCTACGCTGACTTTGTAGGGCTTACGAAAAGCAAATGCACCCTGAAGTATTTTGCTGCTTAACAATGACAGAAAAATATCAGCTAAAAAGACGTCTACCCTCTACTACAGGTTGATGACTCCCTAGACCTTATGTGGCACGCAAATTTCTTCTCCTAATGCACCTGATGGTGGATAAGAGAAACCGAAAGAACACTGTCTTTGTCACTCCAGGACTTCACTAGGTGACGGTATTACAATTTTGTATCTGCACAGCACCAGCAATGTTTCAGTGAAATTTTCATTGTGGTAGCAGACCTGATGTGGGACACCTGCCTCCTTTGCCTTAAGAACGCTGTTGTGTTCGTTCGAATTATTGGCGAAAATATTGAAGAACTATAATTATCTGAGCTTCGGGGTTATCGCTGAAATCTGAAAAGTGTTGCTGCACGCAGCAGAAACTTAGGTTTTCGGATCACGTTATCCCCGCAAAAAGGTCGCTGTCTGACCCGCAGAAAAATTCAGCTGTGGAGAACTTCCACAGAAGAAAGAAACAAAAAAACGCGGGCGAAGAATGGTGAGACCGCATGAACTACACGCGGTTTGTCAAATCTTCAGGCGCATAGTCTGGCCACAAACGAGCTGGATGAAAAAGAACAGCTATATTTGTTGAAAGCAAGCACAGAAGAAACTGTTAGGTCAGCTACAACCAGGCGCGAACAATGCCCCTTGTACCGGCGCATTTTGACGTAGATCAACTAAAGGTAATGCAAATGAAAGGGAGGGAGATAAGCTTGGCTGTTTCATTTTTCAAAAGCAAAACGGCTGCAAAAATGTTTCCCTGGCGACAGTAGTTGTCAATCAACAAAAGAAAGGCTTTGCGGCCTTTGAAAGCGAGGGCTTTTCTATTCCGCGGGAAATTTTTAAACTTCCGGGTACGTGCACGGCTAACCATTCAAAGGTTGTAATCGACTATCACGCGCTACAGTAGCTCACAACTCGAAAGACTCCTGCGGTGGTGTTAGATAAAAAAAAGCCGGTGGCGGCAATAATGTCCCTGGAAGAGTTCCAGCACTGCGGGAAGGTTTACAGTGCTGCGATTTTGATCTCTAGTAGTTTACGGATACGGCCGTTCTATGGCGTTCCCTAGCGCTCATCAAGCGTCGCCGTTAGGCGGAAGGGTGGACTTACTGCCAATCTCTGCACGCCCATGCGCCCCTCTCTAAGTCCGAACTGCTTCGACCGTGCTGAAAAGGTGTAATCAGACAGATGTCGGCTCCATTACGCAGGTGACGCAGGTTTGATTTCAACCCCGGGAAGCGTTTTAATTTTTCTGCTCTTCCCCCACGATCATCCTTTTTTCAGAAGTAATTGGTTTTAGTGCAGTGTGTTTTGGTGGAATACAGGCATCAGTGAGGGAGTGAATGCTTCGATTTAAAACAAATGGTAACCCGCCCAGACCTACAACATATGTCATGGCACTTTTGAGCATTGTTGCCAATACGTCTCCAATAAAAATCCCACTGGCTTCACAAATTCCAACCATATAGTTGTGGGAACTTCTAATTTTCGGTCGGTCTGCGTTGCCGTATTGCAGTTATAATTGCTTTAGGGCAACGGCTATTAGTTTCTCCAAGCCCTTGCCTGCCAATACGCATAAATGTTTTGGATAGAGAGACCATGATATATTGCCCACTTTAGCCACTATGGGTGGCAAACGTCACCATCTTGACAAATTTGGGAGGTTTACCAGTTACAATATTCTTACCGCCAGATAGAAAGCTCACACTACGTTATAATGTCCAGTTTATTCAGCAGCGTGTCTTTCAAGTGTCATTAGGTGTCAGCGTGTCATTAGGTCTTTCGCAGAATTTTTCCGAGTAACTTCGCCTACACTCCTTGTTCTAAATAAATTTATAATAAACACAAGGTTCCTTCCGCAAGTTATTCGCAATCAATACTAGGTTTTTAATTTTGTATCCTACATCATTCAATGAAAGTCCTTTATTGCTATTGCAAGAAAGTGTCAGCATCAGCTCTTTCCCGTGGGTGTTTGGCGTTGGGAGGGGTAGTGACAGTGCCGTCCACTAAACAGAATAATGATGGCTAGGTTTAATAAAAATGTGGCGAAACCCTTGTTGATTCTCTATTAGGATTGGATTATTTCTCTGCATTATGTGTTGTGCATTTCTCACAAGCCAAGAAATGCGGGCGTTAGAGCAAGTTGACCTCCATCAATCACAAGTGCCTTCAAGCCAGAGGCAGTGTGCCTTATCTTCCCCCTATTAGAACCGTGCTGTAACATGCACGTGTGCCCCATATTTGCTTCTTTTTTCACGGACAGTTGTTGTGCAAGTTCTAAGTGAAAGCACGTATAATTAGACTCTTTCCAAAATTCTCTCCCGACCAAAAAGCTGAACGTTTCGTAAAAGTGAGTTCACATAAGTGCCTGACCATTAACGCAAAGGCCAACGCTTCGTTAAGCCTCACCCCGCAGCAGGATGTTCTTGCCATACTTGCGGAACGATGTTAAAGTTTTGTGCTTTTGCTGGGATAAATGGGGCAAACTACGTCAAATTCACTCACCTGAAGTGTTTCCCACTCAACTGGAGAGGGAACTTTCTGCGTTTTGGGAATACCTTCCATGGTTGCACGTTTCCACGGAAGGTGCGGGTTTCCACGGAAACGCTAATCGAACACTTTTCGAAGCAGTTTCGGTGAAACGGTGCTCTGTAAGGGGGCAGGATAATATTAAAGTCCCCTGATTTATAGGACGTTTAGAGACAGCTACAAATTTGCCAATTTATCTGAAAGTCTACCGTTTTATATTGAGTGATTTTATCTATATTTGCATTGCTGACACAAACCAGAAGCTGCTCATATGTTCTATTCTATGCGCCATTTTTACCTCACAACTATAATACAGGATGTGAACAGAAACATTTGAAATGTAGAAAAAAAGACTAAATACGAAGGAATGGCGTGTATCGGCGCCTCTATCATCATCACCATCACCTTGTTGGCGGCAAATTACAAATCCGCAAAAAAAGTAATTTGAGGTCATTATGGGAGTAAATTCTTCAAACCAATGTTTTTCCCTCAACGGGGAATGCCACAGATAAATTACGCTGGTTCCTCTTTCACCTATGCAAAAAATACGGCTGGGTTCCAGCCGAAGGATAAATTTACAATGCATTCCGTAAATGAACGAACGAAAGCCTCAGTAAAAGACAGCCAGGCTAAGTGAAAAAATAAAACGTGAATATCTATGAAAATTATGGTCGTATTGCGACTTTTCCAATCTTGGATGGTTCAACAAACTGAAGAAAAAAATTTAAAATTGTCTCTATAGCAATTCACGGAATAACTAGAGGATGGATGATAAATTGCAAGGTATCTATGATTTCATGCAGATATATTGGCATTTAACTGTGAATGCATTGCTCGGAATGTGGAAGACGAAATAATAAAAGTTTGAAAATTTAAGACGTGTTTTTATTCTAGTACAACCTAAAAACAAAAGAATAGAAATAAGGTACTACTAATTCTGGACCTTGTTTCAAATGTCAGTACCAGTTGGACAGGCTGTTTACATTTTCGTCTTTTTAGCAATATTGTGACTTAGACCGGTCATACTAAACGGGTCATGCTTAATGTCTTCTTTGTTAAAACAACACGTAGTGCGGCAACACAACCAGAATCACTAGCAAACAGGCACAGCAACGCACACATCGGATCCATAAGGGAGGATATTTAGTAAATGCGCCAAGCTTGGTGTTTACATCAAAGCCGAATAATGGATTGAAACGAAGGGTCACTACAAATGCTGGTGTGTTTCACAGGCTTGAAGGCCACGCGAACATCAACTACAGAACCAGTGGGGTAATGCTGAAAACCTACAAGAAATCGACGCAAAAATAACTATGTATTCACTGGTTTCAGGGCTTGAGCTTATATTACAAAAGTGCTTATCAGAACGCTCTACGAGTACGATTCATTCCCGTATTTGGGGCTCATCGCAAAGATCTGTCTCAACAGTCTGACTTTCCTTTTCAGCGGCAGCAGCGCTGTATGTATAAAGATACGCAAAGTCCTTGGCAGGTCATTCTCGTAAAAATACGACAGACGTGCGACATTTATGCGAGGATCACTGTTTATCCCCACCATTTACCCAGGCGTGCTTTCAGTCAAACCTGCAGGATACTGAAAACGTGGCGCACCAGGGTACTTTCTTCTTAACGTCCTGAATCAGTGAGTGCCCAACAAACAATTTCGTCTGTCCAACAAACCAACTGTCGTGCGCAAAGTCAGGCAATGCATAGCATCAAGTTTTAGTTTCAGGCGCTCCTTGATTTTTCCGAGGAAGAAACGACCCGCATTTAGCAAAACGAAGCGTGACTAGAAACGGCAATAACAGACAGGCTTGTGAGATACTTTGGCTGCCGTTATCAAGGAATGCAATGGTTTCTTGTCATCAACAAAAACAGAAGATTTAAGGTAAGCACTTTTTCCAACTCTTCTGATCTTGAAAAAAAGTAGCAAATATGACTCCTAATTACCATTCGATTCTCGCACCTGTCGCCGACGAGTGTGAACGGCCAGCGGTCCACAATTATTAGTAGTCAGAGGCAGACAAATGTTATTTTAAAGGCATGATGCAAGCGGAGACATCTTGGGCGGAATTTCGAGTTGTGTCTGGAAAATGTTCATTCCTAGTCCATTTTCCTTGTAACGTAGTCGCAATTGGCAGGACCCTGACCAAACAATTTGTGCTTTCCATATGGTGGCCTGCATTCACCCAAACAGGGTGGCTCGAAACCGGCACTTTGAAACCGACTTGACATCGACATAAATGATCACTCCGCCCCTAATTTGCGACGCAAGCGCTTCTCTGTGGCAAACGCAGGCAACGTTCAGCAGGTAGCAAAGGAAATATGTTAGTGCTACTTCTGGGTGGCAGCGGCGTCAATGAGAAGCCCTGTGACACCCACGCAAAATCAGGGTAAATCTGGAGGAATCAACATTTATTTGAGAAAGAGGGTATTGGTACACGTACGGAATCCGCCCACTACGTCCTGGATGTTCCGAGCCTGACCTGAATTCAGAGCTTGTTGCATCAGGAATTATTGAACAGCCACTTGCAGGTTGTCTATCTAGTGTCTGCTGGATTCCCGTGTTGTGCAAAGTGTAAAATCACGGGCAGAAAGACGGAAAACCCGAACACTTGAAGATGTTAAGACACGGACAGAAACAGTACCTGTTCCTAAGAAAACAGCATAGTAAAGGGGGTACCGAATCAAATTCTAACAAATAGAAAGTACTACATGTGTTTCTGCAACTACTACGAAAAAACATCGCAGAGGTCCTACGAGCTGCCAGCTTTCCGTTCCAGAAGTCTGCGTACTGATCGATTTGAAGTGGCCGCGGCAGCTTGGTGGCTTTCTCTCGGTTGCCTTTTACTATCGAGTGAGCGTAGGTATTTTCTCTCCTGTGCTCACAATAAACTTCCGTGGCATCTCACTTCTGCGATTTCACCAGAATGTGCTTACGTTTGAAATCTGCTGAAGCTTTTTTTGTGTAGGCAGCTACGTTCCAACGTGGTACGGCTCGGTACTCGCTGTTATTGGTTTAATCAATCACGCGCAACGCAGACCTTTTTTTGATAGTTGTGATGTGTCTGCCTCAGCGGGCTGACATGGATTGGGATTCTGACCCGCCACGGTTGGTCACTGCCTAAGGCGTTGTGTGCTGAGCCCAAGAACGCCGGCTACCTCCCGGCCGCCGTAGATGCTTTGCTGATGCAGTCAAAAAGAAAAATTCTTGTCTGTTCATGTTTCGGTGCAAGTTAAAGATATCGAGGTGGCCAGAATTATTTTTCGCCCTTTACCACGACGCGTCTGTTTGCGCGGAAGGGCTAATCGCCACCTTCAATAAATCGGGACTTCGCTGCGAAACAAATACATTCATCGCCTAGACGTCTGTGCAGTTTACTTATGTTGCTGCAGCAAGTAAGTGTAGGGAAAGAATAAATAATAAATAAATAAATAAATAAATAAATAAATAAATAAACGAATAAATAAATAAATAAATAAATAAATAAATAAATAAATAAATAAATAAATAAATAAATAAATAAATAAAAAAAATAAACTGACTCTTTCAGGCTACAGAATGTTTCTTCTATCTGACCGATTGGGCGAAAACGTGGTTTTATATTCGTCAAGAACACGGAAAGCTCAACCACTGAACTGCGTCTAATTTTTGGCGGAGCCTCCCCATGGTATTTCTCACATGTCGTTTAGTTCGGTTGAGCTTGTCAATTTCGAGGTGTGGTTATTGAAGCGGCGAAGACCTGAGTGGGTCGGAGGGAAGCGACGTTAGCGGGCTTGACAAGGTGGGCGGCGCCGACGCCTTGGCGGCCGTTTATCGACGGTGAGTCTTTGCTTGCCGCTCGCCGTAGGAGGAACTTGCATAGACTTGCTCTTTGGAACTTTGGACTTTGCAAGCTTGCGAATGATTGGCATGCCTCTCGCAGTCTACCATAGCGATCTCAACGCTGCCTTGGTTAAGGTTGGCAATGGTCCGGATTGGAAGAAGTCTAATTATTCATCAGACTCGTTCAAGGTGTTTTTTTTAGCAAGCGCAGAGTCGGGCACAAATCTGTCATGCCATTGCTTCACAGTCCACACGTTGAGACACACCACCGGACCACATGACGAAGAAGTGAAGGCATACAGAGGCTAGGACGCGCTAAAACAGGATTAACCCTACGCGGCTGTGCCGTCCGAGTGCGATGATGAAACGAACGCCTACGATTGTTTCTGAATGAAACACTGAACATTTATTCAATGGTATTTGCTTTACATTGGAGTTCAGAACGGCTTTGCACTGCTGTAATAGGGCTATTCACTTGCTCCTGGGTTCCGTTGACAGTGTTGGGAGAAGATAGGTCGATTCCAGCTCTGCCGTTATGGGTGCAGCTAGAACCATTTGGCACAGATTTCACCATTAGGGCAATTTTCGGCAAATATTTTGCTCACCCAGTTCAAACAGTAATGGTATTTCAGAAAAAGATTGCCATGACATTTTTAACTGAATTGGTATTAGTTGTTTGTAATGCAGTCAAATAGCGATTTAACAAAGTTGAGGGGAGTCTAGAATTATTCATTCGATCGAGAACTTCGTTAAATCTAGTTAAGAAATTCTTAGTCCCATAATTCAGTACATTTGATTATATACTATAGCGATATCCAGCAAGCTTATGCGGCGTCGTATTTGTGAAGCATAAATGCCTCGAAAATAAAATTGATACCTGCGAATATGAAGAGAGACCACGAAAATGTTTGCCCGGAGAAGAACGGCCCCGGGGGACAATTTTTTCCCCACCAAAGAAGTGAGTGATTTATGTTTGCGTGCGCTTTGTAATCAATGACAGCGCGGATTTCACGTAGGTGTGTATATAGTGGGTCCATCGCGTGTTCCGTATCCTTATGCGTTCCGACAAGGATTCGCAGGAGATCAAGGTCATCTATCACTTGACCCGGTGTGTGCCCGAAAGCTTCTATATTTGGAACGTCTTCGTCCGCGTCTTCAGCCGCCACTTCCTCCACGCTACCTACAAGTAGCAAGATATCTTCGCCCTCCAATACTTCCGTATTGACTGCAGTTGTGTCAGCGTTCACGTAGTCGGAAACTCTTATCCCGAGGGGCGCTCATCCACTGAACGACGGTGCTCCGAGCCACCTTAACGCTGGTGGACGGGACTTCAGGGGCTCCATTCCCGACACGCTGGTCACAAGATTTATCGGTGCGCTTGGTTGCAAGCTCCAATTCCGTGGACCCAAGATGTCTTGTTAGACGGACTATAGGCTTAACAATTTGACCGGCACAAGCACAACATGAGTTCTAACAGAGAACGATGTAATAGACACGGGAAATCTTCCCAGAACGTCGGCGAACGAATAACACAAAGCACAACCTGCGAAAGAAACTTTTTTTTTTTATTTTTGGTGCCATCTGGTGAATTCTACTCGAACTGACAACTCCCAGGTTACGTCGTGCAGTTTTATAAAAGCGGGGTAAAGGTTGTCCACGATGTTATCTTTGGGGCGCCATTAACCAATTTTGAGCCGTTCTCTACAAAATAGGCCAAAAGATGGCATGTTTTGAGCTGCATTTTTATGAGAAGGTTCGTTAAACCAGGACATAACTTAATATTGGTGTCGTTATTTCGAAGTAGTAAAAGCGTTGGCCTCTATGGGCATCTGAGAGGAAACCAGGATATCTTTGTGAAGTCGGGACCTTCGTAATATCGAGTTTTTGCTGTAGATACCAAATTATCAATTATAGAAAAACCCTTTTATCACGCTATAAAAACGCCGCAATGCTGGTGGAGCAGAATATTTATTTGTAATAAATTATTTATAATATAGAAGGATTCATAATACCGATCAATAATCAAGAATTTTTTGTGATCACTGTTTATAAGGTTTGGTTCAGTTGTAGAATGATTAACTCTTTACCTATTGCCCTGCCCAAGCATAGAAATGTTTTGCCATGCCTACGATTGCAGTCTTGAAAAATGTTTCTTGCTCCAAAAGTGAAGAGATGACATGGTCACGGAGAACTTTCCGATCACGAATCCGGAAATATTTTTAAGATATATGCGCATCTCCCAGAGCCATACAACTTAAACAAATTAACTTCAGGGCCTTGTAAAATAAAAAAAGAAACCACATCGGCCAAGTGCTGGCGGCGTTCCACGCAATAGTGAAACTCTTCTGCACGACGTATTATTCCACTTCGTCACTGCCCATCACTTCACGTCTTCTTTGCTTTCAGAATAACGGCCACCAGAAACAAAAGAAACAATATTTACCCGATCCTGGTAATATTTATTCAAAAATTTCTACTGTCCCCCAAACAATATCGGTTTCTCCGTAAGAGTAAACGGGAAGCTAAAATCTTGCCATTCCCAAATCCTGGCTGCTCCTAGGAAAATAGCTTGCCCAAAAGAGTTTAAACAATACAAAATATGTCCCTCAATGAGCTTTCAGCCTCTCTGTGGCTATAAGAAGAACTGAAAGGCGTTTTGTGTCGTAGGAACAAGGACAGTAGCAAGAGAGAAAATTGCAAAGCAGAAAATAAGTGTGGTTTGTGCAGACCGCCATGTAAAGATTTGTTGATCAATGCCCTGGAGGCCAGTAGTTGCTGGGCGCCCAAGTGAGCGCTGGTCGTGAAGTTTACCCACAGCTCGGAAAAGAGAATAGTGGAGAGAGGGAGCCGTATTTAGAACAACTGATTGATTGATTGTAGGGTTTAAGCGCCGACGCGACGCAGGCAATGAGGCGCGCCGTAGTGGTGGGCGCCGGATTAATTTTGACCACCTGGGATCTTTAACGTGCGCAGAAATCTCGTACACACGGGTGTTTCTTTTCGCCTCCATCAGAAAAGCGGCCACTGCGGCCGGGAATTGAACCAGCGACCTTGTGGTCAGTAGCGCTATGCCTTAGCCACTGAGCCACCGTGGCGGGTTATTTAGAATAACTGCTCCAAACGAAAATATTGCGAATATGACCGGGAACCACACAAAGAATTCATATTAAAAATTTAGCGACCTAGAACAAGAAAAACCGCGAAAACTTTAGGATGTTTTCAAAAGTGTCACTAGTTAGCATGATGATATAGAATTCGCTATTTTTTACATCACCAGTCTCCAATTTTCATTTCACTAAGAATGCTACAAACTGATTAAAGCACAGATTCTCTAATAATTATTGCAAATAACAATATATTGGCAAGACTGCTTCATCCAAAGATGCATTTGCAGGCCTTCCAAGCTCGTAATATATTTTTTTTTTATTTTCTGGTTCGAAAAAATAGAGCCAATCATTGGAACAGGCTCCGATTACGAACGTAGGCAGAAGATACAAAACAGCGTAATTACCACCTCTGGTTTTTATCTCGTTTATTAGTAAGCACATCAGAAACTTTCGCACGTCTCTTTAAAGGAATCAAAATCTTTGCACAGGTACCGACAAATTATTTAGTTGCAAGTCCGTTTTACACGCAGTACGTATTACCTTCGTTCTATTCTATAACACCATCTATGGTTTCCAATAGAGAAATTCAACAGGGTCAAGTTTTGTGGGGATTACCGCGCCGAAGCTACACCTGGGGTAAGAAGGCCACCCTAGCTCCGGATGAATTTCGACAACTTGGGGATATTTAACGTAAGCAAAAATATCGACGAGTGGCTGCGTTAAACATGATAGTCTTTCATCGGCTTCTGAACATCAAAACTTTTGGGCTGTCCATCTGCAAGTCTGTCTGTCTCTGTCTGTCTGTCTGTCTGTCTGTCTGTCTGTCTGTCTGTCTGTCTGTCTGTCTGTCTGGCTGTCTGTTTGTGATTCGGGTTTCCGACCAAAAGGTAGAAGCATACTGCAACAACCGGTTTATATAGGCAAAACCTTCCCAAACCACTAAATCTGAAAGCATGTAAACACATGTCAACACTGTTGAGCACAACAAAAATCGGCATATTTGAGACAAAACATCAATGCAGTACTGGTAATCGGAGTATTCTTTCAGTTGAAAATACATATCCGTGTGATATTCGCGACAGCAAATAGAAATTAGCCTCAAAACAATATTTGGCCCACAACTACAAAACAAGGTTGTGGTCCTGGTGATGGTGTTGCAAGTTAAACAGTAACGAAACATTCCAATGGGTGGCTCGAGCTATTGAACACGAAAAATTTAATTGCATTCAGCACCCCCGCCCCAACACTTTTATTGTGCGAAGAGCAAAGAGGGAGGAAAAGAGGCATGTTCCGTGACAGAGACAGCAACAGACTACGAGCTTTCGACCACGTTTGCTGCAAGGTGAGCATATACAGGCCCCACTTTTTTTTTTGCTTTTCGCCTCTATATGAAAAGTGGCCGCCGCGCCCGGAATCCAACCCACTTACTTCAGCTCAGCAGCACAATGGCTCAGTCACTGAGCTACCCACGGCGGACAGAAGGAACTTTAGAAATATTGAATAAAGTTCAGTGTTTAAACTTGCAGCAAAGAAAAAACCCAAACTTAGATTTCTTTTATTTTCTATTAGGTGCAAAAAAAAAGATCGTGGTTCACATCATAAAATAGGCGTTACCACTTCCTTGTATTTATTGGAGAAAAACTAACCACCTGCTCGTATAGCCTAATATCCGTTAACGGGTTGTTCATAGAATTATAGTCTGACACCCCTCCAATATCACTGTTTCCTCTCAGCAGCTCAAATGGCAATTTTTGCAAGCTTTCACGAGGATAATGTCATCAACGAGATTTCGATGGTTTCCACGCCCTACTTGCATTTTCTAAATGACTTTCCTTGCTTTTAAGAGAGACTGCAGTGCTTGGTCAGCCTTTAAAGGCCCAGGATAGGTTCGTAGCACCAAAGAATAGGCAGTGCTTTCTAGTTTCTCGGGTGGCACTTTTCCTGTTTCCTCGGGGTCATCTGACTAGATCTTGTACATTTGCTAGGAGAAGGGGATTCGTAAAGAAATTAAGGCTCAGAGAAATCCGGAGCCACCGCGGAACGCCCTCGTCCGTATCTTCCCACAACAGGCTTTTCTTTACGAGGCTTTTCTGTAGCAAAAGCCGGGGGGCCTGCGTTTTCTCCAAACCTCGTGCTTTTCCTTAGTCGTGTTTTTCTCTAATCTATCTAAGATGTGCTTTTGTTGGGCATCCCATTTTTTATACATCTGGGACGAGTAGGCTTTGTATCTGCCGCAGTTTCAATGGTTCAAGACGTTACAATATAGCAGACCCCTTTTCGGCAGCCTGGCTAGTAGAGTCTTGTGACGAGGCCAAGCTGATGCTTACATGCAACATCAACCCTGATGAGCAAATTTTGTATATTTGTTTCGCAAGAAGTTCATACCGATTGCTTAACAAAGTTTTAATGTGCTCGTTTCTATGGTCTTTAGTCCAAGCTTTACTCGACTGGACACTGGCAGTGTTTGTGGTGTTGGATTTTTGAACCTGTTACGGGCCTAATTACAAAAGTCAGAACTGTAAATAACAACGCGTGGGCGCATGACCATAGGTATATGCAGCGCAGGCTTGATAGTAGCCAGCAGTGTTAACTGTCGCTGCAGCAGGCACGCATGTAAAACCTATTATCATGTTTCTTTTTTTCGTGACTGGTGGAGGGCGCTTTGGGTGTGTTTTTTATGTGTCAAAGTATAGATACTAAGGTGGAATAATATTGAGGGTGATTACTTGCTTAAAAATGGGGCGCAAAGCAGCGAGCCATCCTGTGTTCCTTGCCGCTTCACATGCTTGGGCATGCGTGCTACAACTTCATGGCGCTGATAATAAAGGTCTGTGCTGAAGAATCATCCAAATTTCCAGTCAAACATAATTTCACACATAGGCCTTAGCCGCTGCTGCGGAGCGGGAATTTTCAGGTAGAATGGCACCCACCAAAACGAAGTCCGGCTTCATAGATAGCGATTTTCATATCACAGCCCGCTACAATGGATGCCAGCGTGCGGAGAAATTGCTGTGTAGGGACGGCGCTCATGGTCAGCTGGTGCTAAACATAATCCCCAACCACGCTAGTCTTGCTGCGGTAACAAGACTGAGCAAGACAGACCCAGAAAAAGAGGAAAGAACAGCGACGGCAAGCCAAAAAAAACGCGTACACAGCTAAGAAATCGGAATCAATTGCGGCGCAAGTCCCTGCGGTGGCGTCGGAAAGCAATGAGAAAGCCTAACACGGAATAACAATACATGCATATTATAATCTAGACTTTATTAACTTGTTCTAAGATAAGCGTTTAACTTGCCAGGACGAGTACTCGAGCCGGTGTAGTAGGAGGCTAAATTTGCGGCGAGCAAATGCGCAAACAGAATCGATGTCTTTGGATAATGTAATTTATAGGTATGTGTCACGCCCATATTCGCAAAGATTTTGGTTTGAGAAACTGCAACGTTATTTTTACAATATTGGTGTCGTTGATACAGGCGGAAGAATAAACGACTCGTGCATGCTTTAGAGTGTAGGATTTAAAGTTCCACTCGCTGGCCGCCATCGATGGCAGCGATAATTTGTGCCACGCTAGCAGCCAACTTTATCGAAAGCAGGCTACTGGATCCATGCCATGTTTCCGGTGGCTAATTCAATCATTTGGAATGGATGCACGATTAAGCCAAGCGAGACCGTACTGCCGAAGGAAAATTAAAATATGACGGGCTTTGGTTCACTTATTGAAAGGGGAACCAGTATTTTATAAGAAATAATTGTTCCTTATGAAATTAACGTCCTTTCTTTAGCTCCCGAGAAGATAGGCAAGCTGCGCAGATTGATAAAGCACACAACTTCGGCGAAATGCCTATGCGAGACCTAACACCATTGTCGGAGTGCAGGATTGGGCGAGTTGGTAATGCCTCTTATTCTACAGCGCAGAAAAAGCAAGGACAAAACGAAAGGCACACAGCTCGAGCGCTGTACACGCAACAAAACATTTATTGCGGAAACACGTCTTATTTATAAATGCGCGCGCAGAGACTTTCGAGGTAAACAGTCAGCCCGAGAAGTGGAGATCGGAAATTTACCAAAACAGTGATACAAAAACAGAAGATAGCCAGAACCCCTCACTCCTCATCCGTCGCCCTCGCGCAGTGCCCGTGTTGTGTTCTTTAAGACTGGTGTCGAGGTAACGTCAAGGTGTTTCGCCCGTGAAAATTATCAAGTTCGTTGGTAGACAGTGCTATCAAAGGCACACTGGCACATTCTTCGCCTGGCCTTGTAATTTTAGTAGCCTTCAGTAATTCCCTTCTCATCTGCTCAGAATGGCGCTGAATGGCTTGGGATTGGTCAAATTTCATAGTGCACTTTCCGGCAGTGACCTTGCAATTTCCGTAGAGCATGATTAAATATATTTTCACACTGATGTGGGCGCTTTTATTATGTTCTCACAGCCTTGTGTTTAGACACCTGCTCGTCTGGCCCACGTACGTTTTGTCGCGAGACAACGGAATCTCGTTGAATACCGATGTCGTGCAAGTGGCGAACATCCTTCTGAGCTTTGTCCGTGTTTTTGCTTTCCGGTAGTATTAACACAATTATCCGGCGTATCAGGATTGCTGCGCATAACGTTTCACCGTCTTGCGGCAAGTCTACTTTATGGTAAACAGGTAGATGAATGATAAAGTGCCTTTAGCAGAACAGCTGGAATGTACAGTCTGAAGATGTGGGCGTCCTGGCCTTGCAGATTGTGTCTGTTATTTTGCCTTTGAGTTGTGTTTTATTCTGTTCTGATCGAGGCTAAAACTAGAACACCTCTGGGTTCAAGATTTCGGGCCAAGTAAATATACCAAAGTTGTAAAAATTATTCGGAAGTCTTTGAATACAGCTTGACTTACCTCCTATTTAGCGTCGGCGCGTTAAACCCTATAATAATCATCATCAGGTGTGCGTTATAGCAGCACAAGAACGCGACGCGCTGAAAAACAAGGCTAAAAAAGCTTAAGGGCTGGGTCTCATAGTTGAACCATGCGTTTACAAAATTTTTATCGCTCTCAGCTCTTAGAAAGTGGCTTCGTCGAGATAAGGGTTGTGTTTGTGACCTGCTAAAGGTTAGTTTCGTCTTACGCAGGTGCATCAGTTCGTGGTTCACATCTGTTTTTTTGTTCTGGACATATGCCATGGTTTACGTGAGGTTAATGCACTGACTTATAGTTGTACTGAACCTGAAAGTTTCATTTTTTCTTTGCGATTTATTTGTTGTTGTTTATTTGATGACTGCTTCGCGGTTGGTTGTGTTTCTACAGCTTTTTCGTTCTGAGAGGCTGACAAATCCTGTAGTGCTTGCACACTTTTCTGGAGCTAATCAAACTATGGTATATTTGTTGCGTACAAAACTACCTTTGTGTGGAAGTCTGACAATTTTGAACACTCGAACCTCCATGTTGAGAAGATGGTACGTGGTGATGAATATTTAAAAAAAAAAGAACTTTCACTTTATGCGCAGAAAAGGCGAGAGTCTGTCCTGGTCATAGAAAAGCCACCCGACGTATTCGCATCCGATCATTATCTTGCATGCACCATGGACGATACCCGTTTGTTCGTCCACAAATAAAGGTAACTCAAACGTTGAAAATAAAACTTCTACTTGACCTGGGTATTGTAGTATACCTAACAGAAAGGTAACATCAGAGAGAGAGATGGAGAGAGAAAGAGAGAGAGAGAGATATAGAGATAGAGAGAGAGAGAGAGAGAGAGAGAGAGGGGGAGGAAGGGAGGGAGGGAGGGAGGGAGGGAGGGAGGGAGGGAGGGAGGGAGGGAGGGAGGGAGGGAGAAAGAGAGAAAACGTTTATTGAAACACCAGGGACCTGAGAAATCACTACAAAAAGAAGACAACAATATTTGCGTCATTCAAACTATACCTCTAATACGACACCTACAGAACCGTTTAACGGTAAACAAAATTTAACAGGGCCCAGACAGTCCAGTTTGTGACCTGCGGTGTATATGCAGCAATTTAGCGGTGACTTCATTCATACCAAGCAACTTATGCACATTAGCGAAATTTTTGGGCTTTTCGAAGAAACGTTAATCGTGATTGCGGCGACGCTCGCCAATTTTGACCATCATATGTTTAACGGTAACGGGATATACCAATATGAAAAAATGGAAACAGACTAGATTTATATGCCGCAGCGCTGACTTCGTTGCTAATTTTGCAGCCGATACAAATTTTCCGTCAGCGTTTCAATAATGGTGCGCTTATAACAATCACTTGGCATATAACCATTTTTTTTCTTTCGATTTAAAGCGACTGATGTTCCTCTCGCAGGAATTCCCAACCTCAGAAAAATCTACACGACTGAGGTGATGAACATTCTAGAACAGAGGTTCTACTGGTAGTTGAATGCTGTATCAGATAATCGTAGGGTGCCTAAAACCCGGATACTAAGCCTTTTCCTTGCGATTTTCGGCGAATCAGCAGAGTAATTACGTTAGAGGATTGAGCAGGTGAATTTACACCTGAGAGCAGTCAATACTTAATTTCTCAGTTTAAGTTTCAGTTTAATGTTGCTGTTGAAGTCTTACACACAATAAATAACTGTAAAAGGTCCCATAGTCATACACTGTTAAGGGCCTCCAAAGAGTAAGTCAGTACAAAAAATGTACGTAATGCGGTCAACAGCAGAAACGATTTAACAAACACAAACAAAGGATGTGTTTACACACAAAGGAGTCAAATATTGTGAATAATAACCACATTATTACAGAAAAAGGTACATAACGTGGACATTCATCCCGACATGCAAATATAACATGTACACTCAATTTGACACAATGATCTGGAGAAACTGCCTCCTAAATAAATGAATTGAAGAAGATGATTTTACGGGGGGGGCGGGGGGGTATTGTATTCCCGAATAAGGTATCCTTAAAACTTTGTTTTGTGTGCGCTGTCAAGGGGCCAACTCAGGTTTATGTGTTGTCCCTAGACGAAATTCTATATGGGATGTGGGTGTAATGGAATGCGAAGAAAAGTGAAATAATACCCGTACATCAAAATGGGGTAGGACTCTGACCACATTTTAATTCTTATACCATAGCCCGCATTATGAGTTAATAAAGATATGTGATTTGTAAAGTTAAAATGGCTGTCGGATTCTACGCCGAGCACTGTGGCATGGTCAATAGCAAGAAGCAAATACCGACAAAAGATTATGCGTGGCTTCGCAGAGCAGTTTTTAGTGTGGATAAAAAACATTACAAAGTATGATTTGGTACTATGGATATTCAGCATTGCGGTGAAAAATTAGCGAATCTAAGGCGTGGTAGATGAATGAATCGTAGCGTCATCGGCATATAAACTACAACTACACTGTTGAAAAGGGTGTGCTAAGTCCTTAATGTACGGGAGAAATAAAACGGGTTTCAAAATTGAGCCTTGTAGAACACCAATGTGAGATAGTTTGTTGGAAGACTGAGCATGCGAAATGGATATCACGTGTTCTTTATCACTTAAGTAACTGCGAATTTGTTAAAGTGCTCGGACACATACACCTACAGAAATTTGTTCAGCAAAACGTAAGTCGTGATGTAGTGTATCCAACCGTTTAGCAAAAACAATAAACAGGGCACCAGTAAATAACATTCCTCAATGGTTGTGTCAAGATGATCAGTGAAAGTAATGGGAGCTAATTCAGTAAAATAAACCGCTACAGAAAAAAAGTATTTCCATGACAAAATACTAAATTTCGAGATGTAGCTGGTTAAACATAAAACCGACAATTTTTCATTTATTTCGGTGAGGAATGATAAAATGGCAATGGGGCGGTACAGTACGAGGGAAAGTGTGTCACTGATAAGATGAGCTATGAGCTTCACGCGAGAAGAATTAAAGTTATCTAAACAAGCACCCGTTTTATTTGTGCCAGAATGGTAACACGCGATTCTGGGGAAACTGGACAGAGAAAGAAAATATGCGGCAGAAGAAGATACGCCTAGTGATCGAGAAGAGGGCGACGTGGCTTATCAGAATATAAGGAACTGACAAAGTGTTAGTAAGGGCTGACGGGTTATTTAACATCTGTGCACTAAATTGAATGGCAGTTGCTTTTTTTAAAACTCTAATTATTTTCCAGTGTTTTTTTCAACAGCACGGTTAATTTTTTGTTCACAGTGCTTTTTTTACCGTTTTTATGAGTGTATCCAAAATATTCGACTACAGTGAAATCTCGATATAACGAACTTCAGGGGACCGTGGAAAATTGCTCGTTATTCTGAAAGGTCGTTATAGTCAAAATCGCAAAATTTAAGAAAACAAATAGTATTTCAATGCCTAAAACGACCTACGTGTACAGCAGTGCATCCTTGGAGTCATTTTTCACAAAAAAAATGCACTAGTGATCATGAAACAATGCACGTTTATTTAAAGTGGCTGGCGATTTTCATCTAGCGCGAGTAGCACACGCTTCCTAGCACGAAGGACTCAAACTCTTACACATTCCTGGGGAGTGAATCAGTGGCCGTGCGGTTTTTCCCCGGACATGTGCGGAGTTTTTGTATGCTGTCCACCACATCCGCAGTCATCGCGTGCTCGTCGTAGTCTTCGAGTGCTGCTGCGGCACCCTCAGAGGCATCGTTGTTCATGCCATCCTGGCTGCCATCTTCACTTCTTCATCCTGAACGCTCACGGTCTGGGCAATGTACTCTGTCGTTAGCTCCGCTGATGTCCGTGAAGATCCAGCACGCCACGTGAGCAGCGGCGGAACGTAGAAAAAGTTGGGGTGAGAGCGAATAGCGCGGCCGTGGCTTTCGGGACGGAGAAGGCTACCCATGCTTCATTTTTTCTCTTCTCCTCACCTTTTGTTTCCCTCTTGCATCGGCTGCCGCATTCCGCGGAGCAAGTTGCAAGACGTCCTCTTCTTAGCTGCGCTTTGCCGTGTCGTCTACTAGCACACTGCCCCGGTTGCCGCGATTGTTTAAAACGGACTTCTAACAGTCTCCGGCCTTGAAAATATGAGTTCGTAGTACTGAGGTGTTGTTAACATGGCACGGAACTAAATAAAACGATCGTTATGTTGAAAAGTTCGCTATTCTGAAGTACGTTGTAGTGAAATAATTTTACATTAAAACTATAAGCAGTCGGCGTGGGATTTCTTAAATGCTCGTTAATCTAAAAAGTTCGTTAATGTGGTGTTCGTTGTACCGAGATTTGACTGTAGCAGTTGTAGCATGCCAGTAGGGTAAGGTCCAAAAGATTCCTTTTTGTTTTGATTTATTTAAGATTATCTTTCCTGCCCACACATTTCACAAACGTAAGGGCCATACACAGATATGTAGGTTAATCAAACCTTTTTTTGCTTGTGGTTATTGTGGTAGACTCAGAAATAGCGTTAGCATTTATGTTACAAGGCATTGCAAAAATCGATTTCAGGATCATTTTGCGCCGTAAGTACATATAAATGGGAATTGGCAGTTTTGTTAACAAATGCAAGCCTTTCATTATTCGGTCTTCTGAAATGCGCATTCAGAGTTTTCAACTTACATTTTATACGCACAAATCGTGGGTTTTGAAAAGAAATGAAACCAATGAAACCAAACCCAGGAGTTACCAAGATGATGTACACCCGGCGTCAAAATAAGCCGGGGCACGCGAGCGCGTGGCAAAATGCATTGCCGCGACATCTGACATTGCACTTCTGGTGTCGAGACATCGATGTGCGCGTGCGCGTCCAATCACGCTCGCTAGCCTGTCTTTCACTTCGCTTCAAACGGTAGCGCTGATCACATTCAGAGCTTGGCGCCAGGGGTCACTTTCTTTGCTCAGCATGTCTTGCTCGTATACGATTCAGCGGCCGAGGGTGAGAGTGAAGATGCGTTGCTCGCCCTGCCCTGCTATGACAGATAACTAATCTTGCCCGTCTCGCGGTGAAAAAATTGTGTCCCACATATGCTCTCCCACTTCGGTATTTCTAACAGCGACGCTGTTCTTGGGCTGGGCTTGACTACAGCATGTCCTTGTATCGTTTTACGCACCCTCTGGAGTTCCCAGCAAAGCGTTGGTGTTTACAGGTAAAGCCGACTTTATGAAGATCGGCGGAAGCTTGGTCTTTGTAAGCGGGCCTTGCGGCACTGCCTGTAGCGCAGCGAAGCATGGAAATCTACGGAGGGAGTATGATTAAAGAAAACGGCTTTAACTCATGTGTTATTAAATGTATCAAAAAACAAGTTCTATGAAACTATGCTGATAGGACGATGACACCGCTATGCCGAGTTTCGTTTACTTGTCATAATTAGGTAGTGAAGTTGTAAACCCTGGAGAATTAGTTTGTTGTCATTATAACGCAATCTACGGAGAGAAATTGCCATGCATTGGAGAAAACGGACGTAACTGCGACACCTTCGCTGTTTCAGTAGATATCAATCACAATCGGTGGAACGAGTTTTTGTATTTTTTTAGTAAAACATGCAATTGGTTGTTAACTAAGAATGAACACACAAACAGAATACGAACTGAAGCGAGAAATAATCTATTTTATGAAGGTGTGATGGGACTTCACCTTGCACACGTTCTGAAACAATTAAAAAAGAGGTAGCGGGAAAAAAGTTCGGCGTGCTCCTGGGTTTGACAAAAACATTACAAAAAAATTTAGTGCCCTTCCACTCTGTGAAGAAGGATGACCATCAAAGCTGCGGTGCCAAGCCTCGACGTGAGCTTTGGCTGGGTCCAAGGGGTGCACGAAGCAAAACACGTTTGTTGTAATTTGCGATTCAGCATAGTTCCATGGTTAATTGACTGAATTAACTTTTGATTAACTAGAGCTTTCTTCCGGTGGACAAACATGGGCTGTCCGTTTCCCTCCCCTAGAATCCTATATGTACTGACAGCGGACGAGAATTACACAATATTTACAATTTCACTGTTAACCATTCAATTTTGAAAAATATAAAACCCGGCTTTGTGTTAGATTCGTCTTAACGGCTAATTGTCATATAATTTGTGTTGGTATAGTTTCAATGAAACAAGCGTTAGAGCCACTTTATGTGATGGTATTCCCTCCGAATATTGACTTGATTAACTGTTCACCAGTCGATGTGGGAAAGCCATCTTACAAAGATCAAGCTTACAACAATCCCCTGATGTCTGCTTCACCTCCTAACACAAATGAATTGCTGGGAAGACATTTTAAGGAACAGCCCTTTGGCGCCCTTCTCTGGGCTCAGCCGCGTCGGCGTCGTCGTGACCGACGAACGATGGGAAGATTGACGAGTGAAGGAAAGCAAAGGAGGAGAATGTCGCGAAATTGGCAGGGGAGTAGGTTCGCCGTGGTGGCGCGAGCCAGCGGTCTCCGAAAGTGTGCGGTGGGGGAAGGGAAGGGGCAGTATGGTGTGCCCGCACGAGGCGCTCGATGCTTGCAGAAAACGTGAGGGGGGCGTTCATGCGACAAAGATGTGCGTTCGCTTAATGCTATGTTCAGACTAAATACGTAACAGCCGTATCGTGCGCTATACACGTGAAAAAACAGCGTTTTACACAGTTCGGTTGGCTGAGACGTCAAACGACGTCATTACTTAAAGATATTACGACAATTCCGACAACACTCTGAACCCGGCCTAAGACGCAATTATTGTCTACATCTTGTCTACATTCTTGTCTACATTGCTCTATTACCAGAGACGATTTGCTGGATCCTAGCCATAGACAGCTTTCTTGTAAAAAAGAATGCAGTATTTAAAACTAAGATAGCAGTCCCGTTTCCATGTATCCTTTGTCAGAGCAGCGCAGAGCGAGCAACGCATCTTCACCCTCGCCCTCGGCCGCTGAAGCGTGTGCGAGCAAGAGGGGTTGCCCAAAGGGGCCCCTGGCGCCAAGCGCTGAATGTGACAAGCGTTGCCGTTTGAAGCGAATGAAAAGACAGGCTAGCGAGCGTGGTTGGACGCGCACGCGCACACCGGTGTCTCGACACCAGATGTGCAACGTCAGATGTCGCGGCGATGCATTTTGCCACGCGCGCGCGTGCCCCGGCTTATTTTGACGCCGCGTGTACATAGCGTAATCAATTATAGTGCGCTGTCCGGAAATATTCCATCGATCCGGAATAGTTACAAGTGATTTGAGATCATGCCGATTCAAAATATCTGTATAACCAGCATGTGATAAACTGAAAAGTATAAGATAGTGATGTTGAAGTAAACCATGCTAATCTTTTATTTCTTGTTTCAGGGAGAGCGGAGGAAAAACCTGGTTTATTCTGAGCAAAAATAACTCATTCATGGCAGAGGCAAATGATAAATACACCGGGCAATCAATCTTAAAGTATCGATATCAAAAAATGACCCGTCAAGCTCAATCTGCATCGACTAGCAATTTACTTGAATAATTGATGTCCCGACGTCTGGAATATTTTATTTCAGTGGAAAGGAAAATAACTGCCCCGCCATAACAGCTGTCACTGCGGCGGAAGTATTCTGCTGCATAAGAAGGAAATGAGTAAATGCTGCTATCAGATTCACTGAGCAAACTTTTACTGACACGTATGATCGAGAAGTGGTGATTAACCGATGATAGGAAATTAATAATGTTATAGGTTATGTTGTCGAAAGCTACGCGCATTAAATGCACAAGAGACCGGCAATAGAGTTTCAGATACGAATCAAGATTGAGCGGTGTAAACTATGAAGCCATAATCGGAGTGCTTGGGGCAAAAAAACTTCAGAAAAAAAGATGAGACAATGCAAATAGGAAGGTCAGCTTCGGAGTGAATGTGGCGAACTCTGCTGTCCTCATATTTTTGAGCGCTGATTAGGTAGTTCTTAGTCCACAGGAAGCCTCACGGTTTTGTTACTTGAGAGATAAGTCCTTAGAAAATGGCTTCTTGCTTTCGGGTCTTATGTGATAATTATTGAAGATGTGCTGCTTATTATTAGCAGTGAAGCCAAGACTGCTAATGTGCAGCCTAGCCATGAAAACCTCCACCAGAAATTCGGTTTTCTTAGCGCATGAGCAAAACCTTGCAATGATGTTTTGATGACCAGAATTAATGGGAAGACAATGCGCATTGTCTACCGCGACTGGAGAAAGAGAGCATGCTGGCTTATCAGCGGCAGTAGTTACAATGAAAACATATAAACGCTGTCTTCATCTTTAAAAAAGACCACGCCTTTGATTTAGATATTGTTGATTATCCAACATTGCTCCGTCTTGGCAATTCCTTTCCTCATGGATTTATTTTGAGGTTTGAAAGCTTTGTTTGAAAAAAAAAACAAGAGGGCTTGCTAGGTGAGCGTCTTCTCGACGATGTCATTACGCATGCTCGAGATGCTATTCATTACAGTAATTTTGTTGCGCAGGATAGTGCTATCCAGGCCACCTACCAGCAACTTTCCTTTTGCGTCGGCAACAAGTTCTTCACACGTTCGTTCAATCTCTCTTAAAAGTGCTCCTAGAGATCTCGAGCCGCTCATCTAATTCGGCATTTGTCGAAATAATGAAAGAGAACAGCAAGCTTGCAAAACTACAAAGTAAGCAAGGCTAATACGACATCAGAAGCAGCTGCTGCGGTGGCAAATAATCTTTTGCTATCTCCATAAAAATAAGAACCATCCTGTAGAACGCGGAAGAATGACTGAAAATGCGCATACTTGGAACGCGACCGCTGCCGCTTTGATGATGCTGGCCAACCTACGAGAGCTTTCAAGGCCGCGATGGCCTGGCGCAGGCGTTCTGAATAGGATCTGTCGGCACGCAGCCGAGCTTCGAAACACCTTGAGCAGAACCGTTCAGTCACAGGTGCGGTATGGGGCATCAAATAGCTTCGGCAGCGGATAATATCCCAGGGCTGCATATTCCCTGCGGAATGCCGAAGAATGGCTTAAAAAGCGCAGAATTGGACTGCAACCGCTGCCGCTGTTGAGGTAGCAAAGTTGTTTATATCGCGATCCTCAGAGTCTTCGCCGTCCACCGGCATCCCCAACCGGAAAAAGGACGGAGCTGGGTTCCTTCTGAATTCCCAATTCGCACTTACGCCATTTAAAAGCCGGCGATAGCGCGTTGAGCCTACCTAAATGGTGGCGTTAGATTTCCATATTCTTGCTAAGCAACCTTCTCAAGCCTAGTATTTCCACCGCACTGCGAAGTTTAGTGTTACTGGAGGAGGGCAGTGTACATTCCCCAGCGGGAATCGCAAAATTTCAATGTCAGCCCTTTGTTTATTTATTTTTTGGTCGCGAAGCATTAACATGTACTTATCACGATACCGTCCATGACCGGGCGTCGCTGACGCAACGTCATGTTATTCATCATCAAAAACATGCGCTTATTTCATACTGGCCATAGTCTTACTCCAGCTCCCCGTTAGTTGACGCGTCACACGAAAACTTGAATAAAATAAGCAAAGAATAACGAAGTGGGCCCACACAGCGCTCATAAATGTCAAGGTTGCCGCAAACCAGTGGTTACTCAAGCAGAACTTCAGGTCAGGCGTGAATAATTTGTTGCATCGTAACATGGTGGGGTTGTTTAGACGCTGCTTCCAGCAGAAAGATGGCACACATAACAACAGTTCACGGTGGGACTATTAATTAAACATTGTATTACGTCTCGTCAGACAGCTCCAAGGGGCGCTGCCACGTTGCTTAGTTGTTTCTTCACCAGAAGCTCACTGCGCCAGCGCTGTTTGCTAAGGGCGTTACCATAAACTGTTCCACGTGCTCTTTATTGCGTGAACCGTCATTGAGAACGTGGTGCATTACTTCTAGATTTTGTCGATCTCGGAGTGTAGACTGTGCCACTAACATCAGCTGAGAGTACCAAACGCCCCATGTTGCCACAAAAGACGAACAATAGCTCTCTGCGAAAACAGTGCTTTCTTTGGCTCACGAAATAATTCCCATTTTTTGTTCTACGGCTTTTGAAATTACTCTAAATTTGGTACTGATTTAATTGTATTATTTTGAGTCTTGTATCTGTCCCTGTGGGGGCTTTACTATAAACCTAATATAGCTAGTTGGGGCTACGCCATCTGTCAAAAAATCGTAAGAATTGGTATTGAAAATGACTCCACGAAAAAGCATACAGAAACTTACATCGGCTGAGTAAGAATTGTTCTATATGGCCTAAAAAAACTTCATATATTTGGAAGAGCCAACAAAAGAAGCCAAACATAATCAGGTCCACAATGTTTGTTGATATCATTTTTATAGTGTCAGTAGACATATAAAGCGACTCAATGTCCTTTCAAAAGTAACAAAGCTGGCTTCAATAAGTTCTACCATTTGGGATCCGGTCTTTCTACTGATAGTTGGCCTGAGTTCAACAACACCAGCTATAAAGCCGCACGAGATACAGGAAAGAACTGCCATAACTCGGCAGCAAAACCATTGCATCTAACTGGAAACAAAAGTGCAATACCTCCCTAAATCCCAGCGCTTGCAATGTCGAGTTTTCTGCCTACAGACTTTGCTGTGTGCAGAACATTAGCAACAAAAAGCCCATGAATATATTAGGGAGTGTTGTTAGGATTTAATATAGGGGGGTTAGCCATAAAAAATAAATTATTATTATCCTTTTATTCAATTTTAACGGATTAGGCTAGTCTCGTTTGTACAGGAAAATTTGTAACGTTGAAACACCCTTTCCCATGGAAAAGCGGTTGATATAGACGGGCTTCTACGAGCAGCCTTTGCAACTTTGCGCCATTTTGCATCTTAAAGGCGTTATTCCAGCGGACGTAAGGGACAGGTATTGTTAACAGAATATAATAATGCAAAATTGTAAGGAAACAAATAAAGTGGACGAAATGGTTAACTCTTCCCTTTATCCTGTTTAGTTACTGTTTTCTTCCACATTTTGTTAAAATTTTCTACTCGTTGCATTTTGCTTTGTCGAAAAAGTGAACAAAACCTAAATACAGTACAACGGAAGAACCTGGGCGCTTTGCGAACACCTAACAGCCGGCTTCGAAATAAGAATTATTCTTGTTATAACCCACAAGTTATCCCAGGGCTTTGAGCCGCGGGACATTGAAAGCGCCGCGAGTGAACGAAGTCCACTCGAAAACATCCATGCGCAAAACGTGGACGCACAGCAGTTTTACATCGAAAATAATATCGCTAGTATTCCATGTGTCCTCTTTCCGCGAAGAACAAAAAAGATGTCTTGATCATACTCATCGCGAATTCTTACCAGACAACAGGTGTAATTATTGCTTATCCAAATTAACGGCTTAGACGGCTGTATGATTACTTCGAGTTTCAGTTACATTCATAACTGGTCGTTTCAAACTGAAATTGGAATCAATTGGTAGTATTTGTCTGGTGTCAATACATGAGAACCTACGTTATGCGTATAGTTAAAGGAACGACTTGTTTTTCAAAGCGATCCGAAGAAAATATATATATTGCCATTACTAGCCAGCACGACTGTAGTATTCCGCCTACTTCACTGCCCTTGTCAAATCAGTTCACAGTTAAGTTTAACGGGTTACATTATTCCAGTGTGCTGTCCATACGGGGCATCCACGATAGGAGTATGGTTGCAAAAAAGGATAGTAAACTTTCGTATGGAAACTGCCCGCAACAACGTACGTGACTGCATCCCACTAAAAAAACTTCCCGCCAAGATGACTCTATTGTTACGACGAATTTCATTTACTTTTTGTGTTAGGTGGGTAACACTCGACTTGCGAAAGATGTGGAGTTCCCGCCTGATCTCTGTGCGCTTTTCCGGTAATGATACGCACAGCCGCATGTTAGTCCGCTGCAACAAATCTGTAGACCTTCCAATCATAATCGGTAAACACAGAGACCTGGTCATTGCTTTTATCAAAAAAATATTAAAAAGAGCTCCAATTTCCTAGCGTTGGCAGCGTCACTGGCTTCCTGTTTTTCTGTTACCCGCCACTATCGGCATTTCGTCACTAGTAACCCTTTTAATTCCTGTTATGCCATCCGCTATGGCTGCGCCCTTAATTCCACTGAACGCACAGGTGCCGTCAAAAGTAACTGCAACATGGTCTCGCAAATGTACAGGAATGTCATCCTCCGAAAACTGATTACTGCGTTTGTGTACGTTTGAATGAGTCGTTCATAACAGGGAAAGCTTTGATTGAACCATAATGGCTGCCATAAAGCCAGTAAGACAAATATTTTATGATGCTGACACCCTCCTCGCAGTTACCGATGACGGCACCTGTACAAGCGGCCGCTGGAGTGACAGGACTTATTTAGGCACAGGCAGCTGGCCGACTGCGCTTCAACTTGTCGCCTGCATTGAAGCTTCGCAAGCATTGGGGAGGTAGCTGTCTCAACAGTCGAAGGCCGCTCGTGTTCTCTTCCACTTTTGGTCCTGCGCTTTTGTCACGCTCTTTCTTTTTACAGAGCGCAGAAAAATTCAACAGAGTGCCGCGCGAACTTCTTGGACATGTCCATGTATTTTACAAGCAGTAAAAAGCAGCACAGCCTAGCACGAACCAGTCGTGCTGGGAGAACTGCAGACACGATTCTACTGCGCACGGTGTGGCGACTGCAACCTTCGCAAAGGTTGTGGTCGTATCATCGCGTTCATATTTTTACTAGAAGACGATGAAGAGGACAATGCGGCGTGGCTTTGTCATTCCAGCATCCGACGACGACGAACTATTTGGATGCGCGCAGCTTGGCCGCCATGTAAATAAGGTGTAAATACATCGTTCTAATGTCTCATCGTTCATGTCGTCTGTCCTGCCACCACGTTTCAATATTATCGAATCATATCGAATCGCATTCATATTATCTGCAGGCTCCGTGTTTGTGCATACATTGTATCTAGACTCATGAACATTTACTGATGGGTTTTGTCCCCTCGGGGCGCAGGCGTTTGTGTACCCGAAAGAAAAGATATGCACATGCAGCATAAGCCTTATTGCAATATTTGAAGCTCACGTAGATAAGATGGTTCAGATAGGGCACATTTTGCCAACACGGCGATTTTCGATTTCACTAAAGCTCAGCACTTCGAATGTGCGCAGAAATATTCATCCTCATTTTTCTAAACGAATTAAAAAAAGGACATGTCTCTCCCTTTGACACTTTGCTGTCCACGCATGTGATTCGCTCAGATTAGCAGCACCCAGTCAGCAAGACCAGGCGTATTCAAGAAAAAACAAAATGCTGAAGTAGCTATATTTACTAGGTCTCCGGCAATGGTATATCTACCCGATGATGCTGGTTATTCATGATGGTATTCCAAGAGTGGCCGGTTCAGGCTCATAAAAAATGTGTGCACCAAGAGAACCCAGCAGAACAGATAAAGGCACTAATTGTTCGCCAAGACGACCTGTGGATACCCCATAAAAAGTGCTTTCACGGTTTTATTGAAGATATATTTTGTGCGCAAAGACTCAAAAATTGCGCTCCGATATTTTTTTAACCACTCGGCCGAAGAAGCTGGTCAATACGAAGCGCAAAACAAACAAAGAAAACACCGACTGTCGACGTCCAGGGGTTCTTGGGATGCGTTGTTCATATGGCGGATAACGAGAGCTTGTTCCCTAACCTTTTCAGCTTCACGAGAGTGAGTTCCACTTGTGCTAAAGCATCGAAACCATTGAGACTAGGTATCCGGTATTAGTTCCGCCGCGACTACGACATCATGCCTGAATGTTTGTGATCAAGACGAAATTTCAGGAGCGCTCGCTGTTGACAATGCAGTTCCAGCTACGAAACGTCGGCATATCTTGAGCATCAGCGATAATCATTTCAAATAACTCACTTTGATCCTATCACCATAGAACTTCACAAATACTACTGTTTTGGGCACTAACGGTGCACATACAGCAAAGATCTCTGCAAGTACTACTCGTGAATAAAATATATGGGTAGCGACATAATAATGAGACACTGCGGTGCGGTATGCCACTGTTTTTCCTCGTGCGTGCTCGTTAGGGAAGATTTAAAATATAATAATTATTTGGCCATCAATCAATCAATTGTTTATTTACGTACCCAGGAACAGCCGGGGGCCATTGGTGCTGGCACACAAAGAAAAAGAAAAACACAAGCAACATACAAGCAGACACTTCACAAGTAATGCAATTTCGGACAGCTTAGCTTACACAAAAGAAATTACCCGGTGTCACACACCCAAATATACATTCAACCACATGCATACACAAACACAAACCCCATTACAGCCTTTTGCAGTAAGGCATGGTACATCACACGTACATATATACTATTACAAAAGTATACATAACTGATAAAAATGTTAAGCTGTGCGAAAGCGGAGTCACTCAAGATAGATTATATGCGAGAAGCAGGGAATATAATGAATATAAGTGTGGAGGAGACAAGTGAGTTGAAAAACATAGAAAGGATTCCTTTGTTACACTTTCACACTTAAGTGACTGCGCATGACAAAGGGTAAAAAAAACATCACTTAGCTGAGAAGCTCACAGACGTGTTTGCAGAACACAGTTGGCGAATAATAATTATATCTAAATATTGAGAGTAGAGATTGTGTGTACACTCTAATCGAAACATGGGGTACTACCCTTAGCGAAAAGTAATACGTTTGAAATACGTACGAGTACGCTCGAAGTGCACTTCAAATATGCTTTGTATTTGTAAATGTATTTTAAGTGCATTAAAAATTGCATTTTCTCAGTTTTTAGTAAATATCGAAAATACATTATTAAAAATGCGGGAAAAATACAGTGCTTTTAAGTACCCTCCAAATAGATTAAAAATGCACTGAACCTCACGAATGTGCGCTTAAGGCATTCAGAATATATTGAAAATGTATTTCTTCCCGCCAAACGATCACGGTGTAAATGCACTGTAAATATTATAAAAGTACACTTTCCTAACTACATTTAGAGCAGCACTCTGATTATAATTTAAAAGTGTGCTGAAGCATGGAAATATACTCCCAATATATTCGAAATACATTCCAAATGCCTTTTACGTTTGTGGAAGGAACATGGTAGAAATACACTCTCATTCCATGAAAAATACTTATTGAAAATACATTTTAAATGTATTCATTAAGCTTTGCCGAAATACATTTCAAGTACACTACAGGCGCTGCTTCAATTGCTGAATTGTTTCACGTAAAGCATATCTGAAGTGCCGGATAAAATACATCTCAAATGAATAAACGTACTGAATTTCCCCTCGATGTTTACTTATAATAAAAGAAACGGAGGGAGATACTTTCACTTACTGCGCTGTCTTAAGCAGACATAACTCGTCGTATTAGAGAGAAACTCGGCGTACAAATACTATGTAAGCGGCGGTGTTCCAACGCAATCGGCAAAGCAAAAACATCGAACATCGAAAACACTTGCAATTTGCCAGCGTTGTTACGACGGTATCGCTGTGGAGGCTTTGAAAATTTTCTTTTTGTGAAGAATATTGGCCTTAGATGGACAACCCTGGCTATGCTTGCGAGGGCGAGCAGCTCGGCGCCTCTGGCTGCCGCTCACTACCTCCTCCTTTGTGCCCGGCACCTGCGGCGCGAGTTGAGCTGCGCACCCCTCGTTCACGTTTTGTCTGCCTTCGCTGCGTTTCTTTTGCCTGTCCTGTGGTGTAATAAGTTTTCGGCCTCCTCAACGCGCGGTCGTCGGGTGGACGCAGTCTCTGCTTGGACGGCGCGTTGCAGCGGCGTTGGCCGTCTGGCCAAGGTAAGCACAATATACCGACTTTTTGCGCGTACGGTGTCGCACTGCAATTAATGGACGTATGTTTGTCTTGCAATCGAAGGGCGCTAATGCCCTTTATAAAATCCGCACGTGGTTGTTAAGCTTACCTCCACCTGCGAGCAAGATTTCCTACCGTAACTACGCCGTGCAAGGGAATGTACTCACATATCAACGACAGCAAGAAGACGTTAAAAAATGGATTTTAGTGCTTTCCTTTTTGCGCCTAATTTTTAGCTCGGGCCCTGCTGAGTGGACGGGGGACTGTTACTATGAGTTTCCTAGTAGATCTAGTTATTCCGTTCCGAACTCATTGAGGAATAACACTTGCATTAAACACATAACGGCCAGGAACGTTTTTAGCACAGCCTGTTCACAGAAGTCCGCCGTCCATGTTTACGCGCTTGAGAAATTTGCGAAGTGTATCCAGGGACGCGGCTTTCTTTTGTTTTCTGTTCGCAGCAGCCGCTCCCAGCTGCGCATGTTCACAGCAGCCGCCGTACGGGGAAGGAACCCAGTTTGTGGCATACATAAATCTGACTAATACGCATGGCCGGGCCATACGGCGAGAATCCGAGCAGCCTTCGCGATTTTTGTCGGTCGCATATCGCCATTCTGTCAACTAAAGCCAGAGTTTATGCCGTCTGTTTCGAAGTGACCAAAAGTGTTAAAAGCGACCCATGTAATCTTCGGTGCAAGTGGCCGTAGCGAAAGTGCTTCATGCTCAGGGACTACGAATGATTTGTTCATCTAAGAAAAACTGTATGAGAGTAGCCGCTAAGCTACAATCAGTTTCTGTTCCTACCGCCACCCAGAACCAAGAGCCACAAAAGGAAGGAAGGAGAAGGAAGGCGGGTGGGGAGGGGGACTTCCAGGGAGGCAACCAGTTCCCCGCACGAGACCCCTCGGTTCCCGGAACGGGTCCCCCGGGAGGGTTCGTCTCTTTTTGTTCCTTGGATTACACCCCCAAAACTTCGCGAAACTTCAGGACGTTGGACCCTTCCCCTTTTGTGTTTCCTAGCAACTTTTTCCCTCCTTGCTGTATTCATTTCGTAGGGCATTCGCGAACACGTGTGCGCGTTCCGAGAGGCCCTTCGGCCGCACGTGGTCGAGTGACAGACACGCGGAACCCGACGCGCTACCGCTGGCTACGCGCTACCACGCCACCGGAGAATTTCAAAAATGTGCCCAAAGGCACCGAAAATAGCGTAGGCTGGTTGGCGGTTGTGTGTGTTGAGAAGGCGAAATTGCCCATTTGCGCCTAAAGGGTGTACTTAAACGAGTTTCTTTTAGGTGTCACGAGTATTTATGAAGCAACTACTTTTTTCTTGATGGTCCCTGACGCTAACAGGTGTTTATATCTTTTTTTTTGTATGTTAAGGACGCGAGCATTTACGATTATTTTCCGCGTTGCTCCCTAATTAAATGATGACGCTGTCTGTGTACAGCAAAAAGTATAAAATTACCTGCCGGTGATGTGCGGCGGAGAGCAAAAAAATTACATGTGTGTGCAAGCACAAATACACGTTTTCTGGCGTTGCTTGTTTTAATCGCTTCGGTTAGGTGCCTACGATATAAGAGCTTCTTATTTTAAGGACGGCGTGAAATTTTTCGTGTTTTTCGAAATAACCTTACTTTGCCGTTCCTTTGAAAGCATTTTTGAGTGCACACGCCAATCTAATGACTTTTATGTAAGCTTTCTACTGCAATCCTGCCCATGCATTTTTAAATTGTTTCGCTGCCTACTATTTTTTTCGAACGTAATCTCCGAAAAAGGTGACGCCAAAATATGGAACACATACAATAATTGTAGTTAATAAGATTACTGCTTATCTTATTTTATTAGCGTCCTCTGCGGTCACTGACCAGTTTTGTACAAGTTAGTTGAAAAACTAGAATTGCCACCATTTCAAGTTAACTCAAGCGCCTAAGAAAGAGAAGTAGCATAACTCTAAGAACTCTGTTGCATGTTTGGTAACGTTGTTATCTTAGCTCTGTCTTTTTTTCCCTAATTTTCGCTAATTTTTATCCCTAGACAATGTCCAAAGATAGTTCACGAGGGTGCTGCTTTGGGCCTGTTGGTATGACATGACGGAATCTTGAAGCGCTAGGACACAGGGACAAGCGAACATTAGCGCCTTGTGTTGTCCCACTCGCTTGTCCCTGTGTCCTAGCGCTTCAAGATTCCGTCATGTCCAAAGATAAGCCTCCCACCCCACCACGCACCATTCCTTCTTAAAAATGGTATTAAAGATCTGATGCCCAATGACAATATAAACTATGCTTACCTTTACATAAATTGTCTTACGTCCTTCAATGGGGCATTGTTTTCACGGCGGTTTTTTTTTTCTCTGAAGGGGAAACTAAAAAATCCTCCCTCACGAGGGACGTTGGCACGGCTAGCGAAAAGGCCTGATTGATTTCACATTTATTTGCCTCTAAAAAAAGTGTTTCACTAATATTATCCCATTTTCTTTTTACTGCAGGTGCTGCTGAAATTTCCCGCGTGGAGAATCCGAAGTACGAGGACTCTGATGCACAACGCTTCATCTGCGCTGGCTACCGAGGTAGCTGAAGGGCATTCATTCCTGCTGCTTAGTAATGGCAAAATTGGCCACTCGACTGAGGTGTACAACAAACAACTTTCAAACTGCCAATTTGTGCGCATGCATGCTGTTCTTTTCAGTCATTTGCTGGCCCGCATTCCGAGCATCGCCGGTTTACATTTTCACAATGGAGCATATCTTTAGCCTAGGGCCTATTAAACTTTTTGAAACCACAATATGATATTTTCTAGTTGAACATTAACAATTCCCCCTAAGACACATTGCCATGGCATCTTTCAATGTATTTAGGTTTTATTTAGTATACACTAGTAACACATTTTGAGTATATTTGAAGCAGTATTTTCTGTGCATTTAAAATGCATGACTAATACATTTTGCACGTATTTACAATTACATTTCATGAGCATTTTAATGCGTGTCAAATGCATTAAATATATATTTTTCATGCACTGCTTATGTATTTTTGAGGTACATTTTAAATACATTGTAAATGTGTTCGAAGTGCATTTGGAATGTGGACAAAATAATGCAGAATAAATACAAAGTTAATATATGTATTAAATGCATTCAAAATACATTAAAAATATGGCATCTTTTGGCTAAGGGTAGCCACGCAGACAGTGGGATTGAAGAATGTATCGTGTCGTCTGGTATACTTTTGCCGCACATGTAGTGGAATATGCTGCAGCAATGCACCACAAGACGCTGTGCCGTGAAGGATTTTTAATTGGAGACGCATATCCACCTCAGCGCGCCCGGACTTTAAGCATCGAGGCATCGGTAGAAGAGGAGAACCCGAACTATGATTGCTATAAGTAGTCAAGCGTGGGTAAAGATAGATATACATTTGTTCTGGACACTCTCAATATCAATACACCTTGTTTTGTATGTGCTTTTCTACACCATAGCGGCATATTCTGACATAATAGTCGTGTACAGCTTGAGAAGAGAACCCAGCACCTTGAACTCCTTCATAGGCGACATCTAACTCCAAGGGATCGAAGGGCCCGCGGAGGGATACCAAGGATGTGAGGGGAGAAGTTGAACGTTCTGTTGAAATTAAACCCGAGATACGTAATCTCCACCGTACGTAGTAGAGCTAAGCGTTACATATATAAGAATACAATACACTGTCAGTTTTTCTTGCGTATGTAATACCCTTAGTTTTAGAAGCATTTATGATAAGTTTGTTGCATGAGCACCAAGACGAAAAAGCCGTGATCACTCGCTGGAGAATGGAAGAGCTGTTGTTGTTTTATACAGACTTAAATATCCGATAAAATGATTGGATGGGAATAATAAAATGGCAATGTGGTGTTAGATTCCGAGTGAAAGTGTGGCACTGATATGATGAGCTATGAGCTCCCGCAAGAAGAACCGAAGTTATCTAAACAAGCACGCATAGTTTTTAGTGTCAGAATGGTAACACGAATTTTTGAGGAAACTGGACAGAGAAAGAAATTGTGTGGCAGCCGAAGATGCGCCTCGTCGTCGACAAGAGGGCGACGTGGCTTATCAGAATATGAGGAATTGACGAAGCGTTAGCTATGGCTGACGGGTTATTTAACATTTGTGCATTAAATTGAATAGCATTTGCTTTATTCAAAAACTCGTTAAGTATTTTTCCCTGTTTTTAAATTGTCGACAGCACGGCCCATTTTTCTTTTTCATATTGCTTTCTCGTACCATTTTTATGAGGCTACCCAAAATATTCTATTAGCCCTTGTAGCGTGCCAGTAGGGTCAGATCGAAAAGGTTCCTTTTTGTTTTGGTTTTTTTAAGATTATGTTTCTTCCCACACATTTCACAAACGTAAGGGCCATACACAGATATGTAGGTTAATCAAACCTTTTTTTTTGCTTGTGGTTATTGTGGTAGACTCAAAAATAGCGTTAGTATTTATGTTACAAGGCATTGCAGAAAGCCATTTCAGGATCATTTTGCGCCTTAAGGAGACATAAATGAGAATTGGAAGTTTTGTTAACAAATGCAATCCTTTCATTATTGGTTCTTCTGAAATGCGGATTCAGAGTTTTCAACTTACATTTTATACGCACAAATCTTGGGTTTTGAAATGAAATGAAACCAATGAAACCAAACCCAGGAGTTACCAAGATGATGTACCCAGCGTAATTAATTGTAGTTCCCTGTCCGGAAATATTCCATCGCGACGGTATAGTTATAAATGATTCGAGATCATGCCGATTCAAAATATCTGTATAAAAAGCATGTGATAAACTGAAAAGTATAAGATAGTGATGTTGAAGTAAACCATGCTAATCTTTTATTTCTTGTTTCAGGGAGAGCGGAGGAAAAACCTGGTTTAATTCTGAGCAAAAATAACTCATTCATGGCAGAGGCGAAGGATAAATACACCGGGCAATCAATCTTAAAGTATCCATGTCAAAAAATGACCCGTCAAGCTCAATCTGCATCGACTCGCAATTTACTTGAATAATTGATAAGTCCCGACGTCTGGAATATTTTATTTCACTGGAAAAGAAAAACACTGCCCCGCCATAACAGCTGTCACTGCGGCGGAAGTATTCTGCTGCATAAGATGGAAATGAGTAAATGCTGCTATCATTTTCACTGAGCGAACTTTTATTGATACGTATGATCGATAAGTGGTAATAACCCATGCTAGCAAATTATTAATGTTAACAGTTATGTTGTCGAAAGCTACGCGCATTAAATGCACAAGAGACCGGCAATAGAGTTTCAGATACGAATCAAGATTGAGCGGTGTAAACTATGAAGCCATAATCGGAGTGCTTGGGGCAAAAAAACTTCAGAAAAAAAGATGACACAATGCAAATAGGAAGGTCAGCTTCGGAGTGAATGTGGCGAACTCTGCTGTCCTCATATTTTTGAGCGCTGATTAGGTAGTTCTTAGTGCACAGGAAGCCTCACGATTTTGCCTCCTTGAGAGATAAGTCCTTAGAAAATAGCTTCTTCCTTTCGGGTCTTATGTGATCATTATTGAAGATGAGCTGCTTATTATTAGCAGGGAAACCAAGAGTGCTATTGGGAAGCCTAGCCATGCAATCCTCCGCCAGAAATTAGGTTTTCTTAGCGCATGAGCAAAACCTTGCAATGATGTTTTGATGACCAGATTTAATGGGAAGACAATGCGCATCGTCTACCGCGGCTGGAGAAAGAGAGCATGCTGGCTAATCAGCGGCAGTCGTTACAATGCAAATATGAAAACGCAGTCTTCATCTTTACAGAAGACCACGCCTTTGATTTAGATATTGTTGATTATCCAACATTGCCCCGTCTTGGCGATTGCTTTCCTCATGGCTATATTTTGAGGTTTGAAAGCTTTGTTTGAAAACAAAAACAAGAGGGCTTGCTAGGTGAGCGTCTTCTCGACGATGTCATTAGGCATGCTCGAGATGCTATTCATTACAATAATTTTGTTGCGCAGGATAGTGTTATCCAGTCCACCTACCAGCAACTTTCCTTTCGCGTCGGCAACAAGTTTATTGACACGTTCGTTCAATCTCTCTTGAAAGTGCTCCTCGAGATCATGGAGCCGCTTATCTAATTCGACATTTGTCGAAATAATGAAATAGAACAGCAAGCTTGCAAAACTACAAAGTAAGCAAGGGTAATACGACATCAGAAGCATCTGCGGCGATGGCAAATAATCTTTTCCTATCTCCATAAAAATAAGAACCATCCTGTGGAACGCGGAAGAATGACTGGAAATGCGCATACTTGGAACGCGACCGCTGCCGCTTTGATGATGCTGGCCAACCTACGAGAGCTTTCAAGGCCGCGATGGCCTGACGCAGGCGTTCTGAATAGGATCTGTCGGCACGCAGCCTAGCTTCGAAACACCTTGAGCCGAACCGTTCAGTCACACGTGCGGTATGGGGCATCAAATAGCTTCGGCAGCGGATGATATCGCAGGGCTGCAGGTTCCCTGCGGAATGCCGAAGAATGGCTTAAAAAGCGCACAATTGGCTGCAACCGCTGCCGCTGTTGAGGAAGCAAAGTTGTTTATATCGCGATTGTCAGAGTCTTCGCCGTCCACCGGCATCCCCAACCGGAAAAAGGACGGAGCTGGGTTCCTTCTGAATTCCCAATTCGCACTTACGCCATTTCAAAGCCGGCGATAGAGCGTTGAGCCTGCTCAAAAGATAGGGTTAGATCTCCATACCCTCACTAAGCAAATTTCTCAAGCCTAGTATTTCCACCGCACTGCGAACTTTGGTGTTACTGAAGGACGGCAGTTCCCATTACTCAGCGGGAATCGCAAAATTTAATGTCAGCCTTTTGTTTAGTTATTTGTTGTCGCGAGGCATGAACATGTAGTTATTACAGTACCGTCCTTCAGCGGGCGCCGCTTGCGCACCGTCAAGTTTTTCATCATCAAAAACATGCGCTTTCTTCATACTGACTATAGTATTATTCTAGCTCCCCGTTGGCTGACGAGTCACACGAAAACTTGAATAAAAAAAACTTAACGAAGTAGGTACGCACAGCGTTCATAAATGTCTAGGTTGCCGCAAGGCGTGGTTACTCCAGCAGCCTTTCAGGGCAGGCGTGAATAATTTGTTGCATCGTAACATGGTGGAGATGTTTCCACGCTGCTTGCAGCAGAAAGATGGCACGCCTAGCAACAGTTTACGGTGCGGCTATTAATCAAACATTTTACTACGTCTCGTCGGACAGCTCCAAGGGTCACTGTGACGTTGTTTGGTTGTTTCTTCACCAGAAACTCAGTGCGTCAGCGTGTTTTGCTGTGGGCGTTACCATAAACTGTATCACGTGCTGTTTATTTTGTGAAACGTCATTGAGAACGAGATGCATTCCTTCTAGCTTTTGCCGATCTCGGAGCGTAGAATGTACCACTAACTTCAGCTGAGCGTACCGAACGACCATGTTGTGACGAAAGACGAACAATAGGTTACCGCGAAACAATCCTTTCTCGGGTTCACGAAATCATTCCCATTTTTTGTACTATGGCTTTCCAGATTACTCCAAATGTGGTACCGTTTTAACCGTATTAATTAGGAGTCTTGTATCCCTCTCCGTGGGGGTTTCGCTATAAACCTAATATAGTTCTTTCCGAGATACGCCATCTCCCAAAACAACGTAAGGATTGGTTTTTAAAATGCATCTATGAACGAACATAAAGACACTTACGTGTGCTGTGTAGCGATTGTTTTATATGGCCTAAAAGAGAGTTCCTATCTTTGGAAGAGCCAGCAGTAGGAAGCCAAAAACAATGAGGTCCACAATGTTGTGTTGATATCATTTTTATAGTGTGAGTAGACATATAAAGCGACTCAATGGCTTTATTGCTTTTCTAAAGTAACAAATATGGCCTAAATAAGTTTTACCATCGGGACTCCGTTCGTCATACTGATGGTTGCTCTGAGTTCAAAAACACAAGCTTTAGAGCCGCACGAGATACAGGAAACACGTGCCATCACTCGGCCGCAAAACCATTGCACATAACTGGAAACAAAGGTGCATTACCTCCCGAACTCCAAGCGCTTGCTGTAAGGAGTTTCCTGCTTACATACTTTGCTGTGTGCAGAACGTTAGAAACAAAAAGCCCAAAAATATATTCGTGAGTGTTGTCAGGGTTTAATATGGGGGTTAGCAATGCAAGATAAATTAAAATTAGATTTTTTTTCAATTTTCGCGGTTTAGGCTGTCTCGTTTGTACAGAAGAATTTTTGACGGGGAAAGACCCTTTCCCATAGAAAAGCTATTGATATAGACCAGCTTATGCGAGCAGCCTTTGCAGATTTGCGCCATTCCGCATTCTAAAGAAATTATTCCAGCGGAAGCACGGGAGAGTCACAGTGAACAGAATATAATAATAAAAATTGTGACGAAATAAATAAAGTAGACGGAATGGTGAACCCTACAGGTTAACCCTACAGGTAATTATTGTTTTGCTCCTGATTTTCTTTAATTTTTCTACTCTTTGCATTTTTGTCGAAAAAGTGAACAAAACCTCAATACAGTAGAACACAAGTAACTGGGCACTTTCCGAACACTGAACCGCCGGCTTTGAAATAAAAATGACCCTTGTTATAACCGTGAAGTTATACCAAAGCTTTGAGTCACGGCACATTATAAGCACCGTGAGTGAACGAAGTCCACTCGAAAAAATCCATGCGCAAAATGTCGACGCACTGCCGTTTTACATCGAAGCTATTATCGCTAGTATTGCGTGTGGTCTCTTTCCGCGAAGAACAAAAAAAATGTCTTGATCAACTTATCGCAAATGCTCACAAGACATCAGGTGTAATGATTGCTTACCCGAATTTACCGTTATGACGTCTGTATAATTTCTTCGAGTTTCATTTACATTCATAACAGGGTATTTCAAAGTGAATTTGGAATAAATAGATAGTATCTGTCTGGTGTCCATACATGAGCCCCTACGGAAGGAGTATAGTTAAAGGAACCGCTTGTTTATCCAAACTATCCGAAGAAAATATATATACTGCCATTATTTGCCAATACGGCTGTAGTATCCCGCCCATTTCGGTGCACTTGTCAAAATTAGTTCGCAGCTAAGTTGAACACGTTAAATAATTCCAGTGTTCTTTCCATACGGGGCATCCACGATAGGATTGTGGTTGCAGAAAACGGTTGTAACCTTTTTTATGGAAACTGACCGCAACAACGTACGTGACTGTACCCCGTGAGAAACTTCCCGCCAAGAGGACTCTAATAATACGAGACGTTTCAATTACTTTTTGTGTTAGGTGGGCAACAGTCGAAGGATGTGGAGTTCTTGCTTGATCTCAGTGCGCTTTTCTGGGAATGATTCAAACAGCCGCATGTTAGTCCGCTACAATTATTCTGTAGGGCTTCCAATCATTTTTCGTAAACACAGAGACATGGTCACTGCCTTTATCAAAAAATATTAAAAAGCGCCACAAATATTTTCTCACGTTGGCAGCGACACTGGCTTTCTGTTTTTTTCTTACTTACCCGCCAGTATCGGCGTTTAATCATTACCATCCCTTTTCTTTCCTGTTTTTTTTTTCATCCGCAATGGTTGCGCGTTTAATTCTACAGCGCGCACTGGTGCCATCAAAAGTAAGGATAACATGGTATCGCACATTTACAGGACTTTTGTCTGTCAAAGACTGCTTACTGCATTCGTGTACGTCCAAATAAGTCTCCCATAACAGGAAAAGCTTTCATTAAATTAATAATGGTTGTCGTAAAGCCAGTAAGACAAATATTTTATGATGTTCACAGACCCTCCTCGCAATTACCTATGACGGCACCTGTACCAGCGGCCGCTGGAGTGACATCACTTGTCTAGGCACAGGCAGCTGGTTGCCTGCAATTTAGCTTGTCGCCTACATTGAAGCATCCCCAGCATTGCGGAAGTAGCTGTCTCAACAGCCGAAAGCAGCTTGTGTTCTCTTCACCGTTTGGTACGGCGCTTCTGTCGCGCCCTTTCTTTTTACAGAGCGACGAAAAATTGAACAGAGTGGCGCGAGAACTTCGTGGATATGTCCATCTATTTTACAAGCAATACAAACACGCAGAGACTAGCACGAGCCAGTCGTGGTAGTTGAACTGCAGAGACGATTCTTCTGCGCACGGTGTCGCGACTGCAACCTTCGCAAAGGTTGCACCCTCGAATCGCGTTCATATTATCTAAAGGCTCCGTCTTTTCGCACACAATTGATGTTATACTCATAAATATTTACTGGTGGGTTTTATTTCCTCGGAGCCCAGTAGTTCGTGCACCCCAAATAAAAGGTGCGCATACGACGCATAAGCCTTATTGCAATCTTTGAAGCTTACGTAGATACCACGGTTCGGATAGGGCACATTATGCCAACACGGCATTTTCCAACTTTACTAACGCTCAACACTTCCAATGTGCGCAGAAATATTCATCCTCGTCCTTCCAAACGAATTAAGAAAGGACATGTCTCTCCCTTTGATACTTTGCTTTCCAGGCATGTGATTCGATTAGATTAAGAGCACCCAGTCAGCATGACCAGGCGCATTCAAGAGAGAAAGAAAAGCTGAAGTCGCTATATTTACTACTTCTGCGGCAGATGCTGGTTATTCGTGGTGGAATTCTAGGAGTGGCTGGTTGTGAGCCATAAAAATTTGTGCATAAAGAGAACGTACCAGAACGGATAATGGCACTAACTGTGCACCAAGGCGACATGTGCGTACCCCGTAAAAAGTGCTTTCTCGGGTTTTTTAAGATAATATTTTGTGCACATACACCTAAAGAACGCGCTCTGATATTCGTTTAACCACTCGGCGGAAAAAGCTCGTCAATACGAAGCTCAGAGGAAAAAAACAAAACACCCACTCTGGACGTCAAATAGTTATTTCGATACATTGGTCATATCGCGGAGTACGAGAGCTTTTTCCCCATCCGTTTAAACTTCACGAGAGTGAGCTCCTCTTCTGCTAAAGTGTCGCAAACCCTTGAGACTAAGTATCCGGCATAAGTATCACTGCGACCACGACATCATTCCAGAATGTTCATGATCTAGGCGAAATTTCAGTAGCGTTTGCTGTTGACAATGCAGGTCCACCTACGAAACGTCGGCATATCTTTAACATCAGAAGTAATCAGTCCAAATAACTCGCTTTGATCTCACGACTATAGAACTCAACAAATACTATAGTTCTGGTCACCAACGATGGACACACAGCAAAGATAACTGCAAGTACTACTCGTCAATAACATATATGGGTATATAATTAGACGTTGTGATTCGGTATGTCACATTTATTCCTAGCACGTGCGCGTGAGGGAGGATTTATATTATAATAATAATCAGTTAATCAATGAATCAATTCTTTATTTACGTGCCAGGAACAGCCGGGGAGCCTTGGTGCTGGTGAACGAAGAAAAATAAAAGCACAAGCAGCATACAAGCAGACACCTCACGAGTAATACAATTTTTGGACAACGCTGCTTATGCATAAAGAAATACAAGGTGTCGTACACCCAGATATACATTCAACCCCACACAACCACACACATGCGCACACACCAACACAATTACAGCATCTTGCAGTAAGGCATGAGAAACAACACGCACATACATACTATTACAAAAATATACATAAATGATAACAATGTTAAGTTGTGCGAAAGCGGAGTCACTCAAAATAGACTATATGCGAGAAGCAGGGAATCTGATAAATATAAATGTGAAAAATACAAGTAAATTGAAAAAGAAAGAAATAATTGCTTTGTCACAATTTCACACTCAAGTGACCTCGCATGACAAAGGATAAAGGAAATATCACTTACCTGACAAGCTCACAGATGTGTTTGAGGAACAGAGTTGGCGAATAATAAATATATCTAAATATTCAGAGTAGGGATTGTGTGTACACTGTAATCAAAATATGGGGTACTAGCCATGCAAAAATTGGGAATAAAGAATTTATCGTATCGTCTGGTATATTTTTGCAGCACATTAAGTGGAATATGTTGCAGCAACGCACCACAAGACACTGTGCAGGGAAGGAGTTGTAATAGGAAAAACACATCCACCTCAGTGCGCCTGGACGTTAAGCTTCGCAGCTTCGGCAGAAGAGATTATCCCGAATTATGATTGTTACGAGTAGCAAATTGAGGGTTAACGATCGATATAAACTTTTTCTGGACACTTTCAACAATACAGTGTGTTTTACATGTGCTATTTTTCACCACAGAGGCACATTCTAGCTGCGGACGACAAACAGGCGTGTACAGCTCGAGAAGAGAGCCCGGCTCCATGAACTCTTCCATAGGCGACATACAACTTCAAGGGATCCAAGGGCCCGCGGAGTGATACCGGGGATGGGCGCGGAGGAGTTGAACCTGCTGTCGAAATCTAACCCGAGATCGTTATTTTCCAACGCCCGTAGTAGAGCTACCCCCTTACACAGTCATTTTTTTTCTTGCGCATGTCATAACCTTAGTTTTAGAGCAGTAATGAGAAGTTTGTTGCGTGAGCACCAAGACGAAAAAGCCGTGATCGCTCGTTGGAGAATGGAGCAGCTGCTACTATTTGATACAGCCTTAAATATTGAGATATAATAAGCATATAAGAAATAATGACAATCATGAAATACTGAGGACATATATATAGAGATAAAAAAACTCCCACCTCCCCTCGCGGGAACCCCTGTGTAGACGCGACGCATGGGGGTTCACGTTGCAGCGTTGAACAGCGGAGGAACGATGGAGCGGAGCGGCGCAGGCACCGCGTTTTATAGCGCGCATAACGGTGAGGGGACGCGCCGCCGCCAGTGCGTCTGCCGCGGCTACGGCGCAACACAATCCAACACAATTCACTTTAATCCAATCCAATCCAAATCCAAGCCAAGCCAAGCCAAGCCAAGCCAAGCCTAGCTAAGCCAAGCCAATCCAAGCCAATCCAATCGAATTGAATCCAATGCCCCTAGCGAGAGAGTGTTCGCTACCGGAGAGAAGAGGGGGTGAGCGGCGGAGAGCGCAGCTCGCGCGGCGAGGAGAATGGGGGAGGGGCGGACGCCGACGACAACGCCAAGGACGCCGGATGCAGGGACAAGGCGAGTGAATGAGATGCAGTCGCATCTAAAAGAAGTGGCTCTGGACAGAGCCACTTACCATTTTTACCTATGAAAAATAGCGGCAAATTTGGACGTTCCTGTAAACCTGGTACTGTGGCACCCCCATCCGTATGCGGAACAAAACTCGACGGGCAACAGGCGGTTTAATATAGAAACTGCTATTTTCCACTAGCTTACGATAATAAAAATAATTTCGTCGTTGCTCATACTAATCGTAATAAATAGCCCCACGGTTCATCCTTCCCAATACCACTCAATGCTTGATTTTCCAGCTCTTTTCGGATCTTCTGTCGCCTGCTTTGCGAGATTACTCAGTATTCCGGAATCAGGCTCAAGATTCGTTGCTCACATTTGTTGGTTTGTTGTAATTGGAATTTTATTATATTATGCGCGGGTGTCTGTGTTCGTGCGGCGTCGTTATGACAGTATTCACCACCTAAAATATGAACAGGAGGCCTTCTCGTCTCAAGTGAGAAGCTCATAATGGATCCAGCAAAGCATGCACGGAACACGAATGTGCACAAGAAATGTGGAACAAAAAACTGCGAACAAGGAGTGACGAGTATCATTTTGTAAATCTAGGTAAGCTGACACACAAGACAATAGACGATCCCGTTTTAAGGGCATACAAGGAAAGATACTGTGGTTTTATGCTGTTTAGAGCTACGGTATCTTATACGTTGGCTAGAAAAAAAATTTGATCGCAATGACGCCTTTTATTCAATATGTCCAGTATTGACCATAATAAGGTATCAAAGTAGAGGTCCGACTACGACTACCCTCGTTTTGGAAGAATATATGCGCTTCTTTTTGCGGGGCACTGAACAAAGAAAAAACTATAATTAGCAGTAATAAAGACATCATTGTGAAATTTCTTGCACTATTCAAAATATACTTAGAATATATTTTGGCTCATCCTGTCAACATCATGCTCTCCTATTTTATGCGCTACAAATAAACCAGTGTTTCTTTGTTCTCTACTTCTTTCACTTCACCTGGATGCATGTGTTATTTCCCTCCTCTTAAGCTCATGGTCTCTTGCGGCGTAACACGTCTTTCCGAGGCACCACAACTTGCTTGACCAGCCTTCAGAGGTGTGGACGTATCTGATGAGTAATAACAGCATCAGAAGACTGGCTTTGACCACAGCTTTTCCCCTAAATTTAAGGCCTCCTTCTCTGTGCAAGCCATAATGTGTACGTGTCTGCTACCGCGGGTTTCGCCGTGCTGCGTGTTCTGATACGGGCGTTGTTGGCAGGTGCGGTCGTAGTGAAGGCGCTGCACAGCGGACGACCACAGGGGCGCCGGCGTAATGCGCTCCCTTAAATCAGTCGCCACTCGAAAACGGCACGGGGGACAGTTTTACACCCCCAGGCATACCCCGCTTGGTTCGTCGGCTGGACCCTCAATTTGTCACCCCTCCGACCCTGGAGCCATTCAAGAACTGTGCGGACTGGTCGTTTCAGACGATAGTGCGCCGCATCGCGGCCATAAAACGCTACCTAGCTCCTCAACGCCTCTTACTTGCCAGTTTATGTGCCGACGTGTCCGGGGAGGCCTGTAAGAGAAGGTGCACTGCCGGTACGGCACGCTGATTTTATTTCTTGGTCTTCGAAGAAATGAACTGCAAACATGTGTGCCAGAAGAATATGTTTATTGTTTTGGGACACACAATTTTTTTTTTCAAACTAGAAAATATCAGTTCTAGTAAGCACAGGAAAAAATATCAGAAGAGAGAATGCGAGAATGCTCATGTGGAGTCGTTTGCAGTTTTCTTTTATCTAACCTAAAAACGCACCGAAGTGAAGTGAAATATTTACAAACATTTATATGGTAGGCGTGTACACATCTGCGGCATCTCAGAAATATATCTTTGTGACTAATTAAAAAAAGAAGCTAGCTGATTTTCGAAGACTTTTTTTTGATGCCAGTATAGGCCGCGTGGCATGGCTTGATTACACTTCAAGGCGCCGGCAACAAACGCGAATGCTTATCAATAGCATTCCGTACGTGTAGTAGTTTTGTGAACATTTTATTATAGCCAGTAACGACGGAGTCAGCTTTGCTGATTGGCATTTTTTTTTCTTTATGGGGTAATGCCGCGCAATGGCCGCTCGTGCATGCATCTAAATGCATGCACGAGCGGCCATTTCTATTTTCTATAACATGGTTGCAAAAACAGGGATGCTGTTCTAGTGCTTTGCCTTCAAGGTTACTGAAACGCTTTGTGCAACACCCTGGTTTTTTGTGAAGTTATTTCCCAAGATTCCAGACCTGTGTGAGTTCTCCTCACCGACGAAAGATAGCATGTAGCATCCTGTTGTACTTTTACTCGCACACACGGTTCCCTTAGGTGTATGAGCCAAAGAGTTATATTAGGCAAGGTATTTTAAGTGAAACTGACGGTGTACATATATTTTAAAAGTTTTTTATTAACCTAAATGCTTCCTAAATACACCACTACTTCTGAAATCATCATGTTCTGTACGCTTCCTGCTAACTATCTCTATGCCAGAAAAATCCAAAGAATTTTTTTTGCTTAGATAAAAATGTTATCGTTTGGGGGCCATAGAATGCTTGTCTGGGTTAGTTAGCCTGAATCTTCACCTAGTATTAAGCGGTGGTCCCTGGCCGGGACTGCTAAAATGGCCACGCGTAAGAAAGCCACAGTACAAGTCATACGGAAAGACTACCACGATAACGCCTTGATGATGATGATGTTCGGGGGTTAGTGGCGCAAAGGCCATTAGGGCGAAAAGCCTCACAAAATTGGTTAGATAACTGAGGTGAATACGTGAATACAAAAAGTGGCTAGCAAGAACGAAAGTGAGATAAACACAGAAAATGAGGATGCCTGGCGTAAAGGGCCAGGTTGTGATCCCGTGTGATAAGGAATGAGGTGCAGAAATGTAACATCTGATAAGAAATTAGACAGGTTTGAGAAACAGCATAGGATTGTCCCCTAAAAGTAGGTAGGGTGCAGAGAAATGTGGTCTGTGCAGTTCTTTGCAGTGTTTGTGTCATGATGTACTGAGTGCCTTGCATGCAATTACGATAAGAGGAACGAATAGGCCCTCCCCAAAACTGTTGTTTTATGTGTAGCTAGTGGTCGGTGTAGGCTAGTGTTTTAGAATGGTGGTTTGGGTTAGTTGGTAGTGCATACTCAAAATTCGAAACAGCGCATAAAGACGGGACACGGAAACGACGACGCAAGGCGCTGACTAACAATTGGTTGGTTTATTGCGCGGGTTGCGAAATATACCCAGAAAAGAAGGCGAGAAGGAACACGATAAAAAAAAAGGAAGCACGAAAAAGAGCACCAAAAAAAAGTAGTGCATCGAACCTGGCACACAGAATAAAAGATTCATACACGTGCATTGATTAAATGTAGCAACGCTGATAAGAGACGTTGCCAGAGGCGGAAGGCAAGAAAGACATCCCGAACAGTCAAGCTTTTTATGAATCCAGATAGCGGATTTCCTTGTTAGTAATTCAATGGACGGCTTACTCACACAATCACCGCCCGCCTTGTGAATGAGGTAGGCTTCATAGATCTCACGCTCGCGCTGACTCTTTTACGTTCTTGCAACACGGGTATCGTGGAATCTGGGCGAGCAGCCGTTGTCGTGACAATGTGTGGCAAGATTGCTGCCAGTACTCGTTTTCAGTGTGTTTGCGTGCTCGCGGTGACGATCGTTCAGAGAGCGGCCGGTCTGACCGATATAGGTCTTCCCGCAAGAAAAGGGAACTTCATACACAACGGAGCACCTACATTCTACCTACGGTTTTGTGTGGCCTATGTCGCAAAAGGTGCCCCTTGGCTCATTTATGTGTCGTCGTTTCCTTGTACCGTCTTTTTGCGCTGTTTCGAACTTCAGTCAGCTAGTGTTGTTATGTCCACCGTGTTTATAGCAGCAGCAGCAGCAGCAACCCTCTCGTTGGCACCGTCATTCCCTGCAACTCCAGAGTGACCCAGCAGATTGTAACTTCAACATTAGAGCCAAATGCTGTCATAATCGTCCTGAAAAGAATATTCGTCATGTTCTTTCTGGATTTTCTTTGGATTGATAACGCGTGTGGGACCTTAAGTGAATCAGTAATAATGATAGATTTAGGAAAATGACATTCCAGAATGAGATTTACAGCAACCAAAAATTTACATGCCTCCTCTGAGTAAATGCTTCAATTTACATTCATGGCCTTAGAAGTAGTAAAACTGGGCCCGTCCACTTTTAGAGGCATCGCTGTAAAATCCTGTATACTGGTATTTCTCCTGCAGTGACAGAAAGTGTTGCAGAATCGCATGTCTTGGTATCCTGTTTTTGTCTTCTTGGATGAAAGACATATCCAACGACACCGGGCGAAGGTTCCATGGTGCTGTAAAACCAATCCAAGATGACTTGAAGGTGTAAAAAGAAGACATGAAGTAAATCTGCTTCCTTACTCTCTCTCTTTTTGTGAGAAGGGAACAGAAATGGATTGGCGATTTAAAAAGAGCTGCTATGTGGACATGTCCAAAAAACGTTTCAAGCGTTGGCTATCCATTTAAGAGATTTTAGATAGGTGTAGCATGTCAACATACGTTCGCTAGTGCTCTACGCCTTATTTGTCGCATTCTAGGTACAGGCCTTGAAATGGGCTTGTATGGAAAGAAACACACGAAAGGTGAAACCATGAGTGCAGCGCTGGTCGACATTTTTTAGTGCTGTTTTTGTTACTGGCCCATAAACCACACCCCCATATTCCAATGAGCCCCACCAAGCTTGCAAAAACAAGTAACGGAAGTTGTTTGTGCGCCCATAAAACTGCTGCAAGAGTATTTTAAGAATGGTATTTCTTTTAGGTATTTATTTTTATGCTGTTTTATTTTAGTAATAATTGTGAGGTTCTCCTCCAAGACAACGCCTAGAAGCGAGTGTTCTTTTATGGCAGGAATTGTATGGCCGTTGAGTTTAATGGCGTGACTCACGCGGATCCCGCGCCTCTTCGAAAACACGGCGCATGTACTTTTGCAGCGTGGAGTTTAACACCATTTTCCCCTGCCCAGCGAGCAAGTTCGTTTACCCCAAGCTGTATCTGACGTTCACATAAGGACATTTTACAAGATTTAAGCAATATTTGTACATCTTCAACATACATTGAACGTGCGAATGATAGTGGCAATGCCTTCCGAACCTGTAAACAAGGTGCAGCTCAAAAAGGCACCTTGACGAACGCTAGTATCCTGCACGTGAAAGTTTGTTAGTGCAGACCCAATTCTTACACGAAATGTTTGTTTAGACATCTAACTACGAAGAGTGTTCGGCATGTTACCTGATATACCGAAGATTTTAGGTCTCTAAGAATGCCATAGAGCCTTGCAGTATCACATGCCGCTTCAATGTGAAAAACTACTGTCATGCATTATTGCTCATATACGTAAGCATTTCTAATGTGGGATTTTATAGCAACCCGGGGTAAAATTCTCTAAGGAAACGGCGCGTGCCACTTGCCGCTCGCTTTGAAACGGCGGCCGTGTACAAAATGTCACGCCTTGCGTCATCCGTAAAAGTACAGTGGAGCAGTCGCTCATGGCCCGTGAACTACTTATTATGCCGTTTTCTACGGTTTGAAAGACAAAATGCCGTAACTGATTACGTCAACTGTCAATCAACCGAACGCTAAAAGCCGGGCAGAAACATTGCGGGGGAAGTGCGTCGTTTCAAATGGTGCTCGCTTCGCTGCGAAAGCGTCTGTTAGATCCTGCCCTGGGCACAGGCGGTTCCGTTCGCGCCTTGTCGTGTGCTTTGTTTTTACCTCTGTTTTTTTGTAAAATTTGAAGCTCGTTGGCGCCTAATTGTTCAGCGACGTACCTTAGCCTGATTTGAACGAGCATTTTCACGCGCTGTTGCCGATGGATGTATCCGTCTGTCAACTCCTACACCCCAATAACTACGCGGGCGCACAGAACAAACTTATGCCGCACATGTTTCCGCCAGGCGCACTTGGGGTGCACCAGTGCTTCAGTACGTGGGTGCACCAGGACGGGCAGTACGCGGTAAATCGAACGCTGCCGTAAAACGTGCCTAAATCTGTGTATCTTGACATGGAGGTGCACCTGCCTCTTCGTTAGCGGAGCAGCAATCTGCGCAAGCTCCGAGACGACAAATGCAAAGGCCAAGGTGACAACACACCCCGTGCTACGCGTTTGCCCTGAGCGACGAGGAGTTTTCGCGCTAATTTCGCCTTTCCAAGAGCGCGGTGAGCACTCTCTGTGGCGAGCTGCGGCTCCGTCTCGAACATCAACGGGCAATGTTCTCTAAACTCTAAGGTGTGTAACCCTTAATAGAGGTTCACATTTTCAAATTTTTGTAACCTCTAATTTATAAGGTACAAAAGGAACCTATATCTTAGTAACCTTTATATACGTATACACATAAGGCTTACTTAGTTATATGTTACTTTGCAGCTTTCAGCATGTATATCTTAATATAAGTGACATTTACTGCCGTCCAAGGCTATACACCTGGAAGGTGTCTTGTTGCGTGCCACGCGCGCTTTCACCAGTGCTGCTGGGGCGAGCCCCCGAAGGCGCTTTTCTGGCGCGGTAAACAAACAGTGCGTCATTGGAAGGCGATATGCTCAACCAGGCTCTCCACTGCGCCGTCTGAACTCGGAGAGCCTCGGGTGTCTTTTGTCCGTCCATTGAATGAACTGCCGGCCACATGGTGTGGCTAAAACAGAAGTTATTTTTGTTAGCCCTAAAATTACGGTGCCAGAAGGATGAAAATGTTCAATTAATATAAATTATATATGATTTACATGACCTGTTCGATTATCTGTACCCAGATCATCACTCAACAATCTTCGCGAGTACTGGCAACGCTTAAGGCCGATGAACAGGCATGACTAAATTTGATGTTTACATCAGCTTTGTGCCATTTAAGAAACGAGCATCAAACACGCATGATAGATCTTTTAGTAAACTGTAGACATAAATTTAAGCTTTAGTTTAACAACATTAAGCTTCAGTGAAACCAAGCTTTCGTGAATACATGCACTTGATAGCTTACTTCAAAAGAACGGCAAAGTTTTGATAACAGCCATAAGCCAAAAATTCTTGTGTGACAACTTAGGTCATGATTATCAAAAAAGTATTGCATTACACGCACACCTGTTCGCTCTTTTAACAGGAGCACATTTTCAGACATTTCGCATTACTATTGTAGAGAATTCCATTTTTTATTGTGAAGTACCTGCGGGTTATTTCTTAAAGGGAAGCTGCAAACCACCCCAATCATATTATTGACCCTTAATGAGTATTAGACTTTTCCTATGTTGCTTTATATTATTTGCCGCATTGTTCAGAACAAGCAGAGCAACTGTAGTCATACCGGCCGACCCTCCAGAATTTTATTTGTGCCGTGTCCCAGTTTATCTCGCGCAATGTTTCTGCACGCCAGAACAGGCAGAACCTTTGGGCTACGAGGTAAACTTGGGTGCCGTAAAATTAAAAAAAAAACACTTCCGCTCCTTCATGTGGTATCAATAGGGCACACAACAGAGCGAACTTCGCACTAAACCCAGGAAACGCCCTTTCACGATGCTGATGCCGTTCACTTAAACATCCCCCCCCCCTCGTACTGCCAATTGAACAAGGCTTCCATGTGGAAGCCGAAAAGCTTTTCATTTCAGTCAAGTGTTTTGATCGGTGGTTTCTTTCTCGGCTATAAGTAAAAAAAAGAGTCGCCGATTGCCACTTACATTTTTTTTCGTCCGGATGTGTTGTGGGAGTGGATACATATAGACACCAACCGACCTTCAAGTTGCATTTTGAGGAGGTCGAAAACCGTCTCTGTACCTGCTAAGACCTGAAAGATTATTGGGGTTAAAATGCAATAGGGTTTACAGCTGGACCAGTTGGTATATATTCATAATAAAAGAACACAGCAAACTTGATAAGACGACGAAAAAAAACACAACACAAGCACTCAAGAACACCTGGAGGTTTATTAAATGGCTCTTTTTTGTAATATTTTGTGTTTACCCTGCAAAGCTACTCATATAATAGACTAGCTGCAGTTGCTGAAACACTACAAGGCTCTATGCTGAGGACATTGTTACGCAATTTCATAACCTTCATGCAGCAACGAGCTGATAGAGAGTCGCTAAACATGAGGCAAAATAGGGTGCGAAATGTAAAACCCCATAACACTTGAAGAAAGGCCTGGCGTTTTTACAAGCAAATCATAATTTTGTCTGTGCAGGCATGGTTGCCATTTTAACATAGAATATTTGAATGGATGTGTTTTAGTTATTTCATTTTCATACCTTTGTTTCGACTGAAATCGACTATTTTTGTCATACGGAGCGGAGTCCTGGTTGTCAGCTCAAGGAGCACTGTCTGCAAGAAAAACAGTAGTGCTGATAAGTCATAGCATAGGTAGCCAGATGCAACCACACTTTTCGAACCGTCAGGAACCGATGAGGGTGCAGCACCAATTTTTTACACCTGTCTCTGTGTAACTTGGCCAGCCCAGCGTGTAAACAAATTTGCCATAATTTCTATATCATCACACACACACAAAAAAAAACAATCAAGCAGTCTGCGTGCTGGCTCATACGTACCACCATTCTCTAAAGTCGCTTTACTGCATTACACTAGGATCACGCGACACAAAATTTGCCCTGCAATACGACGCGAATAAAGAAGCGACTGATTTGTGCAATTGATAATAATGAACCCACTTAATTTTATAAAACTGGCCCGCAGTCTCAAAATGACTAACACTAACATCACCGGCTCAAGGGAAAAAATGGCAAAAATAACTAGGCTTGAGCTAGAGGAAAGTGAGTTTAGAAATTTTGGGTCAACATTTATACTACTGCTTTTCTGCAGCACACATCTTCCCAGAACACCAATAAACCAGAAACAATTTTGAAGATATTCAGCGAGAAATATGAACATTGAGCTGAAACAACATGACTACACCCACAGAATAGAGCTACAATACAAGAGTTTATCGGGGAAAAAAATCAATTATTCAAACAGAGCTATCTGAGAATTGCATGGGCCAATAACTCGTCAAGTGCACCCGATGCAGTTAACAGCGTAATCAAAATGCTCAACCATCGCCTCCTGTATTTTACAATGCCAAACGCATCGTGAGCTTCCCAATTGGAGTGAGCGGTACGCTTGCAGTGCCCACATGTCGTAAGGTAAGGCCAAGATCTGAACCGGAATCACCTGACCATAACTGAATTAGAGAGCGGCTTGTGCCTGGTTGCCAAGGCAACCTATGTTTGAGATTGCCAAGGTATTGGCGCTCGCGCCAGCATTAGAAAACTCAGAGCCGCGGTGGAGCACGTTTTACCAACGTTGCCGCTTTCCACTACGCATCTCCCAAGAAGTACCGGTCACGTGAATAAAGCACTTGGAAATCTACTGATAGGGGAGAGTGGCCGGAGTAGAAGGAGCGGGCTTGGTTGGCCAGTCTGGCCTGATGCATTCGGCATTGTAAAAATACAGGAGGCGATGGATGAACACATCGCGAAGGCGCACAAACAACGCAGAAAGCAGGTCATGAGCGCTGTTATCGGTTACGATGTAGCGGCTTGCCCGATCGTCCACTCTTTTCTGATGCAACAGAACGCAAGCCCGTGATTTCATTTATTAGCTGTCGCGGAAAACAGAAAACATACTGTTGAGTAGTGTTTTCTTTGTCGAAAACAGTACGGAAAACCGCAGGCGTGAACTTGCCTTTAGATATTAGCGAGTTCCCGCTCGACTGCGCGTAACTTAACGGGGTGGCTGGTGCCGCGCGCGCAGGAGATATCCAAGGAACGATGCGAACAGTGTGGGTTCACTTCAAAATCTGTTTTATTATACGCACAGGTATACACTACAGAAAGAGGGTAAGGGCACGAACAAAGAGGGGAGTCTCGGTGCCTCAAATGGCGATGGTTGGCGTGGGTTCGTCTGCAAGCGCGCACACATATAAACACACGTCGCTCGCTGGCGCCGCACCGTCCGGGGGTCTGTGGACTTCGGATGCGCCGCATGGTGTAAACAGCGGCCGCTTTTCGTTCCGATCCTCGTCTTCGGTTACTTGATCCGGGGCCTCAAGGACCTCCCGAGCTCTTCCCCGTCAGCGACGTGTAAACTTTAGACACGCCTTCCGAGAACGGAGGAATTCTTAACATCCTCCCCCCCAATGAGCCTCTGCTCATTCTTATTACAGCTCCAGAGGGTAAAGCGCTTGAACTGGCCGCCGTAATTCTTTCTTGTTAGGAAGAACTATTCTGCAGGCCCGAGCCTTTCCGTCTCGTCTGGGAAACGTCTCGACCACCCTGCAAAGTTTTCACAGCTGGCGAGGTGTTTTACCTTCGCCGAGCAAGACAATGTCTCCCTCCTTGACGCTCTTCTGCGGGAGCCCCGCTGCGAAGTGCGCCGAACGTAACTCCAGCAGATATTCGCGTCTCCATCGTCTCCAGAACAAATCCATAAGGGCGCTGCGTCGCTGCGATTGCCTTGTGACTGTACTTTTCGTAGATGTCGTTACGATATTACCGCCGGGGGAGGGCAAACTTGTAAGCCTACGTCCGATGAGTAAGTGCGACGGGGTCAAAGGCGTGAGTTCTTCCGCATGAGAGTGCACGTGGGTGAGCGGACGAGAATTGACAACCGCTTCCGCCTGAGTGAGAATGGTTACTATGCTGTCTTAGTCGAGTGCACTTCTTCCAAAAAACTTTCGGAGTACAGGCCAGAAAAAGTTTATTCCAGGCCTGTTAGAAAACGCCGAGCCTTGTTCCAATACTCGCAATTAAAGACATTACTGAACATTACCATTCCTTCAGACATTTCCCTCCTTCCTACCCACATGTTACCAAATGAGAAGGCGTCATGCTCCAAACACCCCAAGCAAAGACCTTTCTTCACCCAAATTGCCTACATTGCTTTTACCCCACCTAATACCCTGCCACATGTAAATTCTGTCCCCTCCCATGTGCCTTCCTCCACATGACCTTTTGGTGCGAACGAAACACAGCCCTCCCAACCTAATCCACTACCCCTCACCTCCTTGAGCACGTGACGACCTTTGAAGGTCAGAAGCCCTGATCTGAAGTTAGGTCGCCCCGCGTTCTCCCATGGCGTGAAGATGAACCAACTCCACATCACCACGCTCATATTAGTTTTTCAACAAGAATTTGTTGTGATGCTTGTCATGGTGGTCCTCGTCATGCTTGTTTACTGTTCAGTGACTGTACGATGCTTTGCAATGCTACTTGCCTTGTTTGTTCCTTGTTTAGAAAAATCCATTGGCAAAAGGGAGAGCATCACGTAAGGACTAAGCCTACTTGTACGTAGAGGTGAATCGGCTGAAACAGGTGAACTGTGTTTCTTTTGGGTAGGCTACAATGTCAACGAGCGCTCTGGCGAGGATGGCAGTGGTGTCGCAGCGCGAATTCTATGCCCCGCAGCCCCACCAATTCAGCAGCGGGAGGCTCTCTCCCATATACAAGTACTAGCGGGAGAGAGGGGAGCCCTGATGATGATGGTGATGGTTGCTAATTCTATCCCCTTTTCAGCAGGGTGATGACGTGTCATCTTACGAAAAAAGACTAATACACCAATGTTTTATAGTCTTGGTTTAGTGCTAGCGCTGCTTAGAGCAGGAACAAAAAACCTAATAGCCACAAAATAATTTTTTCCTCTTACAGGTGGTAACTTTACTAGGCAATTGTCCCGTCGCTGCTTTTCGTCCACCAGGATTCCAATCTTCTTTTCCTATCCTCGGCAGCCTTGAAGTTACTTCCTATGGGCTACGCTTAAATCCCAGGGCGTCTGGAAGCCAAATATTTCCGTCGTGTAGATTTGGATGTATACCCTCGCCTTCTAACACTAAGTGCCGGATTTTTTCTGTTTCTTTTCCGCAGACCACGCATACCCCATCATTCTGTGAATACTTCTTCACAAAGCTCTTAGTTTGCAAGCAACCTGCTCTAGCCTCAAAAAGCAAAGCACTGCCCGGGGAATTATTCTAGAAATTTTCCTTCATTACGTCCAATTTCTCAGGCCTGTACATCTCTAACGACGTTTTAGCTTCATTTTTTCTCTCCATGTATTCGTTTCTACCTACATTGCCTGTTTTTTGGTTACCTTGGCTGTTTTGAATTCTCCAATGTTCTTTCCATATTTCACCGTTAGCCTTCTAGTCTTCCTTAACCACTGTGTGTCCACGTTTTTAAAGTATAGGTACCTAAAAACCTTATCTCTCCACCTGCGTTGATCCACTGCTCTCAACCTGCTCTGAAAATATAATTTACTCTGCGCTTCTCGAGAAACCACTCCGCCGTCTAGAGGTGGGTGTCGAAACCTATTTCTGCGAGGCCGCCGGCGGGACTAAGAACCCGCCACTGCCCCTGCAAGATGCATGACCTTCAGCAGACGTGAGAAAAGGCTCGATTTGCCAGAGTTCCGCTATTATATACTCCCCACTACAGCCGGACGCGATGTGCTGCGGTTCACGCAACATCAGTTGCGCACAATACCGTGAAAAACGTTCTTTCCTTTCTCTAAGGCATATATATTCAGCGATTCCCAATTCGGAACGCTATAACTGGTTGAAGACAGGGAAGATAGTGAAGGCTTCCAGTTACGTCCTCAACCTTGTTAACAACCTCCGAAACCAATGACCAGTAGCCTCTGACCAATTACCCTTTTAAATGCGCCACAATTAATACAACCCTCCCCGGTTTTTGCACATTGCCAAATGAAATAAAAAACCCGTACTGTGTATTGTGTGGTAGTGTGCTGGGGTTGTGCAGCACCGTTAAGTTAATAAATGCAGTAACACTTAACTTTAAAGCATTGCGGGCATATTTAATCTCAATATCTATGGGACCCGTTTGAGTCGTTCATTTCACTGAAGCAGTTCTGTACACCTAAAATAGTTACCCTAGTTAAAGCCGAGACATACGTGACCTTCTCAAAGCCTGGGGTGTATTGCCACTTTTTGCTACGGGCATTTTTTTTGTGATAAACCGTTGATTCCTTGCTTTTCTTGCTCCTTTCGTTGTGTTTTTTCCCACCATAGTTTTTGCTCACGCAAACTTTTTTTTAGTTATTAGTGCCAAACATGAAATAACTCCATACCGTGCTGCGCAAAAAAAGTTTACATCAAAGCCCGGTCGCCTTATTGAGCCATGACCACGTGATTTCTCTTCTTAAAAGGAAACAAAACGAGTAGTTAAAACTGCAATATAAAAAAATACTGCCGCAGAAGACACTGGTCCCTGACTTCTAAAACGAGTCGTATGTATTAGGGATGTACTTCCAATACACGGCATCCAAATCTCAAACCATGGTCCGCAAAGCACAGCCTGTCACGTCATCTTTGCTTTCCGCACTTTCGCATCGTTTCGCTCTTTCCGGCGTCGCACAAGCCAGGCTCACAGGCCGCGGTGAGTATCGACTGGCACCGACCGGCGCTTCGCTTTACTCCAGCAAACGTTGCTACTACTGCTTGTTAGCTCTCTTTTCTCGCTGCTTTCTGCAAACGGCTCGAAGCCCGGAGGCAATAATAAAGTGGCGCACGTCCTTCTCTCACTCCAAATGCGAACACGTGTACCGTGATCTCAGCGCCACGCCCATGCTATGGTGTACTAGAAGAGAGGTTGTGTCGTCCGAGGATCGTACGGCGGTGCCTTTTGCGATGAAAACTTCTGCTGAGTGTCTCCTGTTGTAAGCAGCGCCCGTGGCGGCCATTGCTTGCCAGATGGCTTCACAAGTTTTGTTCGTTAAATTTATCCTGGTCCTCATTTATTGCCTTAAAAAGTTTTATTTGTTGATTTTGTTACATAATGTTTTACAAGGCACCTTAAATAACTGTTGAGTTTTGTTTACAGTTTTTTAGGTGGCGCTCGCTGCAACAGGAGTTCTCTGGGGAACCCCTGCGCGCGATGCAATTTTTCTTCGCATAAGGAACTCAAGCTCTCCGTTGGTTTTTCCCCCGCGTGACACACCTTTATCTTTTGCTGCACTGTGCCCATGCAACACCTAGTACCATCTCGCCGCTTGTCGCCGTCTGCAACTGGGTTCCGGAAGCAGAACGAGGGTTGCAGCAGCATAATTTTAACGGGTACTCTTCTGGCAATAAGATGAGTTTTTCGCTTGAGGCTTTGGCTAGACATATGAGTATCTATTTCTTAACACCTAGTTTATATGGTTGAATTGAACTTTAGCTATTTCCTTCTACCCGCGGAGATGGTCTGCAGTAACGCCGCTACTTTATATGCAGAAAGCATTCTTTTACTTTACGTGGTTTAGTAAATGTGCTGAATGACGGTTGTGCAGGTGTGTTATTGCTCCGGAAGTTAGCTTGCTGAAAATATGCACCTGTGCGCGCTGTAACCTTTTGGCGTACGACCGCTTCTCAAATCACTGCAACTGAGAGATCGGATGAAACGGGTGAGGAAACTGGCATGGGTTTCCATCTATGCGCGACTGCCCGTACATATTCATTCACCGCAATCATCTAACATCCCTCCATCTCCATCTCCATACAGCTTTTTATTCGTTTTAATAAAGATTACGCAAAATTTACGTGTGCTCGAACAAAAACGGTCACGATTCAATATCTCCACAGAAAAGGAAAACTATTCCAAACTACCTAAAGCTTAAACTGACTACACTCATTGAATGGGAAGGTTTTCTTCTTTGTTTTGAACCTACTGTTTGCTTTTTACGTGGTCTTGTTTCGGCGCTTTTTTTGTCTGATTTTGTATTCTTTTCTCTTTTGCTACCCCAACTGCTGGAAATGACGATCTGCCTATCACATGGTTCTAAACAGAAGGCTTAGACACATGGCGTACGCAGGACTTCATTTCGCATTCATTTCGACTTTACATAAATGCAGATTTGTTTATGTCGTCATTGGTTCGCTAAAAATACCGTGACGTCACGTACAAGTTCGGGATTCGCTCCACAGTACCTGCATAACGCGCAATTCAAATTATTACACGAAAACAAAATCGCTCACCACATCATATATTTGAATAAACCAGTTGGTTCGGGACGGGCTGCTCCACCACATACTTTTTTTAAGTACCACGTGATTCAATGGTCTGTAGAGTGGTGAGTGATAGGAACAGTAAGAGTTAGTAGCATTAGGCAGGTCTGACACAAGCGCGTGCAATAAGAAAGGGGAAAACGAAGCATTTACATTAACGCAAACAATAGCCCTTCGTATATTACAATGTTTACCACAGTCGAAGAATGACATTTCGGAGGTTCGTAACCACTTCAAGAAATTTAGCAGCACTGTAGAGTGCTCCAAAGAAAAGATACAACCTGCGTAAACGCGAATGCACAATTTCTTTTTAATTGCAGATAATGCCCAGCAATTCCTATATCTCTCAATATAGGTGGTACGATGTAATGCAATGATTATAAGGGGGGAATCAGCGCGTAAATGAGGCGTCAGAACATTTATTGTTAGTTTTAAAGCCTAAACTTTTATTCGGTACATTTTATTGAAGTAACACTTCTCGAGAGTGATTGCGAAGAGTATGAGCCGTGCATCAAGATATTTACGGTTTGCAGCGCGTGTTGTACTTCTATTCAAAATAAAAATTTTGCAACCAAGCAAGTCTGCATTTCCCGAATGTGTGCTTATACTTAGTGATAATGTGCACAGCGTGCTTATTCTGTGAATTGCAGAGGCATAAAATGTCAAGGTAATGGAGCTGATAAAACTGAATTGCCGTGAATGTTACGCGAACATGAGCACGTGTTTCGCCGATGCATCATTGCCATCTTACCCCGTCTAGAAATATTCATTTCCACAAACTGCACCCGTTAAATATGACATCAAGACCCATTGTACTAATATAATATCGCTAGAAAAATTTGTGTTGTGATTAAATTTATTGGGGTGTGCATATCACCCACCGCAGAGGTTAATTGTCTAAGGGGCTGAGCAGGTGAGCCCAAGGACGCGGGTTCGATTACCGCCACGGGTTCGGCCGCGGCGACCGCTTTTCTGATAGAGGCAAAAAGCGGGCACGCCCGTGTGTTCGAGATTTTGGCGCACGTTAAAGATTGCCAGGTGGTCAAAATTATTCCAGAGCCCTCCACTGCGGCGCGCCGCATCGCCCGTGTAGCGTCAGCGCGTTCAACCCCGCGATCAATTAGTGTGCATATTAGATAATTGGCGACGTAGCATGGTTAGCCGCGTCTTTATTATTCGTTTAGAAAAGAATAGCGCCAATCACTGATAATTGCGGTACATAAAACCACAAGAGGCTTTATAGTTAGCAACATGCGCATAACAGCCGGCGACAGTGGGAGTATGCGTGCCGAAAAATTGCTTTGTACGGACAGCGCGCTCCGTCAAGTGGTCCTACATCTATCCCACCATCTCCCCAGCCGCGCATGGCTCGTAATGTGATCTGCGACTGCTAACATGAAATGTCTAGCAGTCGTTCTAATCTACACCAATTAAACCGATCAATATCTATAATACCCGCCAGCACAAAGAATTTATCGTTCAGTCTTGCCCCGCTTTTCAGTTATGCAAGCTCCAGCGCACTGACGAGTAAAGCGCAAAAAATTACACAACAGACGAAGGGGTAATTTGTTGCGCTTTACTCGTCAGCAATGCACTACCACCCTGCCAAGAATTCCACGTTCTTCAGAGTACACATTTTAATCAAAGGGCTAACCTATCTGCCTGCTCGAACAGCATTCCTTATTGTTGAGCATTGCCGTTCGCATATATAGTTCGACACGCTAGTGGTTCAGGCCATATGTAGAAAAGCTTTCTACGTAGAACCAAATCCTACGTGTAATCAGTTCAAGAGAGAAGCGCATCATTGGAACTCCTGGAACGAAAATTCAATTGATCTGTTTAGCGCATGTTTAAATTAGTTAGCTATTTATACAATCAACAAATAACTTCTTTATTACTTTACTAACCTATAGCAGGAGAGAAACATGCCGGTAGGTAGAAATGAGGCACTTGTCTCCTTTCTTGAAAAGAGGAATAAATTTAGCATGTTTCACGAGAGAAAAAATGCCGCATAAAAATTTTCTATTGTTAATGTTGGAAAGCGGGAAGAAATGCCATGGGCCACAAGTTTTAGATGGTAGCGCATATATTATCTAGACCAGCGGAAGTAGTCCTAAGGTTAAGAAGCGCGGAAAAAACTTTTCGTGGGTGTCTGGAAAAAGATAGATGATGTGTGATTTAAGACCTAAAGTTTTTCGGACTGCTCGACTGATGGGACAGTAATGGGCGATTCTGCCACAAGTGCTTTTCTCCTTTAAGTGTGAAACAGAATGTGTTATGCGAGTGCACGCCTTAGAGACATTAAATTTAGCGCAGGTAATTATTTTTGGCAGAATATTGCAAGGTGTTGTACGTGACAAATAGAACACCCCAAGCTAGTAGAATTTTTTTTATTTATACAGTACTGACACCCTTGAAACAAGGGCTTAGGCTGGAGTGGGCGGAACAAACCAGCTGATAATACAATGCAGGACAGGAAAACACAGGGCACACTGAGCTTGAACAAAAGTTGTCTACAACGTGACTGCACCAAAAGGAACACGAAAAAATATCAAGAAAAACAAACACCGCGGGACATGCGCGTTGCGTATACGAAAGCGCGTAATGTGATGGTGCACAGGTAACAAAAAAAAGTAGTAGAACAATGCTGCCAACAATAGCACGCAAGCGCATGCACTGGGCGGAAAAAACTATAGAAGTCATATATAAACACGTAATTGCACTGCGCATAAAAGAGCTATCACAATTAGAGAAAAAAAAATCGTAACAATAATTGTTCATTGACCCTGCCAGGAAACACATATGAGCAAGAAAACTTTAGCATGCGCGCACGCAGATGTTTCCGTAAGCATGCGCATAAAGGAGTCTGTAAAGCTTGCTGGTAATCGGTTCCACTCGCGTATAGTCCGCGGAAAGAATAAATTTTGAAAGACGTTAGTGCGACAATATATCTCGGCTAGTTTTTAGTGTGGAAAGCTCGGGTCGAGCGTTTATCAACACGTGTTAAGTAGGCGTTGGTGGCAAGACACAGGTTTTCATGGTAGGGTAGATGCAAGTGTTTCAGGCGATCGCGGTAACGTCTTAGTTGCTAGGTTTCAGTCTCGGCTATATTTAAAAGCGCTGTAGGGGAAATATGCCACCCGTAGGCATTGTAGACAAATCTGATTGATTTTCTTTGGACGCCTTCGAGCATATATATATTCTGGTCGGTATGCGGGTCCCACACGATAGACGCATATTCTAAAAGCGGTCTTACGAACTTTTTATATGCGAGTAGTTTAATATCTGGGGGACAAGTTCGCAGTGATCGCCGAAGGTAACCAAGCTTGCGAATAGCTTTATTTTTGATATTCAAACGTGTGCATTCCACCTAAGATCTGCTGAAATTGTGACTCCTAAATATTTAAAGCTGTTAACACGAAAAATACATTCGCCTTTGATGAAGTACGAAGACTGAAAAGGGTTAAGTTTTCTTGTTAGAGACATAGAGACAGTTTTTTTAACGTTAATAGTCATTTGCCAAGTAGAGCACCACTTGTCTATTTTTGTGAGAGCTTCGCTTAGGAGAATTTGGTCTGCGTTGTTGTGTATTTTGTGATAAAGGATGCAATCATCGGCGAACATTTTTATCTTGACAGGTACGTTTGAGAAGACATCATTAACGAAAATCAGAAAAAGCAGCGGTCCAACTACAAGCCCTGGGGAATGCCAGAATTAACTAGTGAGGGTGGGGAGGACGTATTACCTATACTTACACACTGGTACCGAATGTTAAGGTAAGATTTATTCCAAGCCATGAGGGTATCATTTTTAAGGATGGGTCTGAGTTTTAATAAGAGTTTGCTGTGGGAAACGCGATCGAAGGCCTTTTCGAAGTCAATAAATATTATATCTACTTGACTCTGACGATCTAGTGCTGATGCGAAATCGTGGATTGCCTCCAGTTGCTGCGTTACTGTCGATCGCCCTCTACAGAAGCCGTGTTGACGGTTGTCGAGTACACTGTGTGTGTCTATAAAGGTCACGAAATGCTTACATATGATATTCTCAAAGATTTTGGCGCATGCGCACAACAGGGAGATAGGATGAAAGGATTACACGGTTGAGGGGTTGCCCCCTTTGGGTATAGGGGTAATTTTACCAAATTTCCAGTCATGAGGCAACTCCGCTCGGGATAAAGATGCCTCAAAAATGATGCACAAATACTTTGAGCACCACTCGGCGAATCACACAAGAAAGGCGTTTGGTATGCAATTTTTTCCTGGGGATTTTTTCGTATCAAGATTTTGTAAGAGAGACAGCACACCGCTTTCTGAAATCGAGACATTACCAATTGGCAGAGGGAAACAAAATCCTCAGCGGGGGGCGTAGCCCCATCATCGTGAGTGAACACAGAGCAAAAGAACTGATTGAACAAATTCGCAGTTAATTGTCTATGCGTGATAGCTTCGCCGTTATTTTGAAGGTTGTAAGAATGCTTCTTTTTGGGTGATAAATGCCGCCAGAACTTTGCGGGGGACGAAAGTAGAAAGTTTTTCATTGTGGTGCTGAAAAAGTATTTTTTGCGCTTTTTATTCTTTCCTTTAACTGCAGGCGTAATGCAGATAGCTTGTGCCGGGTAGACGCCAGGGGTTTAACGCGGAGTTGTTTCCTGATCTTTTTCGTTTTACGTTCCAGTTTGACTATTTCTTTCGTCTTCCAGGGGTTAGAGGGTCCAACCATTTTCACCTTTGTGGGCACAAAGCGACCTATACACTGATGAGCAAGGTTTTTGAAATAACACCACATGTTATCAACCGTCGAAGTCGGTGATTCACAGAGGGACACAAAATCAGAATAAGCAAAGTCTAACTGGTCTAAAATACTGACGTCATCAGCACGTGAAAAAGTTGGGATCGCTTGGGCATCATTGCGCGTTGTTTTTACATTGTTTAAACGGACAGTAAGAGACACGATGTCATGATCAGATATGCCTTCAATATGTCTATTGTAGGGTTATGACGATGCAAGCCACTGCTAACGAAGAAAAGATCTAGAACAGAGCGTGTACTACCTTGGCGACGAGTGGGATAAAGAACCAGTCGAGTTAGATCGTGATAAAAGCGATGTCAAGTAAAGGTTCCTCAGCCGCGCTAAGCGACTCTGGAAATTTTTTGTTCCAATCGATGGACGGCATATTAAAGTCCCCTGCCAATAACAAATCGCAAGGATCTCGTCTGCAGGAACATAGAAAGTTGCTGATTGCTTCGAAGAACTTTTGGTCGGCAGAAGGTGGGCGATAGAAACCACCAATGATCATGTTAAGCTCCCCTAAAAATACCTTGATCAACACGCATTCGACGCCAGGCAAGTCAGGCAGTCTAGTAACATTCAGTGACTCTTGGAAAAGTATGGCTACGCCCCCACCCCTTGAATATCTGTCTTTTCGATATAATTTATACCCGGGAGGCGAAATTTCGTCATCGTCTATGTTCGCATTCAACCAGGTTTCCGTTATCACAATGTTGTGGGGGTGGTGGGTTAGGACAACACTCTCAAGGTCGTCAGTTTTTGTCGCAATGCTTCTGGCATTAAGATTTAGGCATCGAAACAGCTTGTCACAACTGGTCTGTTGTCAGTGCGACGCCCGCCAAGATTGGTCGTCACGCCTTTCAGGGAGCCTATTTACTGGAATCCTCGCTTGAGGATCATCATCCTATTTGTACAACACGTCGTCTACTTTAATTTTGTTATGGGCAAGCCTTACTTTACCTCCCCTAGCTCTGATAGCGGCCGTGTCGTCCCACACCTTCTTTCTTGTTTCACGTGTGGTCTTCAAAAAGTCTTCCGAGATTGAGTTCCGCGTACCCTTTAACTTCGCGCAGTTTCTTAGAACTTGCTCTTTCTGGCGGTGGTCGATAAATTTTACAATCACAGGCCTTGATCTGTTTGCTACCTTTCGTCCGATTTGGTGTATTCGTTCGGCCGAAGAAATTTTAACATTTAAGATATCAGAAAAAATGTCTGACTACAGTGTCGATGATACTGTCGGATGTTTCGTCGGGTCGCTCATGGACACCAAATATGAGAAGTTTATTGCGCGGACTACGATCTTCTAAATCCACAAGCTTGTCTTGTAGGTTCTGTAGACTCTTTTCGAGGGAAGTTATTTTGGAACTGACCTCTGAGAATTTAGATGCTAAGGTTTCTACTGTTACAAGCTTTGATTCTATTTCGGAAAGCCTGTCACCGATACTTTTCTGGCCTGGCAGAAGTTCGGCAAGAAGCTGCTCAGTCGTGTGGCTCTTCATACCCGGGTTCGGCTCAACATCCCCGCATTGCATTAAAAGCGACAAGAAGAACTTTCGAGCCGAACAGAACACGTTATGAATGCGACGTCGGCACGTCAGCTGAATGAAGCATCTATCACTTGTCATAACAGATGAGGCATCACAACTAACCTGCGTGAAGAATACAAACGGGTTTGACATGCCGCTGCGTGGCCAGCCGACGTGCCCACTGAAGGTGCTGGCTGGCTGCGGGCTCTTTATATCCGGGGTGGGCGATGTCGATGATCCTGGGAGGGAGTACGTCCAGTTCCTTTCTTCATACAGTGGTACTGCGCAGTCTCCGGCGAAGTACGGTGCCTTGGTTATCAGGCGTGCATTGTCCGGTTGTACTGCGCTGGCCGCGACTTCCGTCAGGAAAAAAAAGCTGCGTGAAGAATACAAAAGGGTTTGACATGCCGCTGCGTGGCCTGGGTCCAACGAACCTGGGTCCATCTCCGCTGCCCACAGTGCCGCAATAGTTTGCGACGCAATCAAAGTTGCAAAGAGATTACGAGCCAGCCTATCGCCAAACCTTGCTGAGGGAACGTAAATGAATAAGCGAACGTAATCGCTCTTGAATAAATGGGTGATTAGGACTTTTTGTTCACCCGCCGCGGTGGCTCAGTGGCTAAGGCGTTGCGCTGCTGAGCACAAGGTCGCGGGTTCGATTCCCGGCCGCGGCGGCCGCCTTTCTGATGGAGGTGAAAAGCAAAAACGCCCGTGTGTACGAGATTTCGGCGCACGTTAAAGATCCCCAGATCGTCAAAATTAATCCGGAGCGCTCCACTACGGCGCGCCTCATCGCCTGAGTTGCGTCGACGTGTTAAACCCCACAATCAATCAATCAATGACTTTGTGTTCACGTTTCTTATAAAAGACTGTGGTGAAAAAACCCGCTAGCACCTCGCGCTAGACCTTCATACGGACCGAAAACATCAGGTGCGACACGTCATGGAGATATATTTCAGGCAAAGGAGAATATGACGAGAATAAGAACAAATAATGGCGAGGGAGAAGATACACGGGAGACAACAAAAATGCACACCGAAGCTTGATATTTAAATAGCGTTTGCGGACAACTCTTATTCTACAGGAACGTTAACGTACTGGTCTCACTACGTCTGATGCCCGCCAGCTACACCATCCATTCATGTCGGTGACAGAAGAGGTGAAGGGAACGACAACGAGCTCGTGCGCTTGCGGTGGCATCTCGGGCCTAGGCTGCGAGGACTGAATGATGACCCGTGGAGGCTGCACGGCGGTCACGTGAGGGAATGCTGGCTTGGGGCGCTTGGTGCGTTGCACACGCCAACGTCAGGTCTTAGGAGATTGGTGAGGCTCAATGTCTGCTCTGAGGCCCACAACGCGAGCCACCTTCAGTAAACGAACGGAATGTCCAGTGCTTGTAGGAACACCCCAAAAAAAGCCACCAGAATGGGCCCGGTACTTTGCAAGGGCGAAGATCTGGTGGCCAGATGTCCGGAACCCGACACACCATGCACCACGCCCGCCTTGAAGTGGCTCCAGAAACCCAAGCTCGAGCTCACGGAGTGTTCGTTTATCTCTTCTTCAGTTGGAGCACTTATCTTGTTCGCCTTCGCGTGGTCAACCCACCATCATCACGCAAGGTCAAAGTCAATGTCAATCTCCATAAAGATGTCTTCATCTCGATAAAACATCATTACTCACTTGCCGAAGTCGAGCGCCTAGTCCGGTACACCACTAGTACACACAACACTGCTTCCGCACCTCCAACCAGACTTTGGTCCATCCCTTCTCGAGGAGCCTTCAGAACCTTCAGAACAGGAGCCTTCAGAACAGACCCTCACCCAGCGGTCCACGCCTTCTGTCCAAGTACAACGCCATAATATGGAATAACCTATAAACTTCTCCTCAACCGCACCCATCCAGCAATTTCAGAACTCCTGGCTATGATTAAAAATTCCTGGATAATAATTCCTCGCTATCCGGCATTATGTACGTGATGCCAATAAAACACATTGCTTATTCTTCCTTGTTCAAGCTCTGGCTGATTGGCGAACTGCGTCGTCGTGAAATCATTCAAGATATCCTGTTACAAAACCCAGTAAATTCCACTTTCTTCAAAGTCTTCCGCACTTTTCGTTTACTTCTAGTGCTGGTGAACTTCGGCGTATGGTATCAACCCACCTAGAATAGCTTTTTCATACATCTGTCGTTCCTTTTACCGTAACTAAATTCCGCCACCACGTATCCTCTCAGGAAACCATCCTGCGTATTAACTTCGACGGTTGCAGAATACCTAGCTCTTCCCAGCTCCGTTTCCTTGATCCCGACATTTATGAGCCCAGTGATGAATTGGCACAATCCCATTCTCTCTAACCCATCCAAAAGGAACTGAGGATGTCGGGTAATTATGGAGGTTAACGCGAAGACGCTGCACAAACGATGCCGCACGCTGTAGTGGAGAGCTGCGGATTATTTAGGACCATCAGGTGATCTCTACATGTACCGTAATTTCGAACACATGGGCGTTTGAGCTTTTTCCTACATCAGAAAGCGGCCTCCGGGACCGGCAGTCGGACTCGCGTCTTTGGTCTCAGCAGCACAACGTATTAGGCGCAGAGCCACCGCTGTGGGCCAGGAACTGTGGATCTCGCATTTGTACTTACATCCACTCGTTCCTATCTAACTGTACAGCTTCTTTCTCTAATCTTGGCTCTACTTGTCCCCTGTTCTATCTAGCAGCTGCTACCTCTCAAGTCTCTATCTTGTCACACACCTTTTTTAATACCAATTTTGCCCCACTTCTTCTTTAGTACACGCCGTCACCACCCTTTACTACTGTATATAACCTGCCAACATAGTGATCTGGCCGACCAAACGCAGCCCGAGCGAACTGATGGACAGCGCCAGCGTGCACCTGGTAAAATCCAAGAGTATATTACGTCTGCCGACCTCTTTATTTTGCCTTCGACATCCACTTACATGCTTGCTATTAACAAGCGTGAGGAGGCACCGGAGTGCTTTCTTCCTAAAGTACAACGTTTCGAAACCCCGTGCTGCACGTGCTGCAACTCCACCTTATATTATACGGACAGCCCGGGAACGGTCCTGAGGACACCCTACACTCTGATCACAAAGTCAGATCACACCGCCTCGATTTGCTTTCTTTCGTCAACTGATGCGACCTGCATTAATCATTACACCATTGCGATCAAGATTGACCAATATTTTTTCTCTCACCATTGGTGTCACCACGCCGGTATAGATTTTCTTCGACTGACTAGCTGACCGTTAATTCACTCAACATGGCCACACACACACCTTAGACTTCGTTACCTCCGCGGAAGCTTTTTATCGCACACAACGTTTCACTTTGGTATGGTGCCCTGGCCACTCCGGCATTGGCGGTAATGCCAGGGTAAACGACATAACCCGAGTACCTCTCCCGATTCAGTGATGTCCTCGCCAAAGCCGTGCCACCCGATGACCGTATGTAATGCAAGCCGTTAGTCAATGACCTTCAATTCTTTTAGAATTTTGAAGAGAAATTCTCAGTGCACCATGCGAAAGGCCGATTAACAAGAACAAATATTACGGGCAGCGTGCAAGCAGCAGGGTATAGCCAAGAAGCAAGCAATTCCTTCATAGCACAAAAACAAATCGCAGTCGCAGAATACACCAGTTAAGGGTTTGTGGTATTTTCTGGACGGCCTATGGGAATGCTATTTTCTAGATTAGTTCTCTTGAAGCTATGCGTTAACAATAAAAATACTCTTATCATTTCATATAGCAGCAGTGTTCTTAGCGTGTGTAATTCAACAGCAGAGTAAAGGGCTCACTGGCCTAATATTCGGTTGTTTCTGGCTGGAGGCCGACACATTGCGGGGCGAAACCTGCTTTGAAGAAGAGAACGGGTTATCGATGCAAAATATTACTTTGACTTTTATGTGATATTGAAAATAAGATATTGTATATTATAAAACATTGGACTTTTCACGGATTTGTGTACAGGTAACGGTTTTATATGCAGCTGTTATAAACACAATAATAATAGGGGGATATGCCAGTATATATAAATATATTACCATATTCTACATTAGAGTGCAGATTTATTCATATAAGGTAGTCTCAAACGTTAACGAGAATTTCTGCAATTTAGGGTGTGTATTATAGCGAGTGCAATAATTTTTTTCAGAAAAGTGCAGACCAGAATGGGCCTAGCAGGAGGCAGAAGTGAAGTATACATATAGATCGTTGGTCGGTATCAGCAGCAACAGCAAAAAACTGCAACACTATGGAAAACAACATCAAGCAAAACAGAACATGGACTATACATATCACGACGCCGAATCTTAAGAACACACTGATATAAAACTAGTTAACAAGCACTGTATTACGTCAATACTTTCGGTTCAACAAGATAAGGGCTGCCACAATGCCCTAACAAAATTATCAGCCGGTAGAATCGACTCCGAACGTAAATTTCACTCTCGTATGGTACGCTGAAAAAAGTATTTTTAAATGAGCTACTCTTTCCAAGAATAGGCTCTAAAGCGTGTTTTCGCGTTTGAGACGTTCTTCTCGTAGATAGTGACTTAAGAAATGTAGGTGTAGGTAATTAAACTTTTTTGGACAGTATTTGTGAACAAGCAATATACGGCTTAGTTTACTTTTAGTTTCTGGAGTGGGAATGTTATTGTCGGCGATGAGCTTCATGGAGGAGTCTTGTCCTCTATATTTGCCAAAAATAAAACAACCGCATTTTCTTTGGAGTATCTCAACTTCGTTCCTTTTTAGTTTGCTGGTGCAACACAATAGAGGTATATATAAGTTTTGATCTTACAAAAATCTTATTAGCTAAGAGCTAAACTTTGCTCGGAGCATTCATGAGCTTTAGCTTTAACAAACATAGCTTTTGAAATGCTGATCCGCATATGTAGGACATATGCGGATCATATGTAGCACATGTGTCCTACATATGTCCTTGTCAAGTTTTGAGAAAACGTAACCTCAAAATACTTGTAAGAAAAAAGTTCCAAAATAGCCGTATAATGCCATGAAGGTGGTACTGCAAAACGCTGGGATACTTCTTACGCGTTATTCTTAAAAGTTCTGCTTTCTGTGAGTGAATTTTTGTATGCCTGTTTTTGCATCATTGTTTGACACTGTCTGGAGCTTCATGTAGCACAGCCTGAGAACTCGGAGAACGAACTTTCATAAACATATCATAATCAACAGCAAACAATTTCAATGAAACAGAACCATCACACACTTGATTGAAATTACTGACGTAAAAAAAAAAATATTGGGCATAAACACACTACCATGACGCGCTCCAGGTGAAACCGACAGCGCGTCAGTGACGCAGTCCCCAACTTCAAAAACTGCATCCTACCCTTAACGTTTCCGCGACCACAGTAAACCAAATACCAAATAAAGACAGCTCAGCTAAAGAAAAAAAGTATCAGCAATTTTCAGCTCTTTTTATTATATGAATTTTTGTGGGGGGTTACACGATCGGAGGCAAGTTCACCGTAGTGAATAATTTTGCACCCGATGTCGACGTGTAATTTATCGTCTTTCGTTTCTAAGAGGTTTGTATACCGTCTCTACTACGTGCAAATAAAATTAGCGTGTGTGTGTGTATATCGCAGAGATCTTTAAAGAAGAGGTGATAATCCTGAACTGTTTTCATGGCGGCTCCCTTATTTCGCGGTACCCATTCTACAATTATAAAAACTTGAGACACCTGTCAACGGCAAAACTAGTATGCATTCTCGATTTACTGCAAACATTACGAAAATGGGTGTATTTGAGATCGTTCTCTTAATAGTTGGGATGGCGGTACGTAGCAAAGTGACAAAATGTATAATGTATGACCGAAGGATGCTAAAGAAATCAACAATTCTTTGCTTATTTATGGTATTGATATAATAACAATGCTTTTTATAATCCTAAGTAATTGCTTTTCGTCCATTTGAGAGTTTTCCACCCGAATGGTTAAGATGTCAGATATTCCAATGGTAGTAGCTTGAATGTGCCAGAAATGCCAATACAGAAAGCGCATGTGGGCGAATTACCAAAGGAAATCGCCAAACCACTGCAGCAGGTAACGGCTAAGAATGAATGCTGCATAGATGTCCAGGAAATACAACGAGCCGGTGATGGGGAAGCCATCAAGCGGAACGACCGGCAAAGACACCAGAGATTGTACGTGATAGATGCCACCACGCATTGCTGAAGGAAAGCTGGCTAAAGGCCAGTTGCTTTGAAACTCAAAAATCTCTAATATGTGTAAAACGAAGAAAGAAATGCCAGTGAAAAAGTGAGGACCAAAGACAGAACAGGAGCCCTGTATATGTACTAGATCGTCATATGGAGTGTGAGGTATGCCAGGTAAGGTAAAAGGCTCCAATTGTTCTGCAGCAGCGCGTCAGCCGGGGAATTTCTCACGAGTGCGCTCTTTCCGAGACGAATGCCAGCCCCCAAACAAACGCGAGTTCGTCCTTGGTAAGACGTACCATTGCTTTGTCACAAATAGCTGTACCGCAAGTAATACACTGCAATGACGCGCGCATCGGGCAACAAGTGGCTGTTGCCGCGGGTGCGCTTCTGAAAGTAGGAAATGAAAGTAAATAATAAGCTGCGCTTTCTAAACTAGGAAATAAAAGTAAATACAAAGTGGGAAAGCGGAGAACGCAAAGCGTGAAGGGAGTTCCGCCTAGGCTGTGTCATCTTTATTTCGGGATATCGGAGGCTGCTCGGTGTGAAGCTGGCATCTCCCTTGGCAATGGCAGGCCGCGAAGCAAGTGCTATGCCGTGGGAACCCCGACACTGCTGGCAGATGGCAGTGTGGGATGGACCTGCACTTGCGATATTTACGAAGACGTAGCTCGACTAAAGCACAGGTATTTTTTATTTACAGTGTAAAAAACAGTTTCTATGAAGTCCTCTGCGGTAACGGTTGGTGTTGTTGATCTCTCTCGTTGAGCCTCGCGCCTCTTGCGAAACCATTCGATTTAAATAAAGTCGTGGTGCCATTTAGATGTGATCTGCTGAGCAGTCGTTGGGTCCCTTGAAATGACCGGTGAGGCCTTATAAATTACATTTATTTATAAGGCTTCACCAGTAATGTCAAGGATGATATTTTAGCGATATTGAATTGTAGCAACACTGTTTATTTGGCGATAGTGTACGGAAAAGCGAAGGGTATTGTCCTTTTTCTTTACCAGTACAACTGGTGAGGCCCACGGATGTTTAGATGGTTGGATAACGTCGTCGGCGAGCATCTCTTTGACCTGTGTATTGATGGTCTCCCTCTCTTTAGGTGACACGCGGTAGGGTTGCTGCCGCATAGGTCTGGGGAATTCATCAGTCACGGTGCGATGCTTCGCGATGGGAGTACGACGCACTTTGGAAGACGTGGCGAAACAGTCTGCGAAGTCGTGCACTACACGTTTTAAGGCTTCTTTCTGAGTGGTCGCGAGGTCGGTGTTTATTTCAACCGGTATGTCAGTGTCGCCTGTCAGCGAATCAAGAGGAACCGCCCTGAGCGCGCCCATGAGCGTAACGTCAGCGACTTCTTCAATGGATGCAACTGTAGTGCCTTTCGGAAGATGTCGACGTTTGTTGGAAAAATGGGTGACCAAAACTGGAGTGCATCCATTGCGCAAGCTGACAAATCCCCTAGCTATAGAAATACCCCTATCCAGTAATAACTGAATGTTGCCTTCAGCGATGCCTTCCAAGTCCGCGAATGTGTCATTTTTGACCATTACGAAAAGGCTAGAACGGACCGGCTGCGTGACGTCGTCATCAACAATGCGTAACGCTCCGTCGCGCTTGTCTTCGATGTTGTTTGCTATGGCTCCCTTTGTTGAAAAGCTGATTTTCGGTTTTCGCAAGTCGATGACTGCCCCGTCTGTCTGTAGAAAGTCCATGCCGAGAATTAGGTCTCTTGAGCAATCAGCGAGCACAATAAAGTCGTTAATGTAGGTGAAACACTGAATTTTTAGCCGCGCAGTACACCTACCCACCGGGGGGATCAGATTGTTTGGGGTGGTGCGAACATGCAGGCTAGTCCAGGGTGTGATCACTTTCTTTACCGTAGAAGCCAGAGTTTCGCTGATGACTGAACGGTCAGCACCAGTATCGGCCAATGCAGTCGTCGTACAGCCGTCGATATCCACCAGCACTAGGCAGGCAATCGGTTGGGTTACGCAAGTTTCACGTTCAGGCTGCTCGTCGTCTCGTCGTAGGCGTCGTTGCAGTGGAGGAACTTGGCAGTTTGTGACATCAGCGGCCTCACCTCCGGAAGTCGCTGGCCTCAGTTTCCCCGGCCTTCCGGGCTACCAGAGGAACGACTGGCAGGGTCGTAGGGGAACCGTGGTCTGGAAGACCTGCGTCGCATCGGGGACGGTGACCTAGTCTGGGGGCTTTGCGGCGAAAAAACGTTACGGCGTCCGGCGATGTAGTCCGCGATCTCTGGGGGCATCTGTCCATTTTGCGGCCGTGGTGCGTTCGGCTGGAATCCACGCAGACCAGCTCTGCGATAGGGGCAGGTCCGGTAGATATGCCCTGCTTCCCCGCAATGGAAGCAGAGAGGTTGCTGTCAGGGGTGCGCCAAAGGTCGCTCTTCCGGCGGCCCGTTTCCCTCGCGTAGGGTGCATGTGGTGACAACTCCAGGGTACGTTGTGGTGCGACCGAGGCAACAACAGGAGGAGTGCCATAGATGGGCTGGCGCAAGGCTGCTGCATATGAGGAGCGGGGTTCATCCTGCCGGAACACGTCAACTGGTTCTGGTACCCGCATAGCCTGCCTCACCTCCTTCCTAACTAGTTCTGCTATGGACAGCGGAGCCAGTAGCACCTGTCCCTGCTGCGCTGCAGCCTTTGAAGCTCTTCCCGAACAATCTGTCTCAAGAGCTCCCGGAGACCAAGGCCGTCCATCTCGGATACGTTGGAAAGAACTGGTTCATTACGTTTGTAATGGCGGGCCTGTTTGTGGAGCGCCCTTTCAATTGTTGTAGCCTCGTGGACGAATTCGGCAACCGTTCTCAGGGGACTCCGCATTACCCCGGCGAAGATGTCTTGCTTGACGCCGCGCATAAGATGTCGGACCTTCGTGTCGTCGGTCATTGAGGGGTCAGCGCGCCTAAAAAGACGAGTCATGGGTAAGGAGTACATCGCGACGCTCTCGTTCGGGCGTTAGTTTCAGGCTTGAAGGGCAGCCTCAGCCTTCTCCTTGCGATCACTGTTTGGGTACGTCGATAATAACTGTTGGCGGAACTCCTCCCAAGACGGCATCGTGGATTCATTGTTTTCGTACCAGGTTCGCGCGTCTTCTTCCAGTGAAAAGTACACATTTCGCCACTTAAATCCGTTGTCCCAGCCGTTAAACGTTGCCACGCGTTCGAAGTGGTCAAGCCAATCGTCCGCGTCTTCATAAGGCACTCCGTAAAAGACTTTTGGTGAACGCTGCTGCTGAACCACGCACTGAAAAGGGCTTCTCGTCGGAGTCATGTTCATAGCGCTAGCGTCCCGTCCTGTCATCCTGGTCGTGCGAGCAGGTAAAGGGCCGCACTCCGCTGGAAGTCCGAGTAGACGACGGCTGGTTCGCCCGTGGACGGGGGAAACCTCGACTTTAATTGGCCACCCTGAGCTGTGCGTCCTTGACGGATGAGGTATAATGTACCCCGCACCTCCACCACTTATGTAGCGATGAACTCCAGTAAGGAGAGTAAAAGACGTTTATTAAAAGGGCGAACTTGTGCCAGCAAGCACTGGCGATGCGACAGCTAGAACAAGCGAGCTTGGACTACTTCTTCCTTCTTTGCTCACCAGTGGGGGCGTACCCATAATAAGAAAGAGCCCCGTTAGCCGGTCGGGGATTGCGCCCGCAATAATAAAGTCGCGGCAATATTGTGCATGATATTGTAGGGAAGAGACAGGAACATTTTATTTCGGCGGAATGTTTCTGGCCATAATTATTAGTTTGTCGGCTTCATTATATTGCCAACAATGTGTGAATAGTCTAAGTGTTTAACTGCAAATATAGCACGCAGGTACTCAAACTGGCCGCCTAGCTAAGACATGGGGGAGTAGCAGAAAAATTTGTGGCAAAGGGCCAAATACTCATCATATAGAGAGCTATGCAGATATATTTGTTTTTATGTTCGTTGCCCTTTCTCGTTTGTAATATTAGTATTAAAAATTCATTTAACGCCTCATGTTATTTTGTGGGCAGACGACGTGAATGTTTTCTTTTCTGAGTCCTTTCTGAAACAACCTTTTTCTGCCGAAATAATTGGCTGTGTCAAGTGCAGAATTCTCTTGATGCGAACAGAAACGCCCAAACTGTAGGAAGGGTAATTTTCTTATATTTTACCCAGACAAAAAACAAGCATATCCATCATGACTTCAGGCTTGAAATAAAAGAAGTGGAGGTTAAAACCATAAACTTGTGCCGATATTAAGGAGTGCATTAGATCTGGCCTAAGTTCCAGCCACCATCTACCTCCCTGCGTAATAAATGTCCACGTGCCTTGGCTTCATTCACATATTAAAATACTATTTACCCCAGAAAATTAAAAAAAGCAGCTACACTCTTCTCAAATTCACTCCTAGCTCGGGTATCTCCATCTGATGTGGGGTACTTGTAATAAAACTAATTCTGATAGCCTGTTTTCATTCCAAGAGAAAGCCCTAGAAATGGCGTTATCCGCCATATCTTCCTGTGTGAACCACCTATTTGAGTCAATAAATGTGTAACTAGTTTGCAACCTGTATGCCAATAGTTTATAGCCGGCGTGCAAAAGTATTGCCCCTGTTGAGGTCCAGAACGGATTTCAGTGATCAAATAATAGAAACCCAGATAGTAGCTTTGTGCAACACTTCTCCTCGTCTAATAAAATACGCTAAAAGTTTTCATTTTTAAAAGTGTTCAGGAAATAAATGAAACTATTGGTGTAGTGATCCGCAAATAGCATGTGCGTTTCCCACTTATATGCAGGTCATGGTCATTGTTGCGGAGGCTAGGACCAAGAGCCATAGAGAAAGGACTCCTGCTTTTTATTCTCCGTAATGGAACCACTAAGGGCAGTGCCATCGTGCCGCATGCTTAGGGCCGCCGACTCGTTGTCTTCCCTCTCTGCATCTTCCCGAGGGACCAAATCACACGGCTGATCGCAGTAGCTGCAGTTTTTTAATTTGCCGATTCATCTCGTGACCTGTTGCAATCCGCACCACGCAAGCTCTAGCAACGCTGTCAGCGCCGTGGTGCAACGCTGTCACTCGTTCCAACTGCGACTGCATTGGCGGAACGTTGTTGTCATGCACGATAACAATATCGCCCAGCTTCAGTTGCGGTAGATCAGCAGAGGGACGACCGTGAGCTGAACGTACCAACAGCCAGTACGTCGTTCTCCAAATTTCACACAACTCTGCCGCCAGCCTTAGGTAATAGCGTGCTCGCCGTAGCAGCTCGGCTGCGGTTGTATGCGTCTCGGTCACCATCAACTCTTGCGGCAAGAAAAGCGTGCACTTGTCAATGAAGAAGTTGGAAGGCTTAAGCGGTACTCCTCCGTCTGGGTTACCTTAAATGTTTGCTTTTAATGACGGGTTCCACGTCGCTAAACGTAGTGGTCAGAGCTTCCGTCGCAAGGCTGGTTCGCCCTAGAGAACGCTTCAGTACGTCCTTGGTAAAACGAGTGAGACCGTGTTCGGTCTCACCAACGGAATTCTGGTAGTGTGGTGGCAGCTGTCATGTCTGACGTCACTTATGAATGTATCGCTCCGCTAACACCGCATAAAAACAATAAAATATCGGCGTTTCACGGACGGGCGTTTCCGCGCACATAGAGGGGCCCACAGATTTCTAACCCTGCTACAGAGAATGGTTTTGCTTCCGTGATTCTGTCGCTTTACAAAGGGGCAAATAGTGCTGTTTGTGCGGCTAGCCTTAGGCGTCTGCTTGTCAAGCACTGTTGCAAAACTGGTTTCACCATCTGCCGTCCTTTCAACAACCACAATCGCTGTCGAGTCTCGGTGGGCGTGACTTCAACTCTACCGGGAAAAGAGCAGTGATCAGCTGAAAGATTTATGAGGGAGGTAACCTTACTCCCAGCAGGCAGCAGTATCGGATGGTGGACGTCAATGCTGGCATTTATTCTGTTCAACGGGCCTCCTACGTGGTCACACAGAAAACCAGTGCTGTAAAAAGCACAGGACGAGGCGTGGACGGGACCTCCTCTTGCTGTGGAAGAACCGAAGCGATAGCTGAGAGGTACAGCACTCGCCTCGTATGCGGGAGGTACTGGGTTCGAATCCTGGTACCGCCGGTCACCCACCGGTTTTTTTACTGGGTACAGGTGTCCCTGGTCGAGTGCGGACCCTTGAAAGGGGAATCCACGCCTGGAAAGCCGCCTTTTCCCTTTCAAAAGGACCGTGACCATTGTCCATCTTGCTCACCTTACCCATCTTGTTCACCCCCGGCCATCATGGCGCGTTGCGCCATTGCCAGGGGAAAAATCTTGCGGCATGTCCCGCCACAGGCGGTTGCGAGTTGAGTGTCCACCGTGGCTGTGGAAGGCACCATGTGCATTCGTGTGCCTTGGTGGCGCCGGGAAACTACCGGTAAAATAGGTACAAGCGACTCCCGGCCTGGCGCTCGGCCCTTGTGTGAGACAACAACGCCTCGGAAGTTCACTCGGCTTGCACGGGAAATCACCCTATGGAAAGGGGTCGGCTGCAAAAACCCAGGAACGTTTAACCGCAGCGATGGCTCAGAGGTACAGCACTCGCCTCGCATGCGGGAGGTACTGGGTTCGTATCCTGCTACCGCTGGGCACCCACCGGTTTCTTTACGGGTACAGGCATCCCGGGTGAGTGCAGACCTTTGAAAGAGGTTTTCGCGTCTGGAAAGCTGCCTTTACCCTTGCGAGGGGCACCTCACCCTTGACCATCTGAGGGGGCCCCGGCCATCATGTCGCGCTGCGCATGATGGCCGGGAAGTGTTCACCCGGCTTGCACGGGAAATCGCACCTATGGAAAGGGGCGGCGGAAAAACGCAGGAAATGTTTTTCCAGCTTGTCCTGTCCACGCCTCGTTTTGTGTTTCTTTACAGCGCTTGTTTTCTGTGTGACTATGAACCAACACGCCCAAACCTTTTCGCTCCTGCGCGGACCAGGCCATGAGCACCCGGAAATAGTTAACGTTGAAGCACCGGTGAAGGTAATTGGACGGGGAGGCCAGAAGAAAAACTCGCACTTCGGTGTTGCATGACTCCCTCTGGACGTGCCCCAAACAGTCGCGTTTAGTTTTCATTATTTCCTCGGCCGTCAGCGGACCATTTACAGAGGAACCTCGTTGCGCGAACCACCGATCTCCGGCAGTAACTCGCAAAAGGCGGCTCAGCGTGCTGCAGTTCTCCACCGTCAGAAAATGCTCGTCACTCTTGACCTCGCAACAGCAAACCAATGGTTCCTGAAACTCGTCGAGTTCCCTTGTGTCAACATCATCTGTATGCGTGTGCAGAAGCTCGTGTTCTGAACCTACAAGCCACGAAGGTCCGTGCCACCCGATCCCATCCGATCCCTGCCCCGAAGGGAAGAAGAAGCACTGCTGATACACCTCGTGTCTCTGAATCAGCCGGGTCGTCCATCCCGCTGAAATGCTTCTATTCTGTAGAGGCAATTAGTCGTCGTATCTCAATCACGTGGTGCATTATGAACACGTCACGTTTTGTGCTGGCGCTATCCAATGTAGCGCGACAAGGCAGTCCGTCCACAGAGTCATGGGGGAGTCTCGCAGACTTCTGGCAGTCTTGACGTGACATACAAGTCGTGCTCGAATCAAGCAAGCAAGGAGCTCTAGTTGGAGCAGAGATACGGGCTTGAGCGGAGCAATAAGGCGCTTGCTTATCAGCAACGTCGTGTCATAGATGCCAGTGGCTCTGCTGCTTTGTTTACGGAAATACAGAGCAACACCGTAAGCTCGAGATGTCGCATCGCTAAACACTTTAGTCTTGACAGAACCGTGCATGTTGAAGGAGAGTGAGAACAGAAATCGTGGAACCTGAACTTCCTCCAGAGCTGCCGATTGGGTGCACCAACTGTTCCACTGCTGTTGGTTGTCATCTGGAAGGCGTTGATCCGATGCGAATTTCTTTTTCCAAAGGTCCCTGAACACAAGTTTAGCGGTAATGAAAATGGTGCCAAGTACTCCAAAGGATCGCCCAATCTCGCAAAGGCCCGCAGCACAGTACGCTTGGTGGACGGGCTGGTTGCTGAAAACATGCATGCATCCTTCGTTTACAGGCAAAGGCAATCTTCTGCGCGCTGCCGCGGTACTCTTAATACCTTCGCCGTGAATGCGTCTCCCGCTTCAGTTTTGATTGCCGAATTGTCCCTCACGATACGATGCCAAGTCCATCTGCGTTTGATTCCCATTTTCGGAGATCGATCTCTGCTTCGGAGAATATATTGCGTGCTTTCTCATACACCTTCAGACCCTTTTGGACACTTGGTATCCCAAATGTGAGGTCGTCTACATAGAATGTCTCATCCAGTAGCCCTACGGTTTCCGGGTACTGCTCCCGAGCAACCTGGAGATGGTGATGAATTCTAGCAGCCAGCCGGGACGGACTCGATGATGCGCCGAACGGCACGCGCGTTCTCCTACAAGTTACAATGGGAGCGCCGGGCTATTTCTCGTAGCCAGTCTTTCCACCAAGAGAAATCTGTTCTTTGACAGTTCTTTAAAAAACCTAAAATGCCTCCAGTAAGTGATGATAACAAATTCAGGGTGCACACGGACGAGCTTTACTTGACACACACACACATCTTAGAAACAGGTGTGACACATCGAAAACAAAAAAAAACCTGTGCGCCCGCTATAGCGTGAATTCCACAGCAAGGGTAAGTACCCCCTCTTTCAAGCGAAAAAAATTCAGAGCCGCTTGCACTCACGTGCCAGACTCGAATGGCGAAGCTCCTGTAGGTAAGCATTTCCGTACAGACACATAAGTTTCAGTATCGTTGTTTATTTGCATAGTGGCTATGATAGTAATCATCGTAATATGCATCGAAGAGGCAGTCGCGTTCTTCGCGGTGAGTGGTGGACGCAAAGTCATCCTCAGCATTGCAGGCTTCCGCCTGCCGAATTGGCGAAGCTTGCACAAAGTTCGCGCAAGGCTTGAATTACAGCCAAGCTGCAGGATTTTTACATGTGAGCACTGAAGGAAACAGCGCCACATACCTTACAAGTTGGTAATTGTTTATTTTCATTTTCAGACGTCGTTTTGCACTCTGCTACTTGTAGGCATTGTCATAACCTTCAATATCGTCGCGTTCCTCATGCCAAGCATTACATGCACGGTAGCACTTGGCGGAACAGCTGGTATTTTGTTTTGCCAAAGGCACCGCGCGAGCCGCAGACTTGGCGGTTCCGCCGAGGCACGTGCTTGATTGATTGATTGTTTGATTGATTGATTGATTGATTGATTGATTGAGTGATTGAGTGATTGATTGATTGATTGATTGATTGATTGATTGATTGATTGATTGATTGATTGATTGATTGATTGATTGATTGATTGATTGATTGATTGATTGATTGATTGATTGTAGGGCTTAAGTGGTGCACCGTAGAGGGGGGCTCCGGTTAATTTCGACCACCTGGGGATCTTTAGCATGCCCCAAAATCAACGTAAACACGGGCAGTTTTGCTTTTAGCCTCCATCAAAAAAGCTGCCGCCGCAGGCGGGAATTGAACCCGCGTGCTCGTGCTCAGCAGCGCAACGCCTTCACTGTAAACGCAAACTAGCCGGAAATGGAGTTTTAATCAAGTAATGTGCCCTGAAAAGTACCTATAGCAAAAAATGTACTCCCTAGGCATGATCTAAAGAAGTGGACGAACCTCCATGGTAGTACTTTTGCCCATCCGGGTAGCAAAAGGGAGGATTTAGAACTACTTAACACCATTTGTGAGATGGCGTTCCGTTCCTTGTATACTACCACGTCCACAATAAACGCCCTATCTGAGGTAATCATCTCAAGCGGGCGGTCGCCATGTTAGTCTTCTGTTGTCTCCGTGCACCAGCACTTCAACCGTGGCCTAATGCTAATTAGAACGAGTGAGCAGGACGCGACGGTTGCACGCCGCTACAAAACCAATACCGTACGTATACCCGTATAGATGCTTCAACCAGCGCGATCACAGGCAGAGAGCGCGGCCGTGTTGTCTCAATCTGTTTATTTTGGCGATAGGTGTTGTCAAACTCTGCTGCTAACGAAGAGGCAGTTCTCGCCGTTGCAAACAATTGCAATGTTCATCTGCTTCGCTTGCTTGCGCATACATAGACGATTTAAATTCTCGTGCCAGCGCGCCAACGCACCCGACTGCAGCGACTCAACTTGCCCTGGCGGCACGACTGGCTGCCCGGATGTAAACAACCTCTGTGCTTTCAACGCAGCGCGGCCGGTGTCTCGGTGCGGCCGGAGCTTCAAGCTTCGCCTTGGGCCATCGTTTTTTCTTATTTGAGAAGGACTAGTAGTGCCATTTGGTGGAAAGATTTTTATGTGCCCCTGTCACGCGAGGAACGGCCGCTAACAGCATTTGGATACGGCGACAGCTGTGGACAGCTCGCTGGTAAGTGGTCTGTTATCAGTCGATCCGTTTGTCAAACGTTTGGATAGCGTTAACTGCGAAGTACCCGTGCCGCACACAGCACGTACACGCACGGGCAAAGAAAAAAGCGCACACTCGTTTTATTGTACTTGTTTGTGGCTTTTGGGGTATGCATTCGCATTATTTTGTAGGCCGGTTTGTAACAGGGCATTCGAGATAAAATCGTTTGTCGCGCGCGGCGTCGTTTCAAAGCAACGTGACGGTTACTTCGTGGTGGCGAAAATCAGCGCAGTCAGACGGAAGCGGGAAGGAAGGTAGAGAGATCGGGAAAGAGGGCGCTAATATATAAAAGAAAGCGTAATGCAAGACGAGAAATATAACACAACCCGCCTGCATTTCTCCGAACTTCAGGACAGAGCCGCACACGGGTACGTTGTCACAAACTCGAGCGTACGACGTCTAAAAGTACCGTATATTTTTTTTTTCATTTTTCAACGTGACCTGAGCCACTTATCTTCTCATTACCGCGCATGCAGACCTGATTGTGTCCCTGTGTTTGAGCGCACAGCCATCCTTTTGCGACATAAGAACCAGCAAACGCGAGAAATTGTAGAAACCAGCCACATCAGAAAAGCTGGTTCCGAACGTATCAGTCATCCCTCTATCGCCCTGCTTAATCGAGAAGTCGCATATTTAGACGCACATTGAGCGCTATTTCGGTGCTTCTTCTCGGAATGCGTGTAGGGGGTGGGAGGGGGGTCTTAATCCATGTATGATGCGGTTATCTTTGCTGATTTTTCGCTTTTCGTGCGCCTCAAAGTTCGTTTTGTGGTTTTGTTGTTACGGTTTTTTAGTATTTTCGTCTGAGTGCGCCGAGAACTGTGACGCATTGGGGGCGCAGCAATTGGGCGCTTGGGCATATAAAGCTTTGAATTGTGCAATAATAAACTAGTTGCGAGTGTGCGCTTGTGCCGTCTTCATGTGTTCTTGTCCTCGTTAATTTGCGCGCAGTTTATTTTTCGCAATGCATAATTACCAACTCGCCCAACTCGCAACCCTTTTACAGATCCTATACTCCGTAAAAATGAGTTGCCTGTCCTTTTAGGTACGGGAAAATCTCGCGCAGCGCATCATTCTGCCAGGGGGCCATATCCTAACGTCAATGCACACACTATGAAAGCAGCTTGCACTTAATGCGTCACATTGTCTGCTGATAAGCATTTTAGATTCGCCCCTCTCATCATCAGTCACTTCGTGGAGATGGCGGGATTTTCTTTCATAGCATGTTGTCACTGCAGTAATTAATAGCAGAATCAGTCCTACAAATCACAGAAATGGTTCGTTTCACGTTGAAAATAATCACAGTAACACACTTTGCACCACACGGAGGAACAATCGGTGGCAGTGATGAGGCATAATGGTAACTTGTTGTTAAAGGGTCATTGAAGACAACCAGCAAGTTGATTTCAAACGGAAGTCGGACCTCCGCATAGCCATTTCAGCATTGATTTAGTGCCAAGATGCCTTAAGTGCTGAGAAATCGCTGTTCAACTGCTCATCAAACGTGACGCAAACACGACTGCAGTCGCTGTTTGCATCAGGATAAACTGGAAGCAAGTGAAGCAGCGGTGATTAATAGCAGTATACAAGCAACTGAATACAACATTACCACGTACCAAGCAGTTTGGTAAGTTCCGGTCAAATCGCTCATGCTTCCCCAAACTCCCCTGTCATTTGCCGTTCGAGACCACTAAGCAAAATGTTTCTCCATTGGACCTGTGATCAGTATTTACGCTTCACTGAAGAAAAACATTGGCCTTTTGAGGCCCCGCAAGTTTTGGCGTCGAACGATTTTCTCATGCGTAGCTCGCATGCTCCCTTGGAAAGCGGTACTCCCACCCCAAGTATGGACGAGTAGCACCATCCAGCGGCAGCCAAGAAAGAAGTTGTGCGCGTCAAGCCACTTAAGCCCTTCCGGTGAAAACGTGTTTTTGCTAGTTTCAACCTTATTTTTAAAAAAATGCCAGGTGTAAGAGGGGTATAATAGTGTTCTCCGTGAGCTAATCTATCAACCTAGAGAGACTTGCATTTTAACTTCACTGTCATTTAAAGTTGTGCTCGAGTATATTGTGCGGAAGTAATATCTTTTTTATTGCTGCAAAAGCCACGATGGTTAATGTACTGGCACTTGGTTTTATGAAGCCATTGCATTCCTAATTTAAGTACTGAACCTTCGCAGGAAACCTGGCATAACAATTTTATTACTGTGCCGAATTATTAAGTTCATTTAACCATAGTGTCTGTTTTGAATTTTACGTGTGGGGCATTTTTTTTTCTTTTTTGCTTTTTCAGGTAGATGTTCCTTTGACTCCCTGCCTGCATTCCGCGAACGGGGAAATTAGCCTCCGCATCGATGGCCAGAGTGTCTTGACTGCATCATCTTTACTGGGAGGACTGTGTAGTCTGTTTGCATCGTTCTGGGTTTTCAACATTCAATATTCCAAGAAGGCACACAGAGCTCTAACGTTTGTGGAACATGCCTTTTTGGACCTTGCCAGCACCAAACCACGTGTGAAGGATTTAGAACTAATTAACTTTTATCGCATCAATATCCCTCACCAATATTTTATTTCTTTTCAATCCTGTAATCATTGGATAGTAGTTTAAAGAATTTCGTATTATGTTTCTGATGTTTTATTTTTTTTACTGAACAGGGGATATTTGATAGGCCGTTCTGTATGCTGATAATACAGCTATCTTTTAGTGAAGCAATAATATTAACCAACTAATATAACTTGAAACAATTATCTAAATAATGTTGGCAACTGGTGCCAAATGAATCAACTCAAAATTATCGGAAAAACACGAATTACATGGCTTTTTCTTCTCACTCTGAAGAAGCTGTCGCGATACCACCCATTCTGTTCTATATCCTTGCAATGAACCCCTCATACTGGGTCACTTTTCTTGGCGCATTTGTGTCTTTATCAAAACGCACTGGTATTTTCCGCAGCATATTTCTCGTTCTTTATATTACTCATTTATCCATAGCCATCTCATTGCTGTCTGTCTCCTACATCATTTATCTCTTGTGCCTTTAACATCTACAAAATGCTGGTTACCTTTCAATATCAAATCGTTACACAACTCTCGCTCATTTCACCACCAATTGAAAAAAAATTCTTGTTGTTTTAAACCACTGCAACCATTTTTTTCACTTTGTGTACTGAGTACTGATGCGTACTGATAAGTACTCACGCGTTCTCAATCCTCTAGTATTATATAATGATGTCACTTACCATGCCGTTGTGTTTGTGCCTATATGTTTTTCGCGTATTTCCAGTTCTTGTAGTAATATTGTTTCTACAGTTTGTTCAACTAGCACACAGATCGCTCATTTCACCACCAACTGAAAATTTTTTGTTGTTGTAAACCACTGCAACCATTTTTTTCACTTTGTGTACTGAGTGCTGATGCGTTCTGATAAGTTCTGATAAGTACTGACGCGTTCTCGATCCGCTATTATTATATAATGATTTCACTTACCATGTGGTTGTGTTTGCGCCTATCTTTGTTTTTCGCGTATTTCCAGTTCTTGTAGTAATATTAATTCTACGGTTTGTTCAACTAGCATTCTATTGCTGTCTTCCATTCCTAACTGGCGTGTTTTTAGCAATTTACCATTTTTGCTTTCTTATAGGAGGTCGCCCTAAGTTTTTATTTCGGAGCCTCCTTGTGTACACCATGTATCATGTAAACTTGTATGCGAAAGTTCGTTTGAAATAAACCTGAAACCGAGAAAAACCGTGTGAAATCAGTACTCCCGCAGGGAACTAGAAACTCTCCCTTGTGGCCTTGAAAAAACTCATTTCGGAAGGCCTACAAAACCGCCCCAACTTTGCAAAACTCCATTCAAAAGAAATATATGCTTCCCTTGAACCTCCTAAAAACTGCCCTCGCGAGGCCTACAAAACGTAAAACTCCATGCAAAAGAAGTAAATGCTTCCCTTGAACCTCCTCAAAACGCCCCTAAAATAACATAAGTAATTCCCAAGGGAGCCATAATAGGCTCCTATTCAACCGCCTAAAAAGTCCATAAACATCACTTAAAAACGCCTTGAGGAAGTAAAGAATACTCCATTTTGGTCTCCTTAAATTCTCCCTAACATTTCTTAACACTTCCTAACTACCTCCTTTCTATCACCTAAAAACACCCTGTTTTGAGGAGGTAAACAAAACCTCCCTGTTCCATGTAGTAAAAAAACTCCTACAAGGAGGATCACTAGAGGACAGGCGAAAAAGAACCTCTAGGGAGTATATGGGTGGAAAAAAAGTTTAGAGTGAAGGAGCCACCGCGGCGGGTCCTGGTACAAGTTGAGAGGGACGCTGAAAATAGGCCTTGTAACAGGGGTAACAGGGGTGGCTACCCTAGGTACGTTTGCGGAAGTGCCAGGAATTGATGGCCATTCACTGTGCTGGAACCCCGGGTACTTGATCCAGTTCCCAAACTCTCAGTAACCATACGCATTATTTTTCGCAAGATTCATCAGAATCACCTTTTGCCTTAAACAAAAGCTTGACCTGTGACGCAGGGAGACTGTATTTAGGAATGCTAATATTGTGTATGTTTTTTAAACTAAATGTTTTGATGTGAATGAAAGCAAAATAGTAAAAGCATCAGGCTGGCCTGAACCACAAAAGAGTGCACAATAATGGGCAGTTTTAACGACGTATTGACAATAGTTGCGCGGTGCGATTTCGCTCCGCTAATGCTACGCTGCTTTTATTTGATGGAAACGACAATCGCGTGCTTGAGAACAGCACACAACACCTTGTGTTAAATGTACTAGCAAGTTTGTCCAGGCCAAGATATAGCACCGCTACACCTGCGTGCGTGGCGCCGAAGCAGCTAAAAACTCACCCCGCTTTATGGATGTTGGTGAGAATAGACCATCCCCTGAACCTTGAGGTCTGAAACATTCCATGAATTTCATGAATAACTCCTGCCAATTTTTCTTACTTTGTATTGGTGAATATATTATAGCATGTTTGGGTAATGATATAGGCCCATATATTCCTCCAAAGTACGCTTTTTTTGTCTTGTTATTTTCGGAACGAGTACGTCAGGTTCCGAAAGGGGACATACATAGTATCTCAATGTTGAGGGGAGGTTTCACAGTAAAGGTTCTGGTAAACACAACTGCCAACATCGAATTTCGTAGCCGTGTCACAAATCGTAGAATAACCCGTACCTCGTGACATGGGAAGGTTATAGCACGTCCGTGGAACAAGTGCACCGCATCCGCAACGCAGAACTCTTGTTTCAGGTCAGGGTACGACGTGCGTTAGCAAATGTTTTTTGCAGTGGGTGTTGGTGGTGGTGATTTATTAAGAAAGCATGGAAGAGAAAAGAACTGGGGATATTGTTGAACTCATCGGGGAGTTCACCCTCATACAAAGAAGCGCAGAGAAGAGAAGGGGGGTTGCAAAGATACGAACAGAGAAAAAGGAAAGAAGGAAGCTAGAGGGGCACAGTCTAAGTCGCGTTCTTTTCTTCCGAGGCTCAACGGCTACAAACGCTGCACCAGTCCTGTCACGACCAGGAAGTTGAGTAGGTGCTGGAAGACCTCCCGTCGTAAGGCGTCTCATCCTGTGGGGAAAGTGAGTCTTCCAGCTTTTCGCTTGGTGCACCGAGTCGCTGGAGTGCGGCCCGGAGTTCCTCTCGTGCGGTGTCGTGCTGGCGGCAAGAGTGCCGTAAGTATTCGAGCGTGTCGGGCTCTGGGCAGTCGGTACAGGCGGGGGACGCCCGGTGGCCCTTGTGGTGCAGGTGGGCTGCCACGTTGCAGCAATTAAGCCGCAGGCGAAGCAGGAGCTTTTTGCAGTAGTTTGCACCGAAAAACGGATAAACGCAAGCGGAGAAAGAGACGGTAATGCAATGTAGCAGCTAAGCATTCACTAGCAAGTATTGGCGGGCATTTACCTGAAAAGCGCATAATCAGGCTACGTTTCTAGAGACTTTTTATTTCTTCAAACGTTTAAAGACAGGCGCATAGTGTTTCGCTTAATATCGATGTACTTCGTCGTAAAATTACGCCATAAAAAGAACGTGTGGCTATTCACCCGTAACCCTCGCATCCCAATATCCTGAAACCTTAAATGTCCAACTATTCTACTCAAAGAGATATGGCCAGCCTCTTGCGTCATGAGCTCCTCCTGGAATATGTTAATATTCAGGTATGCGGGATCGCGCAAACATTGCCCTAGATGATCTTCTCATTGATTTTCACAGGCCATGCGATTCTCTATTTCAGCTTCCTTCTAGGGGAAATTCCTTTTAGTGACGTGCGTATTGTGACATGCAGCGCAACTACCACTATACCTCTTACCAGTTAAAATCGGGGTTATCTGTGCGGCTTAGGTCTGGTAGGGTAGTGTTCACTATTCCTGGTGATCGTAATCCCCGCTTGCTGCTTTTACTTGATGTAGGAGATCTTGTCGTGAAAGAGTTGCCGTGACGGGAGGGGTGATTCACTCCGTTGCTGGCCCGGAGCATGGAAGCATGCACTTGCGGACACGTGTTCATGGTGACCGCCGCCAATAATGCTAGTTTCCACCTTCGGCAGTGCGGCTTTATTATAGCGGTCGTTGCCAGATGAACTAAAGGATCCCAACGCGTTAAAACGGGGAACTATGAGCACACGCTGAAAACCAAGCTACTGCTGCAGCGAGGTCTATGACGCAGTACTCGAGCAACGCCAAAACATTTTCGTTCGGTGCCTCGGAGGAAACAGCGGCCGTGGCTGGCGAAAAGACTTCGTGGACACGCTCACATAGGTATGCACGCGTTTTGGAATGAGACTCTTAAGACGGCACACTTAAATGACCGCGTTGTGTGGTTTGGCAAGCACTACAGTAAGTCTTTTCCATAAAAATGCTCTGAAGTTCCTCACTTACTTATCCATAAAACTGTGCGTGCTGAGTCGCACCTACGGGGAGTGACGATGGCCGATTTTGTACGTGCCTTGAGCGCTGGTACATTTCGTCCGATACGGCACCATCACGTCCCTTGGGTTCTTGTACAAGACGTCCTTCAAGCAAAAGTTCATAAAGTTTCTGACACCCTTTAAGAAGTACGAGGGGTAGTGCCAAAGTTCCCTCTTGAAGACATTTTTTGTTTCTTTTGTACAGCCGTTCGAGGGAACTTTTGCCCGTTCGTCAGTACAATACGAATGACGCTGTTTCAGCTAGCAAATGTAGCTGGAATCAATATTGATGGGCGCCGATGGCTCGGCAGCCCCTGGCTTGCCTTTCTTTCTACAGCATACGCGAACTCGCCGGCAGCAGTAACGAAGCCGTCTTGGTCAAGTTTTGCCTGTGCGTGCGACTAAGAGCAATCACCTGTCGTGCTATGCGAACACACGGTGATTAACGAAAAGCCTCACGCCGAGTTAGGCCTTCTTCAATACAATTCGGGTGGTGTAGTCGCGGTAGAATGGGAAAACTCTGGCCACGGATAGAGTGCTGCGGCAGAGCTGAATTATTTCCTAGAAGAAAATCATTCTTTCTCCAAGACTACGCTTGAATAATTATCGGTTTGAATATCCTTGTTTGACGCTGTACCCTACTGCAAGGTTGCATCTTGAATTTCGATAACGTAGAAAGCATTTACCGAGCGCAAAAGACATTGTCAGCTATTTGATGCAGTGAGTAGACACAACTGCTATACCATTGTGTTTACTCACGGCTCTCAACTGATTATTGAGGCCTTTTGCCTTCACTAAATGTTTTCCACATTCATGAAATCCCGAATCAAGACCCATAAATATCTAACAAAAATAAACCCCCCTGCAAAGCCAGAAGAATTAAGGGTCTAGGAAAACAACTCGTGCAGCCGGTCACCCACAACCTGATCAACGCAGAAATTAGTGTCGTGATCTAGAAATAAACAATCCTTTTAGCCTTTATCTAATGTACTTTTGGCGCTGCTTTGGTAGAGTTCGGTGTTTCCGGTGCTAATAAGAGATGGCAGCGAGACAGAGTCCTTTTTTTCTTTTGTCGTCACAGCGCTGGTTTCTTTGTCCGCCGCCCTTATAGTACCTTTTCTCCGACGCACTCTATTGTATGAGGCCCAGAAAGCTACAGCAGCCATGTTTCGCTGCTCTATGTAGGCCGTTGGTGTTTAGTTTCTCTTTTTCAATTAGGAAGGCCACGCCAGGAAGTTTGCCGCTCCTTTCTGGGCAGAATGCCGCGCCAAGACCAAATTCGATTACTAGGCCAAATCAAATAGCAGCAAACCTCCAATCACGCCAGTAGCGAAATAAGGAAACTGGTGCAGGGGCGATCTTTCTTACCAAAAAGGCCTTAGAAGCTGGCACTAGCCTACAAAGTGTACCCCGACACCAGATGCCTTCTTTCATGAATCCACACTTTATCCCACCTCTAGCCCACCGCTAGCCTTGATAAAGCTTGAAATATTTCTAGGAGGCCTAAAAAACTCATTAAGGTGTATTGTCAGCCTTTCTCGCTGAAGGCCGCGCTCTGGAATGCGAGTAAAGTAAAGTGCATCTTGGAAACGTTCACTTCATTTTATCATGAAAAGGTCGATAGGGGCAGGAAGAGCACAAAAGCTGGGCTGTGGAGAGAAGACAGGCATTTACGTATCACAGGTGGCTGTAGATATCGTCTTTCGACGACTTTGCAGTGAAGTCAGCAAATACGCGAGCAATGTTTGTAGAAATTGTCACTACACATTTCTGTATGCGGATTTTTAGAAGGTAGCGCCGCAAAAATGTTACAGCCACATTTATAAAAGCCGTAATATACAGCGGCTAGGACGCATTGTTGGCTTCCTAAGCAACTGCAATTCTCGACCCGACATATACGCTTTCACGTTCCATTAAGCCCTTTCTAAATAAAGAATTTACTCACCTGGTCGTGCCAAGTTCCGCCGCTTCTTGAACGCAACTGCGTCGTACCTGTGGCAGCGCATCAGGTGGCTTGCCGCGCCGAGCTCCGCCGCCGCCGCGTGCGTTAGCTGCTACCGCCGCTAACGACGCCGCCCCCGGCTTGGCGCATACGCTTGGCTATAAATTGGATGAGCGCAAGTTCGGGCCGTCCTTTTGAGCCTCGCATCGGAGCGCAAGGCTTTTAGCCGTCGTCAGTAAGTGGCGTCTGACCACCCCGAGGATGTTGCCCGGCGAGATGCTTTAGTTGACAGTGTCCTGGATGCGAACGGCGCGAAGCCAGCGTCGCCGACTGAGGAAGAGCGAGCCGTTCGGCCCGGAACACGCCCGGTATAACCGGCAGCCATATTTTCTCAACTAAATATTCTCAAACTCAGAAAGCATCAATATTTTGTATTGGCAGTTTGGAAACAAAACCTAAGAGCGTACAACTTCCAGAACACCTGAGCACTGCCAACGCGCTGTGCGTGCACAAGCGTGAATGACCATACAAATGATTAAGCTGCTTTAATTCCACACCGGGCTATTTAAGAACTTTGGCTCCTTCCCTCTAGAAACGCTTTGCTCAGCGATCCTCCTTGCAGACATTTTCGTATCATCATCGCTGCTGCACCGATGACATCATCATCAGCACCACCATCGTTATCATCTCTGCCTATCATCATTTGGGCGTCTCGCTTCAGGTGCATTATCGCTCTCAGATGCCAATAAAGCTTGCGATTAACACGATCGCCCTTCTTAGAGCGGAAGTCTTTGTCTCGGGTGCCCATACCCACACATGCCTTTTCGCTTTCCAATTTTCCCTGGCTGCCTCTTATCCGCTACGCTGCTGCTCACTCCTGTCTTGTTGTAATAGGAGATCTGATGATGATTGGGAATCTTATTGCGTGGCCGCACGTTGAGCTATGCTTTTCTGGTACCTTCACTTGCAATTTATTAGCCTGGAAGGCCAAGTCTTGGTACTGTAGAGTTTAAGCTCGCGCCATAGAATGCCTCGCACTTGCGAGCCCTTTACAAGTAACTGTTTCGAGGTCGCCGAGCCAGAAGACTGTCTCTAGGTATGGGAAATTTGGCTAATTCGCATCAAAAGCTGCAGCCAGAAGATGATTTTCAAGAACATGCCGTGGTCGCTGCCTTTTTGATCAGTCTTTCTATTTTTCGCAGCCACAATGTCGCCTTTGTTTTGGCTGCTTTATTTCACCTAGCCTCAAATATATGCTCCGCAGACACGGCACAGCGGAAAAAATAAGCTGACACCGTGACGGGGATTCAAAGAAACAGATCCCCTGCAGCCTTCGTTCGAGCATCACCCTGACCGCAGAGCAACACACAACTGAAGTTTTTGAGAAGCCAAAAGTCAGTATCCTCCGAAACGTCAGCCGGTTTTATACGCTAGAAAGTGCGTCAGTTGTGCACCAGCCATAATGTGCACCACCCAGAAGGTTCACCAGTCGTTAAAAAAACAAGGCGGGCAAACTGTTCCGAAGTCTGCGGTTACACTGAACCTCGCATTCTTCCCAAAAGTACGCGTGTAAGAAGCACAGGACCCGTGGTTCTGCGTACAGTGTGCTGTTTGCCTAGTTACCCCAGCCTTACACTGGCGGAACAAATATAAAAGCGAATAAACCATTAAACCAAGAAACAGAGGAAAGACGTTCGTAGGACAAACTAAGAGAGCAGAATCATCGTCGGACACTGAGAAACATTAGTGAGGAACACTGTAAGGTCAAAAATTTGATTATGGCAGGGTCGCCCTTATTGCCAAGGTAACACTCGGAGAAAAAGTGGTTGGTCGGAACGTGTGAGCAGTCCAAGAAACAGAAAAATACCTAAGCAGTTTTCTTAATGGCTCTTGGGTACTCCTAAATAAGTATGACAGCAGAAACCATGCAGCCTCATCAGTGACCGTCTGCGATAAATATTATCAGGCGCCACTGCAGCGTAGCCTCCGGGACTCATAAATAAATGACATCCGTGTTTCATGAACGTCGGGTTGCAGTACGTACTTTTGCTAGGGTTTTAAGTTAATGCAGACTTTTATAAATTTTATTGTTTCATACATGCGAGCAAACTATATCACCTGCAGGCGTTTGAGTGCGAGTTGAGTGTAAAAAAATAGCTATTCTTATTTTTGTGGCCAAAACGTCTGTGTTTATTACTTTAAAAATGGCCCGTGACTGTACTGAAATCAAAAATATGTATTTTTTTAGGAACTCTTGAAGAAGCCGGAAAACAGTGGAGGCCACAGCAGATGAAGCAGGTTCGACCTACTTTCACAAAGCCCAGTTAATGTTGCAAATAGAGAAAAAAACAAAACACAAAACACCTAGAGAAATGGAAATCATTTTTCTGAGAACTCTTGAAGAAGCCAGAAAAAACGTGGAGGCCAGAGTAGTTGAAGAGGGTACGTCCCACTTTCACAAAGCACCGCTAATATTGTCAAAAGACGAAAAACAAAATGCGGAACAACAAGAAAATGAAAATAGTCCAGGGTAAGAGATATAAATCAGCATAAACTTTTTTTAAAGACGCAGATTTTGAATTTGTTGGCATTTGACTCGGGATGTACAAGAAATGTGCGCACTGCAAGGAATTAAGCATTGAATAATTCGTTTGCGCTTCTTAGTGACAGGAATACAGTTTCGTTGTTTTAATAGCTCGACAACGTGTATAGCCTGGGTCATAAGTGTGACCTTTTATGCATGGAGAGGAAGTCAATGTTAGAGAGGCCATGAAGACAAAATGGGTCTTTGTTTTGTTCGACTGATTCGGTGTTTTATAGTAGCCCCAGCATTTTTCCGTCCGGATACGATGCTTTATTCACTAAGAAATTACGCAGTTTAGGCCACACATTCGATTCTACCGCTAAATCATGTTCTTTGTGACGTAAGCGATGACCTATCCCGGGCAGGTACTTGAAACGGCTGTTAGTAGTGTGGTTAGGGCTGCAGCAAACGGCGAAACGTGTTTTGCTGCCTTGTCTACCATTCGTCCTTCCAGATGGCGAAAGGATACAGCTGAGCACAGCTGTCCGCACTTGCTTTAATTACGACCGATTTCTACCTGGCGAATTTTGGTGATGGTTTAGAGTAATCGTAAAACTTTGGGTGTGCTCGATAAAGACAGTCCTAGAAGACAATGTCGCTAATGCCAGTTGGCCAGTGTTAGCTCAACGCGCCGGATGGCAGAGAAGGTATAATCGGCCGAGTGCACGGCGTACGTCATGATGGTTCTATATATGCGGGTACGTTTGTAACTTCTATTGTTCACCACACCGTTCTTATTGCTATTAAAAAATATGCATTAAACGTAGGCGCAAGTTGCTAGTTCTGGATGCCTGTACGCTCTCCTTGACATGTGGTTGCTTGTAACTGTCTTAGTTGTTAACGCAGCAGCCCTTAATACGTCATAGATTCTACCGAGGGTAATGAGCGAGTTTCTTTCATATGCATTTTCTTTTTTTTAATGTAGAACTTATCTGAGTGATGTTTGTGGTAACACTGCTGTCCGTTTTCTTGAAACAAGGCAATCTTTCGAAGGAACGAAACTTGCATTTTGCCTTTATTGCCCCTATAAAGCATTGGCCAGAGCCGTGTTTGATGCAGTGTCCCTGTTCAGAGTTATATGACTCATTATTTACGTATGCACACTACAATGGTTTGAATGCCATGGAGTCATTCTTTGACAAATAAGATCACAATTTAGTACATCTTCATAAATAGGTTAGGCATATACCTGCACGTTTTATAAATCGTGTGCATCGTTACATCAGCGGCGACGCATCAAGAGCTGTTGAAACGGCTGTTGGTACGTTGACTAGGGCTGAAACAAACTTTGTTACTTTGAATAAAATTTCTTTAGATGACCAACGTTTTATTTGTAATAATTGTTTTCAAAACCTGTTTTAACTACGTCGTGCAGGTAAATATGAAACAATTGTAGACGAAGTATGCTTCTTTCGAAGACACTAGCATTCACACTTTTCAATCAGAAACGGTAATGACCTATCCAAATGGTTGTTTCCGATATTTTAGATAAGGGCTTAGCAGTTTCTCGCCCAAGTCCCGTATTTCATAGAGCTAAATTTCTTGTAGTAACATCATATGATTCAAGCTTTGGAAGGCTTTTGAAGAATTATTTATAGGCCCGCTATAACTTCTCTTTCTCGGAAAACTTTCTATCACTCTTTTGGTTGCCTAGAGCAGGCTCTGCTCATTTGGCCTTACGGAAGCCGCACTAAACATTAGTTATAAAGGTGAACTAGGTAGAAGCATTTTCGTCTCCAGCAGATACTACTTTTCTCGTGCTTTTGAAAACATTAGAGGGATAGAGATGGACTAATGGAAAACATGTTTATATCCGTCTTTGTAAGCAACCATGACGTTGCAAAGCTGGGAAACAGCCGCTAATAAATTTGTGTCGTAAAAGTAGGCGAGTTGCCCTGCTAATGTCGAAAGTTTTCCTAATGAGCGTTATTTATGGCTCAACGACGTCTTAGACGTTACGATTTTTAAGCAGAATAATTGCAATAAGTTCACTTTCATGCACTTGGTTGAACATGTACTGCTCTGATTACTTTCAATTCCGGTAACAGCATCGAGATAAAAACAATATATTATCACTAGGAGTTAAATAACCCAAAGCTTGTAACAATTACCGAAAGTTCAAATCATAATTACTGAAGCTTCTTGTAATTTCAGCCACAGGAGAGCAATTTAGTTTTATGCACGGTTTTTCAAGCATCTACCCTTGCACAACATTCCGGATTAAAAAGGCAAACAAGTATTCGGTTACGCCGAAAAACGTATAGCGCATGGTCGTGTTCCTGTTCTGCCCGCATGGTTAACAGTGGAAAGAGCTTTTTCTCTGCAAGATCTGTTGAACAAGCTTATCTTTCTTTTTGTTTCAGAACAAAAGTTAGAACTCACAGTTTCTTCAATTGACTAGACGTATTTAGTAAATAACAAATTCCTCAAGGTATGCTGCATAAATGGAAGAATTTCTCATACACCTCAGCCCTTGATTGCACCTGCCATATAGGGTTACAATCTGTGTTTTTATTAGGGATCCATAGGCTTGAAAGGCAGTTATCTGGTAGTTTGAAATTTACGTTAATATGATTCGTATGCTATGCCCGACTAGCATAACTGCCAGTGATGGCTAACATAAGAAGTGGAAACACCACGCATACTATAGTAGCATAATATAGTAGCATATAGTGACATATTATAGAAGCATATATATTAGTACACGACACTGAATTGGGTGGCCAATGAATAAATCGAATAATGTGCTTTCGGAAGACGTGATCGGTATGGTCGTTTCAGCTCCGCGCTTCAAAATATGGGAGTCAAAAAACGTTTAATCTTGTACCGCGTGGGGACATGGTCAACGTGATAATATTAAAGTGGTCACCTTGTACAAGTGCCACAGTTCTTTTTGATTTACGTACGCAAACACACTTGAAACAAAAAGCATTGCGAATTTCCTTCATGCGACCGATGGCAAACGTGATCTTCGCAGCGGGCGACAAATCTTTCAAAGTCATTTGTCCCTGGGAAATCATTTTGAAATAGATTTCGCCATGTAAGTTCCACAATCCAAAACAACTCGCTACTATTTTCGTTATTTCTAATTTTTGCAATGCTACAGTAATTTTCTTGTTTTGAAATGCCACAAATATTTAGAAGAATGGTATTATTTGGCGAAGAATATAAAGTTAGACGCATAATTGAAACGGTTGAACAGAATGCCAATTACTCTTCTTTGCTTCATACTGGTTGCGCATTTAAGGGGAAACACAATTATTTTATTTATTTTCTAATGTAAAAATGTTTTATGCGAATCGTATGGAACAACCACTCACGTGCGAACACAAAAAGAGTGCGGTTTTGAGACCTTACTGAAGAGATCAATGCTATTTCCTTACGTTTTTTTTTCGGTCGTCTTTACAAATATTAAGTGTCCCGCACGAGCCTCACCAGTAGGGGCTTTCTTAAATTTGGTGTGAATTTCGAATGAGTGCTCAAAACTCAGAAACAGCAAGACTGTGTGACATTGACCATATATTTGTTGAATTCCTTAGCTGAATGAGCAAAGATAAATATGGGTTCAATTACCTCGCCATATCGACATGCACATTGAAAGAAATATTGCGAATCAGAATGTAGATTGTAATTGCAAAGATCTTATCCTAAAATGATTCCAGTGTCACAGCGCAAAATTCAGAATTTCATTAGATTGATGACCGTTGCGGTGCATTGGTGGACACGATAGTTGTGCATCAGAAACATGGATTTTGTATTAACGATTTAATAACGTGCCAGCGAAACTATGTGGTGAAATGCTTGTAACTGTATACCTATAATGAGAAGTCCCCGACTGACCGACCCACCGACCGACCGACCGACTGAATAATTGACTCAACAGCCAAAAGTGCTACACCTAGAGCCTCTAAATTTCAGGAGTACATTTGTGTCATGGCGTACGGCCTCACTAAAACCGGCGTTTGGAAATTGTACTCCTACCAACAAAATAGAGAAACTATGTTTTTCTAAACTCGTGATTATCTCACTCACCGGTTCACATATCAAACGTTTTTGCTTCTATTTATAGCCCTCAAAAATATCCAAAACGCAATTCTACGGTTTGAATCTAACCAACGCTGTTCGGACGATTCTGTATTCCGGAACAAATGGCTGCTCTCAAATATCCTGCATTAAATGTGCCACTGATTCCTTTATTCAATTGGTTTGTAGTAATAAATGTTACTTATACCACTAGCACAAAAAAATTTAAGGATTTTGGCCTGCAAAGCCGGCAAAAGGCGATAACATTTTTTTTAAATTGCACACCTGACAGGCTACGCAATTACGAAAGGTAAGAAATATCTGCACACTTGTTTCATTAATGCCCTTAGTATAGTGGCCACTCGGGCGTCACGAGTAAAATATTACAGCGCAAGTGGTAGCCAGTGTCCTCATTCTGTTGTGCCCCTGCACTTCGAATGTTGGTTTTTTTAGGCACAGTTACTACATGTCGCGGCATAAAGGAAAAGTTTTAGGAATTTAACGACATTGATTGATTGATTGATTGATTGATTGATTGATTGATTGATTGATTGATTGATTGATTGATTGATTGATTGTGGGGTTTAACGCGCCGACGCAGCGCAGGCGATGAGGCGCGCCGTAGTGGAGGGCTCCGGATTAATTTTGACCACCTGGGGATCTTTATCGTGCGCCGAAATCTCGTACACACGGGCGTTTTTGCTTTTCGCCTCCATCAGAAAAGCGACCGCCGCGGCCGGGAATCGAACCCGCGACCTCGTGCTCAGCAGCGCAACGCCTTAGCCACTGAGCCACCGCGGCGGGTAATTTAACGAAAATCATCATGTGAGCATAAAATGTAAGCAGTTTTAGGTGCGCGTTTTGTAGCAACAAAAATGACATAGTAATGCTTTGCAAACACAGACTTTGCAACCGGGGATAAGTTAACAAAACGGCGTAGAGCGAGAACCTTTTTTTCACAGAATTTGCAATGATCTTTGTTTCGTATTTAAAATGGTTCTGAAGAATGGCCAGAGATAAAAGGCTCGGAATGGCTGGATATGCCCCCGTAAACACAGGGAAGCTAGGCGGCGCTGTTAAGCACGGTTTAACGATTCTCTGTAATCCCGGCGGCGTTAGCGATCTCACTTTTGTTCCCTCCCCATAAATGTCGGGACAGAGTTACTGCTGGCCTAACATCTGTTGTCTCATGAACAACACGCGTGAACCATATACACCAAGCTACGTCTGAAAGCTCTGCGCATTTAACGCATACTTAGTCACGTATAGAACACGTACACAAGCAAAAAACGACCGAATGCACTGAACAGTACTCAACGAATCTCGGAAAAGCCTTCACATCACGGTGCGATACCGTGGGTGAGACGGCATTTATCCTATACGCGCACTATGCTCATACGATTTGCAGAAACGAGCAGTCATGAACAGAGGCAGTGATTCAGGGCGGACACTTGCCGTAAGCTGTATGCATGAGCTTCGTCGAAAAGAAGGCTCCTGCGTTGTTTGCGCTGCGTTGGTGCAAAAGGAGGCCCCAACCAGAGAACGCGAGCCTATGCAGTGTTCCGTCGTTAATTAGAACTAAGTTACATCAAAACCTCGGGTAACTGGTTAACTAGAAGGAGGTCTTTCGTCAACGTTTGCCTAAGCCGCCTGAGAACGTGTAGGTTTAAAATACTTCATGTCTAAATTTTCCCATTTATTTAACCTGAGAGCTGTAAAGGCCGACTGAGATGTTTTTGCAAAACCATTACGATTTGGATCGAACTAAGGAGTTAGTAGCAACCACAGACCTTGCGAAGTTGCCTATACGCTACATTAACAGAGAAAACAACAAGGAGTTCCCTCATTCGTACAGGAATTGCGCCTATATCCCCTCGCTTAAACATTTTGATATCATCCCTCCACGTCCCTAATTACCCCTATCTTCATCCGCACCCGAATTGGGTTGGTTTTACTTTCCCTGGCAGAAATCAAATAGAGTATAAGTAGAAATAATGAGTTCTACAATGTTCCCTGCTAACCAGAATAAATAAGTACACCTGGCCTGAGCGCATACTTCCCACTCCCGCATTATATATTTGGCTGGTGCGTCAGGAGGGGGCGCACTTACAACAACGTTTGAGCATAAACCTTCCATATCGGAATGCTTTTTTTGTTTTACCTCCTAGCGATAATAATTAGGGTCATCGGTTTCAAACCCAATTAGTGAACAACGATGACATACCTTATTGTCATGCAGTAGCCTCTTCCTTTGTTTTTTATATATATAATGACACATCCAGTTGATTCTTCAATAGAGCGTGATAGGAGGGGAGGAATCGTGTCAACTTGCACGTAAAGTCAAACAACTAGTGTAGGGATATACGGCATTACCATCCAACAGTTCGTACAGTTGAATCATACCAATGGACGAGTTCAAATTGACAAATGCTCAAAAAACAAATCGCCTGCATCAAAGCCCCCAAATAAATTTCAGGGAGTTAAAAAATTCCAGCATAACCAAAATGAATCAACCGCCTTTAACTAAGTAGTTTCCGCAAGTCTTTTAACATACGCTAGCCCGCAGCTCTACAATCGTTTTTTTAATGCAACGAACACGCACCAAATCGTTCAAACAAGATAGAACATAGGCGTAAAATTCTTTGTTACCATATCGAAAAGCGTTAAGTGTTCCGCCACAAATCGCGCAGTTGCCCTTTGGGATTCAGTTATCCACCCTATTTCTGCGAATACAGATAAGTAATACCATTGCCTAAATTTGAAATTTAGTTTAGAACTATTTCACAACAAGGTAAACAATAGTATCGGGCTGTTAAATTTGTCATACTTTTTTTGCGTTTGTCAGCACTTTTAGCGAGAGAGAGAGAGAGAGATAAAGAGAGAGAAAACTTTATTTCAACCTCACGTTCAGGGAAGTGCGGTTGCGGAGGCCCAGAGGTCCGCGACCACCAGGGCTCGCGCCGTGACCAGCTTTGACTGGCCCCGTCCGAGCACGGCAACCACTGCTGCCAGAGGTTGGGGGAGCAGAGAGGGGGAAGGGGTCCTTGGGACACTCACATCGCTCATGATAGCGCATGTCGGCCACCCCGAACGCAGGATAGGTAGGGGGGATGAGCAGGTGAGGATAGGTGTGGGTTAGCATGATGCGATAAGAAAAGTTCCGTGTCTGAAGCTGTCACAATACGAGAGTGGCTGCCGGTGAGAGGTTGCGGTTAGGGGGTGGGAACGTCCGGCGGAGGAGGCGGAAGTGGAGGGCAATGTTCCTGAATGTCAGGAGGGTTTGGGCCTTTCCTGAGGGGTACCGTGTGTAGCCGGGAAAGAAACGGCGGCTCGGTGAGAAAGCTCGCGAGCACGTGCGTTAACCGTCTCATTCGCGCCTACTCCCGTGTGGGCCGGGGTCCACAAGGTCACGGGTATCGGTGGGGTGGGAGGGGGGGGGGTTAGTTGTGAGGGTCTTTAGTGCAACCGGTGATATTGCACCCCGAATAAAGTGTCTTAAAGTTGACTGGAATTAGACAGAACGTAGAATGGGGTCGGGCGATGTGAAATCGCCAGGGCAATAGCTGCCTTCTCCGCCATCGTAGTATGGTCGGTTTTAATGGTGGCTTCGATGGGAGTCGTGGTGCCTACAACCAAAATTACATGCGCGTTGCTGTCATAGTAGGCGCAGGTATCTGTGTATATTGTGTGTGGAGCTGGGGGATGCATTCGGGCATGTGTCTTCGCCCTAGCCAGGCAACGTCCCGCGTGAAACGTTGGGTGCATCTGTCGTGGGAGAAGTTTGATTCGCAAGTGTAATGTGCTTTCGAGTGGGGTCGGGATAGGTTTTATCTCTGTGGTGGTTTGTTTTATTCCGACGGAGTGCAGTACAAACTGCTCAGTTTGTTCAGAAAAAGGGAAACTAGCGAGCAGAACGCAGGACGGCAAGAGGAGGCACACACACACAACACCGCTTGCTAGTCCAGCGGTGTTCTGTGTGTGCAGTGGTGTTGTGTGTGCGCGTCCTCTTCTCGTCCTGCGTCCTGCTCGCTGGCTTCCCTTTTTCTGAACAATATGAACCAACTAGACCAGCAATTCACTCTCTTAAACTACCCAGTGAATACGTAGTACAAACTACCCAGTGAGTACGTGAATGTTAGCGACACGAATGTCAAATGCGATTTTTGGAGTTGTACATACATTTTTACCCTAATCACGTAAAAGCATCGCCCAATGCATAAAAGGGGGGTTAGGGCTAATACACGGCATCCGGGAATTAAACCCACGTCCTTGGAATCAGCAGTACAGTGCCTTAGGCTCTGATAGGCCATTTTGGGTGAAGAAGCCCATCCTGCCCCATATATATATTTATTGGTTTGACGCGTTTTGAGTATTTTTGACTTAGCGGAAACAATAGAGCGATGGACCAACAGTACAAAATTTTGGCGTTCAGTTAGCCTGGGCATAGTTCAGGTAGCCCGAGACATAGCAGCAGCAGTAGCAGCAGTGGCGGCGGTGGCGTGAGCTGCATGTAACCACCCGCTTGACGTGCAGGTTCCCCAGCGCTGGATAGTATCTACCCCTATCAACAGCTTCAGCGACATCGTGCACGTGCCTCCCGAGATTCCCTGCTACTCGCATTGATTGCCGGAAGGACGACTGCGGCTGCGCGGACTAGAGTCTCACGGACGACGGTCTTCACCGCCAGGGAGAGCATATAAGGAGGGCACCACGACAGCTTGCACCACATAGCAGCAGCAGTTGCAGCAGTTGCGCGGGTGGTGTCAGCTGCAAATAACCACCCGCTTGACGTGAGGGTTGGTCTTTATATATCTCCCGCTTAGTAGGTATTATGCTGCGCCGCAACTTCTGCTGATTGAATTTCCTACTCATCTTGCCGCTGCACTTACAGTAGACTGTTTATAGTATTTTTTCTTGTTACCCTGCTACCAACCTTGCCTGTAAAATGCCGACCGTTGCGGAGTTGGCAAAGAAGCTGGAACTGATGGAATCGACTTTAAACGATAACCACGTGTCTTTGTTGAAAGAAATTGATGAGCAGATCCGGTGCAGATGTAAAGAACTTGGCCTTGATGATGGCGGAACTTTGGTGGAGAGTGTGAAATGATTGGGCGAGAAGTTTGATGAAATAATTACGAAACAGGATGAGCTCACTGCTGCGAATAAGGCACTGAAAACGCAGAATCAGGCCCTGGAAAAAAAGGTGACCGATTAGGAGCAATACTCGCGGATGAACAACATAGAAATTAAGGGAGTGCCCTTAACTGCGGGTGAGGACTGCGGTTCCATTCTAAAGCAAATGGGCGACGTAGTGCACTGTCCTGTTTCCACAGATGACATCGACACCATCAACGGCGTGGCATCAAGGTTTAACGAAAAGGCTATCGTAGCGCGCTTCATCTGCAGGGATAAAAAGATCAAGTTTGTCAATAAAGCGCGCAAGGCTCGGCTACAGGCCAGTCAGGTACGTTTCTCCGGCGGTAGCGAGAGGTCCATCTTTCTAAACGCCCATCTCACCATTGAAAACAAGCGGCTTTTTTTCAAAAGCACTGACACTCAAAAAAGAACGCTGGTGGCAAGATCTCTGGACTGAAAATTGTCAAATCAAAGCACGATAGTCAGGCGACAGCCGCGTTTTTCGCATAGCCACGGAATCGGATCTGCGCATTTTCAAATAACATTAAGTCAGCACTTACTAAAATTGTGCGTGTACATTGTCCGCCTCGATGGCTTCACTTTACCCGTCCAATTTGAAAGATATACTTTGCAGAAAAACCGTTCGGTCATTCATTTCAATGCGCGGAGCATCCGAAAAAGCTATGATGGAATCGCAAAGTTTACCTATTTTTTGTGTCATTCATTTTCCTTTATCTGTTTGTCTGAAACATGGCTTTTTACTCACGACTCAAACTTGTATGGTTTTCCTTCATACAAAGCTGAATATTGTAACCGCGCAGGCAGTAGTTATGGGGGATCCGCCGTTTTCATTTCTCCCGAAATCACATACACACTCAGGTACGACCTATCGATTAACGGAGGTAAGTGTGAATCGGTTTAGGTTGAAACTGATCCATCATTCCTCGCTGTCGACAACGTAAGTTTTGTGTTAGCTTGTATTTATCGGTCCCCCACATGTCAGGTTTCTGATTGTACTAGTGCTTTTGATGCGAGGCTGAAAAAATTGCCCATGAAAAATAAAAACGTGGCAATTATGGGAGATGTAAATATTACCTTACAGGACGTTAATTATAATGCATATGCCACCTACACAGACTGTTTCACGGGTTTTGGGTACAATTCCTTAATTACCTCATCCACTCGTCACGCCACCCACGGAAGCGAAACCACTTATAGACCATGTCTTATCGAACTTGCCATCTATTCCAATAGCTGGGGTAGTACAAACTGATATTACCGACCACTTTCCGATCTTCCTTACTTTTGACACTCAACCAGTTTTTTTCCGAGAGATGTTGCTACACTTCGGTTTTGTAGAAACCATCAGTGGCATTGATTGGTCTGTTGTCGGTCACGTGCGTGATACAGTCGATGCTCTTAATTCTTTCTGCTTATCTTTTTTGAACGCTGTTAAAATTTGCACCACTATCGTACGATGTAAAAAGAAATACAAGTTTCCGTGCAATCCTTGGATGACTAAGGGTCTATTAAAAGCATACGCAAGAAAGATAAACTGTACAAAAAGACTAAAAGTAAACCCTTTAACAAAAACCTTGCCTTGCGCTATAGGAACTGGCGTAATGTTCTTAACACCTTATTAAGACACGCGAAGAAACTTCTACCAAAACGCCCTTTTACAAGCTAAACATAATACGAAGAAACAGTGGAAGCTTTTCAATGATTTCTTAAACAGATCTAAACAACAATCTCCCATATCTAAGATCAAGTTCAATGAAACCTTGTATCACCAGCCTGTTGACATTGCCAACGCCTTCTGTGATCATTTTTCCTCAGCCATCAACATGGGACAACTCACTGAGATTCAGGAAATTTTGCGCCGCACCGCCCGAGTCATTTTATCTGTTTCCCTCCAGCGCGGAAGAGGTATATCTGCAATTTCGCATCTTAAAAATACCAGCCCAGGTTTAGATCGTATTTCTATGCGCCATTTGAACGCAGCTGCTCGATTAATTTATGTTCCGATATGTCATATAATTAACCTTATCTTCTCTTCTGGGCCATTCCCCATTCCCCATCCAAAATAATCCCCGTATTATTAAAATGTGAGAGACAAGTTATCGCTAATTACAGGCCGATTTCTATTCTTTCTTCTTATAGCAAAATAAACAAAAAATTGTTTATCAATAGACTGAACAGCTATAAAAAAATTCGGGCTATTAAAACCTTGTCAATACGGATTTCGCACAGGAGGCTCGATTAACTTGGCACTGATTTTTTTATTAGACTATATCAAACAATCAATAGATATATCTCAGCTCGTTGGCTATGTTTTCTTAGATTTTACGAAAGCCTTGGATACAATTAATCACAAAATCTTATTCAGCAAGGTCAAAGCGTATGACATAACTGGTCCATCACTAACATTCTTGAAAAGCTATTTTCGTGATAGGGAATACGTCGTATATGTAGCATACATTATCTGAAACTAAAGTTAGTAACACAGGTGGGCCCCAAGGGTCAATTTTGGGTCCTCTGCTTTTTCTGATTTATATAAATGACCTGCCTGACCCACTGCAGTCATCCAATTGCGTCTTATATGCGGATGGTACCACTATCTCAACATCGGACAAGTGTATATTCTCTTTAACATCGCTCTCTGTAATGTCGTAGATTGGTGTAAAAAGAACCAATTGGTAATTAATCCTATCAAATCTAAATTCATGACTTTCAGTTCAAGTCAGAAGGTCGTAACCCAGCTTCCCTCGTTAACACTAGGTGAAAATTCTATTCCTGCTTGTGATTCTGCAACATTTCTCGGTATACGTCTTCATCCTCATAAGTTTCATCTTCCTATCAACCACCTTGAAAAAACAACTGCATTTGGCATTCGTGCGCTAATTAAAGCCCGGCATTTCTTTTCCTCTTCCGCACTGCTAGCACTCTACTTCTCATTTGTACAGAGCCACATTACCTATGGCATCATCGCGTGGGGAAACACTTATCAATGTCACTTAAAATGGGTAGAACACATTCAGAACCAAGCGATACGTAGTATTACCACCAGCCATTTTAGTGCTGATGTTTCGTTACTCGTAACCAGTTAGGTATCTTATCCATTGATAACTTATTTAAGAACAATCTTGCAATCATGTTATTTAGGCTTCTGAACAATCAATTTCCTTTTAAGTTCATAGACGTTCATTCTCTTCGTAATGTAAACCGCACAAGGTTTGCCTGCCGTAATAATTTTTTACTCCCGATATTTCATACAAATTACGGAAAAAAATTTACCCACTTCATTGCTATTCAACTCTAGAACAGCCTTCCTCTTACTGTAAAATCATCGATGTCATTACTTGTATTCAAAACAGCACTAAAGGTATTTATTTTAGAATGCAATTAGATGTTTTTTTTTGTTTTTTTTTACTGGTGTATTTGCTCAAACATTTTCCCGTGGTGTATAATAAAAAGAAGTGCACGCATTCAATGTAATTTACTGGATGGAGAGGATGTTTTGTGGTAGGTGTTGTTTCGGTATTAGGTATTGCAAATCCACTTGATAGACTTGTCAAATTAATTTGTTGAAACCGCTAATGTTTCAAGTGTTGCATTTATTTCCGTAATTATTTGAAACTAACTATTTCTGTTCGCTGCGTTTACATGCTACCTTAGTAATGAACTACCGATGGTCCTGTTTCAGCCTTATGGCTTTGGGACCCTCGTCGGTGTATACACATTAATGCAAATTTTTTCTGTAAATTGAATAAACATTTGAAAACTTTGAAAAATGCATTTGGGCTGGCAACTAGGTGAGGCGAACGGACAGTCGGTGGACAATTAGGGTAACAGAGTCGATAGCAGGAGATGGGTATACAAGAAGGGGGGCCAATAACTAGACGGAGGGATGAAATGCGCAACTTGGGGGGTAAACTGTAGACCCGAGCAGAGCAGAACAGGAGTCGTTGGAGGTCAATGGGAGAGGCGTTCGTCCTGCAGTGTACCTTAGGAGACTGGTGCTGCAGGTACTGCTGCCGCTGCCGCGCTGAGGAATGATGATGATGAGGTGGAGGAGCACGAGGAGGCGCAGGAGAGGAGCGAGAGTAGGTAGCCCGGGAGAAACTGTTGTCTTGAAAAAAGATGGCTTTATTCTTTATTCATTATCATCATCATTAGCCTTGTTATGTCCACTGCAGAACGAAAGCCTCCCCAAAGATGCGCGATACATACTACTACGTGATACGTGATACCAAAATGCGTTATACGTACTAACGCATCGTTTGTAGAGAAAAAACTCAATAGATCTGCATTTCAGAGTTCTCGCTATGACTTTTCTGGAGAAATTGGCACGGGACTGCTGCAATCATGGAGAAACAGCGCCCAATATTGAAATTGTCACGCGCGTCGCCTTTCGTTTCTTTTCTTATTTTTTTCTGAAACGTACCATCTCTTTTCTTTCTCGTCTGGCTGACGTAGTAGTGGTTACCCACGATGCCGAGAACAAATATTCTAGCACCATACTTTCGTCTCTAGATGCCCAGATAGCAGAAAAAAAGACAGGTCGCTACCGAAAGAGAAAAGCTGCCGTCTAGAGTGTACTCAGAACTGATTTCCCGAGCGGCTTCAGTGCTTTCCGCTGGGGATGACTGGTCTTACTACTAGTTCATTGAACCCGACCTCCGTGTAGTATGTATTTTTGTATCCGGGATTTTATTTGCTCCTCCCAGATCAAGTATGTTAGAGAGCAAGGATATCCAACCATGGCTTGACACTACAGCGAGATTTCTTTTGCTAGCAGCTTTAGAAACATCAACAAGCTTAACTCCGTCTGTCATGCTATGTACTAAGCGCCTAGGCACCCATGAGTACGCGTTCCACGGCATCCTGCTAAACGTTGTTCCCCTTAAGCCAACCTTTAAATACTATTTCCAATGCCAAAACAGCAATTTACGGCTATAGCAGCGCGCGTCCTTTGTGCAAACTCCTCGGTTTTTGCGAGGTTGTGTCAGTTTTTTTTCTGAGTCTGTAATGTATGCGCCGAAATTTGTAATACCGCTAACGAATAAATTACATTTTATTTAAAACAATAAAACTTGTCACCCGTAGTTCTTAAAAGCCGGCAATGCACTGAAAGGAAGAAAACACTTCGACACTTTGGAGGGCTAAAGTGCAGGTCTTTAATCTTGAATAAAAACTCTTAGACCTCTAGCAGGTTCGTTTGAGGAGTGAAACTTCATACTGTTTTTTCTGATGCCTTTTGCCTCTTTTTGAACATGACTTCTAGGTTTTTGCAATCGTGGGACTCCTGTTCGCACTTTTGAGGCTTGTGTGTGCTTATTATTATTCCCCTAAGGAATTCTGGCTTCATTTTTCTTGGTATCTTGACAATGCCTTGCATTATTTCTTGAATATTTTATTTTGTTTTTCAGTCAGAAGAATTGATTGCCTTTCTCTGCCATTTACTTGCGCACTCATGTTCACATCCAGGGCGCTTCAGAAAAAAATGTCCGTCTTTAAATATTACAAATTACAAGCACGTTGCGACTAAGCGCTGAATGTGGAGCATTTCACCTGACTACATTTTTTTTTTGGTTGTGACATGTGACACATTCTGTAGCAATGCTCTCTTTTGCAGGATTAGCATAAAAAAACACTTGCCGCCTATTGGAGAAAATTTGACTTTATATTTTGACAACGGCGGAGTAGTGTCAGCTGCACCTATGGACGAAAACACTTCCGTACTAAAGTTTGAAAAAACTCATGGAAAAGCGGTGCTGTTGATAACCAAGAAGAAAATAAACCAGGAACTGCAACCCTCGAAAAAAATGTTTGATGTAACAATGGCAACAGCTTCTGAAAAATATTCTTACGGGGCGCTTTTGTATCGTTGCCTTACCCTGCATATGTACACATAATCGGATCCTCCATGGACATATTTGATGTCAAGCGACCAAACACAGTCTTGTACAGCTTAACACCGATAGTAGCGCCTCATTGTGAGAAAAAGCGTCGTTGTTGTTGTAGCTGTTCGGTCAAGAAAATGGCCCACGCTGAAAAGAATAAGTAAGAAACACATGTGTGAACAGATGGGATTTAACACGGATCTGCATAGTACAAACCCGGAGCCCTACCCACTGTGCTATCTCTGTATTTTTATGTTTCTGTTACCTCCGCACGTTGCCAGCTTGAACAAGAGTTGTCACTGTTGTGTCTTCACGACACACTTGGGGAATTGTCCAGGAATTGGAAGCATTCAGGGGAAATATTGAGCTTTACCAAATTCTGCAAACTGGGAATCGGAAACGCAAGATTTGCAGAATGGTGCGTGCCGCGTGACACCTGATCGTGATTGCACATGAGCATAAAGGTAGAAACAAGCCACGCCGAACCCTCAATCGTTGAAATGTGTGTTATGTGGCAGTGTTCTCGATGCAATTACGCAGTTAGACAAAAAAGGAGCGGCAAGAAAGAGACGCTTACATGGTGTAGCAGAAATGGAGACGGTCTAAGTCATCTGCTTCAAAATAGATGAAAATACGATGTACCAGTAAAGAAGTTAATCAAAATCGCCCGTGTTCTGCTTTCAAAGCCTGTAATCGGCGTTCAATGCCTTTTCATTTTGACGTTTTGGTTGGCCAGACTGTGCTAGGAGCCACAGGTCAGCTGTGCTTCGCATCTTGCCTGGCGCGGATATCTGTGTCTTCTTTTTTCGCCGTGCTGCTATTCGTTTAGCCGCAGCGCACACCTCTACTTCTTGAGTCCTCGTCTTGAGTCCCATTCGATGGTATTTATATAGCGTCGAACGCATTATCCAACAGCGTTACTTTGTTGTACTTCCAATACATAAGGGAAATGCAATAGGTCACGTGACTGCCACCGGGAAACCCACACTGCCGATCTCTCGCCTGTGCATAGGTTCTCTTTTCAACTTCAGCGAGCCGCAACGCAACTCCGTAGAACACACTGTCCAGCCTTTGGGCGGAATAAGAAATTGCTCAATAAAAGCCACACTCTGATATCTATGTTAATAAAAGCACATCCCCAAGCCGGTATGTTTCTGCTATATACAAGGTCTACTGGGCTCTCCAAACAATCCGAGGTAATGTGAGCGATGGCCAGCAGCTTCAGCGGCTTACGCCACATTGCCCAGGCCACGTCACTAACGCAGGTTATGAGGCAAGTGAAAGCACGTGCCTCTTTCTCTCTTAACTTCAACAAAAAAAAACTTACAAATAAAGAGTGTGTGATTTATTCCACGCATATATAGTTTGTTTGGTGCCCCTCAGTGCAAAACTGCAAACCATCGCCGTATTTTATTCTTTATTTTTGTGGCGTTTCGGAACGCCTGCGCAGGTATGAGAGAATGTCTTAATGTCTTCACTTTCTGTTCGGCTTTGCTTAGGCTGTCCTGATGCCGTTAAAAGAGCGTTTTTTAAAGACGATAGTCTTTCTTGGGCTACTTAAACTCAGAAATTTTGGTCTGTCTGTCTGTCTGTCTGTCTGTTCGTCTGTCTGTCCGACTAGAAGTGATATGAATGGGTCTAACACATTAATCGACCATGTACTGTCGAATATCTTTGCTGATTCTAAGTCCGGGGTTATTGACTATTTATTTACCGACCACTATCCTGTATTTTTCTGCCTTGATGCCTGTATTCCCACAAAAAATAAGCATAATAGCAAGACTGTATTCAATTCAGCGGAATTTGTTGAGAGAGTGCGTAGTACTGACTGGGACTTTGTTGCACGAGAAGAATGTGGCGAGGTAGCGTTCAATAAATTTTCGGAAAAAATAAGCGCACTCATTGCAGAATGCACAACCACAAGCACCGTCACACATTGGTTTCGTACGCCTAGAAACCCATGGATTACTCCTGGTCTCTTGCATTCCATATCTAAAAAAGAAAACATGCGGAAAAAATTAAAATCTCAGCCTTCAAACAGCTCTCTAAAAACATGCTTAAAAAGATATTCAAATCTGCGTTCAATGCTGCTCAAGAGGGCCAAGCGCGAGTATTATGAAAAGCAAATAGAAAAGAACGATATTGATACCAGGAAGAACTGGCAGTTAATAAAAAAATTCTTGAACAGCAGCGAGACCACGTGTTTATCAAAAATAACGCTTGATGGACGTTCCCTTACTGAGCCACTCGATATCGCTAATGCTTTCAGTGATACTTTTGCATCAAATTCCACCGATTCACTAGTTGACCTTCCTTTTCCAATTCTATCTCGTTCCACTCAGTCGTTTTATTTACGTCCGACATCTGCAGACGAAGTCTTTCAAATCATGTCATCTCTTAAAACCAAAGGGCCAGGCTTAGATTCCATTCACCCGTCTAGGATAAAGCTCGTGGCACGTCAACTGTCTCCTATTTTAGCTGAAATAATTAACAAGTTGTTTAAAGCAGGTGCATTCCCTGATGCTTTAAAAGTAGGAAAAATAACGCCTGTTTTCAAAAAAGGTGATCGTTTGTCAACTAATAATTACCGTCCGATTTGTGTACTCCCTTTCTTTAGCAAAGTAATCGAAAAGCTTTTTTACTTGCGTTTGATGTCCTATCTGCTTAAATTTAACCTACTCTCTTCCCACCAATTTGGTTTTCGACCTGGCTACTCGACAGAGCTCGCCTTGCTCATCTTTACTGACCGAATTAAACAAGCCATAGACGATGGGTTACTAACTGGAGCAGTTTTTATTGACCTCACTAAGGCTTTCGACACAATTAACCACCGAATCCTTCTACGTAAACTTGAGTCTTTCGGAATTGTGGGTCCCCCTTTGCAGTTCATTCGCGATTATTTAACAAATCGATCACAGGTAGTTTATGTCAATAAAATTGCGTCATCTGCTAAACCAGTTACCATGGGCGTCCCTCAAGGTTCAATCTTAGGCCCTCTTCTATTCCTACTTTTTATTAACGACTTACCTAGTTCCCTTAACCATACTAACTGTCTTCTATACGCCGATGACACTACTATTTTCACATCCAAGAAAACAAGTGCTGAACTTGAAAGAAGCTTAAACTCCGATATCTCTAATATTTATCAATGGTGTGTTAACCATCATCTTTATATAAATCCCTCAAAAACTACATTTGTAGTGTTTTCATCCGCACAGAACACATTTCCTACACCAGTTTCCGTATCTCTTAACAACCACATTATTTCTGTATCGGATCACGTGAAGTTCTTAGGCGTAGTACTAGACAAACATTTGAAATATAACTATCATGTACGCTCAATATTAAAAAAAGCTTCTTTTGGGATTCATGTTCTCATTAAAGCCCGCCCTTATTTTCAGCCACGCATTATTTTATCATTATACTACGCCTATATTCATAGCCATTTTTCCTATTGCATTTCATCCTGTTGTAATACATATGCCAGTCACCTAGAGCCCCTTCAACATCTTCAGAAGCGGGCACTACGTCTGATCGCCTTCGCTCCATTTCAATCGCCTTCTACGCCACTCTTTATTCATTTTTCTGTGCTCCCAATTAATCATTTATTCACTCTAAAGTTAGCTATATTGATGTACCGCCTTATTTATCATCGTCTATGTATTTCAGGGCTATCCACGCAACATCTTGTCAATACTAATAACACCAGATTTTCAGCCTGTCACAATTTCCTTCTCCCTAAAGTGCGTACCAATTATGGAAAACTAACTCTTAAATTTACAGGTGTATCCGTCTGGAACAACATACCACTTGAAATAAAGTCATGTCCGACATTCTATTCGTTTCGCAAACTCTTTAAAGAGTACCTGATCACAAAACGTGTTGTTTGCTAAATTCTACTATCATGCCATGCTTCTAATTTATACCATGTTAGTATCTTTTTTACTTACCATACTACGTGCTGTTACACGGAAATTTCCTTGCCTTGTTATAAAATGTTACCCATTCTTTGTTTAATTCGTACAAAGTGTTTTCACTGCTTGCTGCGTTTTTATTGCACTAGACTTATTCTCTAACGGAGGTCCCCCCGACAGTTTTCTAACTTCCAGACCTCCTCTGTACTGTAACATTTTATTCATGTAAATGTATACATTCCTGAAATAAAGTTTGATTGATTGATTGATTGATTGAACTCGATTCAGCCACCCGGCCAAAGCAAAAGAATTCCTGCGCAATAGTCTTATATAGTGACAGCTAAATCTACCTGTCTATGTCCGGTGTAATGTTCATACTTGTCAACATTGTTGAAGAAGAACAAGACATTACGCAAATATCAGACAACAAATCCATACAGAAGTGATATTTGCAGTGTTATTTTATAAAAAAATTATACATTCTTGACTTTTGCGAAAATAAATACTTCATCAACTGCAGAAAAAGAATTCACTCCGCCATCGCCTGCTGTCGCCCGCGCCACTATAGCTTCTGGCGCCATTTTAAGAAATCAACCGGCAACAGGTACGCAAAATTCCACTAGATAGGTTCCACGTTCTGCTTGCAACGCACGTGGAGTAGGGAAACGCGGTTCTATAAACATTGAAATAGGTCCCCTCGATTAACGCGCGTCTTCGCCGTACGGCAGCGTTCGCATCGAGACACCCGGTTTGGAGCAGAGGAACGCGGGAAGTTTAAAATGATTTAAGCGAACATTTGGCGTCTTTACCTTGGGAGTAGAGCGACGCAAGAGAAACAACATGAGAGGTGAGCGGGAAAGGGAACGCAGGCATTTACTTCGCAAAAGCCGATAAAGACTGTCGTCTTTTGACGGCATTTGCAACGAAAGGAGCAGATACGTGGCCAATTTTTTGTGTACAGAACTTTCCGACATACATTCCGGTTAGCACAACATATAATGTTTCTTTATATACTCATCTTTCGCCTGGAATATACCCTATAATTTATTTGTTGTGAATACAGTGCTATCTCATCGATATCGCCACCTACTCTAGTTGTTTAGAAAGTCCTTATTTGAGCAAAACGTATTGTTACGATGCTTCGCATGAAGAAACCCTTTTTGTGACCGGGCCGTAGAAACCCGTTTAATGAAAGAAGGCAGTACAACAAGGGTGGAGCCTAAAATACGACGCAACACCCCTGTTCTGAGAACGCACCGCCGGAAATGCGAAGCGACGGCATTGGCGTAAAAATACTTGCCCCGCTTCTCGAAGGTAAAGTTTGCATATCAAGCTAGGCCGCTAATCATCATTCTGCAACGATCAGCCCACTGTCTCGTCAAAGCAATTTTTCGCCGCGGCGAGAAGATCCCCAATTCCTTTTGCTCAAATATGTGGGTGCTAAGAGAGCCGGAACGTTGGGCGTCTGAAGCTGTTCCCACCCAAACTACCATCATGAGGGCATGAATGTTCGGTGTATCGTCTTTCTGTCTCTTCTTTCGGCTGTGCAGCGCCAACCTGCTCGCAGAAGCTATAATGACAATGAACCCATCACACTGATTTGGAGGGCCACGTCAATGTTCTGGCACAAACGGAAATTTAATTCCCGTCAGTATTCAATAATCGGTACCCTTAAAACAACAGTCCGTTTATAAAATGGCGACGTACACGTGCTCTCGGGTCAATCAATAGCCAAGTCTGCATCGGCGCATTTTGTTCACTGTACTCGCATATTCCTGCGCGCTGTGGTGAAGGCATTGGCCCATCTTTAGGGATTGCAATCAGATAGTTTGGAGGCAGCCGAGATTCCGCGCAAGAGTAGTAATTGCATAAGGCCTACCTCACTCTCTGTGACGATTAGGAAGCTGGACTCCCTGGGGCGAGTGCACGACATATGCAACTTAAGAGGAGGTCCGAACTTATAAACTTCACAGTTATCTTGTATTACATTCTCTTTTTGCGTTTGTTCTTTTTTATATAAATGTCCTGCTAGAAAACAGACCTAATGATAAGTTAGTGCTCACCTCCTCATCCATGACCAATGGCTGATACGTTTTGCCCTAAACAGTGGTGGATGCGACGTTTCTTCTAACAATACAATAGGATATGGCTACACAGTGGATGCTTATTTATTATACGGTATAGGTAGGTGTGCATACACTCAGTAATCCAGCTTTAAATATCCTGCGTACCTTCAAGAAAAAAAGAATTCACCCGAACGCCTCCAAATGATTATCAAGCAGAAAGGGTGCCATTTAAGAACAATAAATTCAGCCCATTCCCGAACAATTTATCTAAACATTTCGAAGTGCTTGGTGCATTAAAACAGGTTGCCCGACAATACCACTCTAAGCGAATTATTCGACATATTGTTCTTTGCAGAATATGTCGCTATAGGAAGTTACCGTGTTACTAGAGATCTCTAATAACAATAGTAATGAAAGAGAGATGTTGTTTTAGGATGTAATAACGCTGTCGATTTCCTGACTTATGAACTTTTAAATGAAATCCACTGGAGTACAGCAAGGGTCCTTCTAGCACACAAAATACTTTTTATCGCCAAAAACCCCCCACTGCCTTACATGTACTGTACGCACAACATTCGGAAAGTTATAAAAGGTACGTTCTTTACAAAGATCAAGCAGCGTTTTAGTTTCATATGGCCAACACATAGTTATTTTAAATTGCAGGCTCGCTTTATAATTTACTAAAAATGCGTCGACATCTACTCAATGTACGTTCGGTACTAGTACTCCAAAAGTAGAGGTGCATAAGCCGAACGAAAGAGAACACGTAAGCTGATTCAGAATGTTAGGAATTGGCCTTTGTAAAAAATCATCATCATTATCGTCGTCGTCGTCATCGTCGTAGTAATCGTCGTCAGTCTACTCAGGTGCACTCATTGACGAAAGCCTCTCCCATTGACCTCCGACCGCTACTGTCCTACGCTGCTCGAATCCACAGTTTACCCCACAATATCCTTATTTCTGAATCTGAACCTGGCAACGTTTAACACGAGGGAACCTTATCTAGTGAAGCTAGTCTAGAGTGTTGTCCGAGGAATTAAAGGGCATTAAATAGAGCTTAGTGAGCTTAGGAGGACAGGTGAAGCCTTTACGGTGAGGTGACTGTGAGAGGGAAAGAGGTTCCCAGCCTGCGCCACATACGGTGCTGAAAAATGGCCACGTCCTTTGTTACCGTGGTCTAGTGGACAAAAGGTAACTTGGAGTGCGATTTCTAGTCAATAAAAGCATAGCTGGCGACATAGAAAACTATGTTGCTACATAGAACACTATGTCCCAGCCTGCACCACATACGGTGCTAAAAATGGCCACGTCCTTTGTTACCGTGGTCTAGTTGACAGAATGGAACTGGGAGTGCGATTTCTAGTCAATAAAAGCATAGCTGGCAACATAGAACACTATAGCATTAGCCTCCTAAGACCCCGCCTGCAACGTATTGCACATTCAGATTTAGGCTTTTCAGAAACAATTCAGCTGCAAGCGAAACCGAAACTGTGTTTAAGCTAAAGTAGAGCGCCGTGGTGCCTACAGATGGTGTTTTATGCAACCGTACTTTCGAGGTGGCACTCACACTATGGCGTTTTTTAGTCTAGAGGTTTTCTGCCGAAGCCACCAAGGAAAACCGTTCTCACGTATTTAGAAACGCTGTGGTGCTCTTCAATTTTGTTTTCCGAGCTCATGAAAGACTAAGGTCTCTTACGCCACCACTATTTCCGCCTTCACTTCTAAGTTTTGTTCTTTATTTTACTCGTTCAATTCGATTTGTAACAGATTTCACGTCAGGAAAATCTTGAATCTTTGTCACTACATTTAGCAGAACTCATTATTTTGATTTGAACTTTCACTCCTTTGAATGTAGAAGTCTTTTTGTGCAAATAAATAATAAAAGTAATAGTAAAAATTGACAAATAAATGAAAATAACAAATGAAAATAAATACACATTCAATTATAATAGTAAAAACATTAAAAATAAATAATAACAACGAACTGCTTCAGTGGACATTTACCGGTGAAGGGAAAAATTTGCTCGTCAACGAAGATGTATGGTGAAGCATGGCAGAATAAGGCAGGCGTTTCTAATGATGTCAGGAAGGGGACGGACTTTCCATAGCTGATTGGCTTCTTCATCTTTGTCAGATATAGCGAGGCACACACACACAAGCACACAAAACCCACAAACAACACACACACAACCCACACATAACACCCACAACACAACACAACGCACACACACACGCACGCACACACACACACGCACACACAAAAGAAAGCGCGCACACACATACAACATGGGATTAATGGTCTGCCCTTCTTCTAAACCCATCTGTTGATATGCACTGTGTTACCCTAATGGTCCAATGGTTGTTCGTTTATCTCGAAATATGACCAGCCCAAGTCAATTTCATTTTCTTTATTTGAGTTATGATATCTTTTAATCTAGTTTGTTCTCTAATCAAGGCAGCTCATCTCCTGTCACTGACTGCTATTCCTAACATATTTTGTTCCATGGCCCGCTTAGCCTACCTAAGTTAGCTTTCTAATGGTTCAGCAAGGTTCGCAGTTGCAGCTCCGTGTATCATCACCGGAAGAGTCCATGGCCTGTAAATTTTTCTTTTAAGTGGCATAGGTAGCTTACTTGTCATTAATTGGGAGTGCTCTCTGGGTGCATCCCAACCCACACCTATTCTGTGCAGATTTGTGCCAGATTTGTGCCACACCTATTCTGTGACCTATTTGTGCCAGTTGGCGTCAGCACTAACCCTTTTTCCGATGTAGTTACATTCTGTTACTTCTAGCAATTTTTCCCCTAAACTGAAGAGGACGTTTTTGGCGTGAGTTTTTCCAATTACTTTAGATTTATTCATATTAATTTTTATTCCCACGATCGTGCTTTCTGATTGCAGTTGCTGAACCATTGTTTGCGTGCGTTCTGCAGTCTCACTCAGAAATACTGTGTCGTCCGCAAACCTCAAATCGCTCGAGTACTCCCAGTTTGTCCTATATCCCAAATTTTTTCAGTCAAGAGTTCTAAATACCCCTGCAGAAATACTATAAATAGTTTAGTCGAGATGGTATCTCCATTTATTGCTCCTTTTCAGGTCGGAAATGTATCGCTTTGCTTGGGGAGGGTAATCCTGTCCGTACTTTTCTTGTATATGTCTTGTACAAGTCTTATGTAAGTCTCCTCTATTCCGTGGTCTCATAGGGCTTCTAGCACGGCTGCGTCGAGTACAAAATCAAACGCTTCCTCATGGCTCTAAATGCTCTCTAAGGGGTTTAGTATAATATGCGAATTTTTTTTTGTATCACCCTATTAACAACATAAATGTTATCTTGGTTGCACTTGGCCCGGTACTACGCGGCTATTGAGCATGTAAATGCGGGGTGGGGAAGGTATGCTACCCCCGTATCCTGGTCATTACCGGAGAAAATAGTAGAAGCCTATGCACAAGGATATAAGCCTTTGATATTTCGGTACAGTACTTACTTCGGCAAGTGAAATTTATCTTAAGAGGATAAAGCATTGTCAAAATATTTTGTGGCGCCTGATATCAGGAATACCTTATTCCGGAGAAGGAAGCAGAGGTTGCTTCATATCGAATGTCTTATGCAGCCTCGCGGTGGAAAAAGAGAAAAGCTCAGTGGTGATTTTGATAATGACTATTTCAGCCTCCTTGCCTGCTTTTTACGTTAAAAGACCTTCAATTTCTGGACGACATTCGTTTCGGAAATCATCTCTTTCATCTAAATCCCCTTTATTACACAGGAAGGACGCTATTAGTGTGCCGAGCACATAAGCCGCTTCTACCAATCTGCAATCAAGGGTAAGCTGCTTACGACTGCTAAATCCCGCTAGATATGGTTCGATGTTCTGATTGCGTATGCAACGAATGCTACAGCGTTCAAACAGGCAGAAAAATGGTGGTTCTCACACGAAATGAACTGAGTGGCCAGTACCTTATTCGACATCGAGTTAATACTTTCACTATATAATTCTCAATAAGCGAAAAAATTGCACTGTTTTATAGAAATGTTTGTTTAGGTTATAGAATAAGCACTGGATAGAGCATTTTATTGCTGTTTTAGTCGCTAACCAATAAACAACACTGCTGCAGCCCAACGGCGGAACCAATAAAGGAACACTGAAAGTAGCGATGGATGCAGCGATGGCGTAGAGATAGAACACCCGCCTCGCGTGCAGAAGGACCGTGGTTCGAATCCCGGTGCCGGACAATACCCACCGGATTAAAAAAAATCCGCGTATTGATGGAATTGCACAAAGGGGCTTGGGGTGCGGTCTGACCCCGGCGACCATTGCCGGTAATGCACTCCCTCACGAGAGAAGGATTGGCCACCCTGGTGTAGTAACGGCCACAACCTCCCATGAATACGCCAATTAACCCTCGGCCCTCAGTCCCCAGCGGCTGCGAAGCAACTGACCACGGCGGCGGTCAGACCTGTGACGCAGCAGAGGGGGCTAAGAATCCCTGGATCCGGACAGGCCGCCAATAGAATCTGAACCTGGCAACATTTAACGCGCGAACCTTATCTACCGAAGCAAGTCTCGAGGTGTTGTTCGAGGAATTAGAGGGCATTAATTGGGATGTAATAGGGCTTAGCGAGGTTAGGAGGGCAGGCGAAGCCTTTACGGTGCTGAAAAATGGACACGTCCTATGTTACCGGGGTCTAGAGGGCAGAAAAGAACTGGGAGTGGGATTTCTAGTCAATAAAAGCATAGCTGGCAACATAGACGAATACTATAACATTAACGAAAGGGCAGCAGGTCCTGTAATTAGGCTCAATAAGAGGTACAAGCTCAAGGTGGTGCAGGGCTACGCGCCCACATCCAGCCACGACGACCAAGTAGTGAAACACTTCTATGAGGATGTGGAATCGGCAAGGGCTAAAGTAAAAACACAGTATACCGTAGTTATTGGGGTCTTCAATGCTAAAGTAGGCAAGAATCAGGCTGGAGACAAGGCAGTTGGGAACTATGGTCTGGGCTGTAGAAATAGCAGGGGGGACCTACTAGTTGAGCTTGCAGAACGGAATAACCAGCGGATAATGAATACCTTCTTCTGTAAACGGTAGAGTAGGAAGTGGAGCTGGAGGAGCCCGATTGGGGAGCACAAAAATGAAATAGACTTCATATTATGCGATAACCCTGGCGCCGTGCAGAATGTGGAAGTGCTCGGAAGAGTAAGATGTAGTGACCACCGTATGGTAAGATCTCGAATTAGGCTAGATTTGAGGAGGGACCGCAACAAGCTAGTACGAAAGAAGCCGATAAATGAGCTAACAGTAAGATGTAAAGTAGACGAATTCACGATCGCGCTACAGAACCGATATTCCGCTCTTAACGAGGAAGCCGAGCGTACGACACAGGAAGCCAGCGACAACCTTACACGCATTATCACGGAGTGTGCAGTAGAAGTCGGGGGCACTATGGCCAGACAGGATACTGGCAAACTTTCACAGGAGACGAAAGATCTAATCAGGAAACCGCAAACCATGAGAATCTTTACCCCAGCTGACAGAACAGCACTAGCCGAGCTCTCGAAGTTAATCAATAGGCGTAAGACAGCTGACATACGGAAGTATATTATGGAGAGGATCGAATACGCTGTAAAGAACGGGGGTAGCCTGAAAGCAGTGAAGAGACGTCTTGGCGTGGGGAAAAATCAGATGTATGCACTTAATGATAACCAAGGCAATGTCATCACAAATAGCGACAAAATAGTCACAGTGGCCGAGGAGCTCTATAGGGATCTGTACAGTAGCCGGGACATACAGAATAATGCCGAACGAGACAGTAGTTCAGAGGAGATAGACAGCCCACCAGTAATGACTGAAGAAGTAAGGAAGGCTTTGAAGGAAATGAAAGGTGGCAAAGCACCTGGTGACGATCAGATAACAGCAGACCTATTGAAGTATGGCGGTGAAATTGTAATTGAAAAACTGGCAAACTTGTATACGCAATGCCTAATGACCGCAATGGTACCGGAATCTTGGAAGAACACGAACATCATCTTAAGCCATAAGAAAGGCGACATGAAGGACTTGAAAAATTACAGGCCGATCAGCTTACTGTCAGTCGTCTACAAGGTATTTACCAAGGTAATCGCTAACCGAATCTCGGCAACCTTAGATTTCAGTCAACCTAAAGAACAAGAAGGGTTCCATAAAGGTTATTCAACAATGGCCCACATTCACACGACCAATCAGGTGATAGAGAAGTGCGCTGAGTATACTGAACTCCTATATATAGCCTTCATAGATTATGAGAAAGCATTTGACTCAGTCGAAACCCTAGCAGTCATTCAGGCATTACGGAACCAGGGGGTAGATGAGCATTATGTAAGAATACTAGAGGATATCTACAATGGGTCTACAGCTACCATCACCCTCCGTAGGGAGAGCAGTAAAATACCTATAAGGAAGGGTGTCAGACAAGGAGACACAATATCTCCAATGTTATTCACAGCATGCTTACAAGAAGTATTCAGAATGTTGGATTGGGAACAGGTGGGAGTAAGGGTTAATGGAGAATACCTCAGTAACCTCAGATTTGCTGATGACGTTGCCCGGCTAAGTAACTCGGGGGACAAATTGCAAAGGATGCTTTCCGCACTGGGCGAACAGAGCAGAACCGTGGGCCTGAAAATTAATATGCAGAAAACTAAAGTAATGATCAATAACCTCGGGACAGCACAGCAGTTTGAGATAGGTGGCGAGGCAGTGGAAGTGGTAAGCGAATATATCTACTTATGCCAAGTTGTTACCCCAGATCCCAAGCATGAGGCAGAGGTAATTAGAAGGATCAGAATGGGGTGGGGTGCATATGACAGACATTCTCAGATAATGAATAACAGCCTACCATTCTCGCTGAAGAAGAAAGTTTATGACAGCTGCATCTTACCGGTACTCACCTACGGGGCAGAAACTTGGAGGCTCACTAAGAGGGTTCAACTTAAATTGAGAACGAATCAGCGGGCAATGGAGCGGAAAATGATAGGTGTAACATTAAGGGGCAAGAAGAGAGCGGAGTGGGTCAGGGAGCAAACTTATGTTAAAGATATATAATTGGAAATTAAGAAGAAGAAATGGACGTGGGCCGGGCATGTAATGCGAAGGCCAGATAACCGCTGGTCATTAAGGGTAACAGAGTGGATCCCTAGAGAAGGCAAGCGTTGCAGGGGGCGGCAGAAAGTTGGATGGGCAGATGAGATCAGGAAGTTTGCGGGGATAAATTGGTCACAGTTGGCACAGGACCGAGGTAATTGGAAAATAATGGGAGAGGCCTTCGCCCTGCAGTGGGCGCAGATAGACTTGTGATGATGACGATGAAAGCAAAATACTAGTTTCTCTACATCAATAGATTAGCTCACTTATGGCACAAATGTACCACTCTTACGTGCATTTTTCTCAAAAATAAACTAGAAAATAGCGACAACGTGACGACAGCTATCGCAGCCACTGGCGATGCCGCACAACGTACACGGGAGTGCTCAAATTGCGGGACAAATAATTTATTAATAAGCCTTATAGGTTTATAAAAACTAACTGGAAATTATGTGGTGTCTGGTTTGAATACCCAGGAACAGTATCAAAGCTAGCAGGAGTATTATAGAAGCCCAGCCGATAGATCACGCGGCTTTACCATACGCCAACAACCTGTTTGTGTGACACTTGTACACCACTGTGTTCATAATGACTTTTATCATGATTTCCTACGTGCTTTCGCAATGCTAAAATGCAAGAAAGCGCTTATTTTGTCTTCAATCAGTATTTTAGGGTGCGTGAAACGTCTGGTGGACGCCACATTTTTCCGGGCTACGGCTGGATGGCGGAAATCACCCATTTGGTGAGGGATCACATTATGCTAGATGGCGCGCATGGCTGCGGGCGAGCGGTTGGTTCGACGCCAACCTTCGCTCCTCCTCAGAAGGACAATATAACACCCTTAAATAAAGCGTGAATAGTTATGAGGGGGCCATCACGAAAAGTTTTCTTCGAGGTAAGGAGGACACGGTTGAACTAAAAGCAATGATTTCACCGAAACTCAAGGAATCACTTGGTACGTCGTAGAGTTGTATTCGGCTGATTCTACACAGCTATACAACACCGCTGCTTCAGTTTCTTCCTGTTCATCGTGATATAAACAACAGCTCACACCAGCCGCTGCTTGCTTAATCTTGCCTCATGGAATCGCGATGAGGAAAATGATTAACGGAAGCGCGCTGTTTAACAATTTCTCAGCCATTGTGGCGTTTTCTCGTACCAAATTGATAAATTGGGTGTGGGAAGCTTAGACTTCCGTTTGAAACAAATTTGCTGGTTGTTTTTAGTGAGCCTTTGAGCTGACCGAAGCCCGTAGCAGTTATTTGTCTGCGCCGAAGGTTTGCTGTGTGAAGACCTTCAGGATGTACATTAAAGTTAATTATTTGTGATCATGCTGTTTTAAATGCGAAATGAATGTTAGTTTTTCTCCGGAAGAACATAAAAGCGTCTGTACCTCTCTTACAGGAATTAAGACGGCACTTTGTTTCATTTCTGTATCTTGGTGGATCCCACGCCCCTCAGAGAGCACAAAACAGAATGTTTTCTCCGCAAAAAGATTGTAATTGTTTCTGTCTGTCCAGAAAGCAAATTGGGGGCCACCAAGCTGGACAAGGCTTCGAAAATTGACAGGGCAAAGGGTTTAAAAGCGATTTTGCTGTCGTCTAAGCTCGCTGAGCTGGTCGGAACCGCTTTTCAAGTGAGTTTATTTTTACCATAAACAGTGTGCGGAATACAAATCCACCGTCAGGCACGCCATTTTCTTGCACATGAATACTAAAGAGTGCAGTACCAACTTTTACACGCAAGGTTATTTTGGTCATGTATATGCGAAGTGGATTGAGCTCATGTTTTAATATAATAAAATGTTGATGGTCCGGCAATGTGCCGATCACTGACACAGGCTTTATATAGGCCAAAAATATATTTATGCGGCACTGCTTGTGAATGAAAGCATCGCAGCTGCAATGAAAGCAGTTTTGATGTATTTTTTTATTGCAACAAGTTGACAGTTGGTAGACCGCTTTGCCGAAAAGCACGCCTAGCAGCTGACGAGAAGACCACAGCGTTCTCGCAAGAATGCGAGTAGTTTGTTGGTTACCCCGTTAGGAAGTCTTCAGAGGCACCTTCTTTGTGACTTGGTCCAATTACTTGAGGGGGAATTCGGATACACTACAGTGCATTAGCTGAACACTGCAGAAAAAAAGGACCGCTGCACTGACTCCGGGAAGGAAACGGTGATTAACTTCCATAAGAATTACTTGGGGCCCCGTTGGCTTGCGGCCGCGCTGTGGAGACGCCGAGGCGTGTTTCTGATGTGTTTTAGATATGCATGTTTTAAGTGGAACAGTTGAGTATACCATTAATTTGATCAAATGGAACATTTTTGAATGCTTAGAGGCCCTTCATCTCTTGTGGTTAAATATTTGGGCTTGCTCTGCTACATTGGCTAGATGGATATTGACGTTTGCAAGTGGTACACAACCTAGACGAATAACCTGTCGCTCACCCTATTCCTGCACCCGGATAGATCCCTGCGCTTAGCTCTAGATGTCTCAGACTTCTTGTTTTCACATGTATCCCACCGCTTTTGATTTGCTCTAGAGATGTGGAAGCAAACACAGCCAGGGGCAAATAATAAGGGTGTTATCGCGCTATATCGGGACTTCATGTCAGAAGCTACGAAACGACAAGAAAACACAGTAGTTATTTCAATAGAAATGAAACAATACACTAACAATATTAAGACCCATTTTTTGTAATTGAAAGGAATTCAGCAAGCATTCTCCAGATTGAGCAGGACATAGAGCAGCAGCTGTTTCTGGTTCTGCGGAGGAGGTTGAGCACTATGTTTGGCGAACAAATCCGAGGCCCGTTATTGTAGTTGAAGACGTTAACAATCGAATTAGACAGTACAACCTGATAATTAAAGACCTTCTTCATAAATAAAATACGGACTGCATCGCGACTGCGCGCATTGTACCTTAAATCCAGAAATAAAGCTGCAGGATTATGATGTCCAGCGTGCCCATCGTGTCGGCCTTCTCAGACCTGACTTCTGACGGGAAACATTTACTTAGGTCATGAGAAAAAAATATGACGCACTTCTAAATGTGCCCAAGTTAAAAGACTTGGAGTCAGATGTGCCTCACTAAGAGGATTTCTTGCAAAAGAGTCAGTTCGACCGCAGAAACCTGCCGGAATCTCCCGTCTATTACTAAAAATAATGAGCGTGAATATATTCGTTTTAACAGTCTGCCATTCAATGTTTAAATTATCGTTACGACGCTACTTCCGGCAGGGTTGTCTATTTAGCATCACAGCTTATTGGTCCCACTAATTGGTAGGAATAGCAAAGGGAAGCTCCAACATCATCCTTCCCGAAACGCTTGCCAAAAACGTGATGTTTCTGTTCTGCTGGCAAATATCGTCGGCAACCGGCGTCACCAACTCGACGTTGTCGACTAAATGGCATGCATGTGTTTGGCTGACCTTTTTCTGTGAAATCTCTGCGGTGGCTCAGTGCCTAAGGAGTCGCGGTGTGGAGCACGAGGTCGCAGGTTTGATTCCCGGCTACGGAGCCCACTTTTCTGCTGGAGGCGAAAAGCAATAACGCCCCTGTGTACGGGATTTCGCCGCACGTTAAAGATCCCCAGGTGGTCAAAATTAATACGGAGCCCTCCAATACGGCGCGCCTCATCGCCTGCGTTGCGTCGGTGCGTGAAAACTTACAACCAATCAATCTTGATATCTCTAGTAAACCCGGCTGGATCTCAAGGAGAAGGCGTAATCACAGAAGTAAAAGCGGAATATTTTGCAACGGCTTTCACTCTTGACACCAGTCTTGAGCTGCTGTGGGTAAAAATGCAATTTTCTGGAGTAATATATACGGTTGCTAATTCGTATAATCCACCGCAGAGCAATGATGTTTTTGTAAATTATTGTCTCTGTATATAACTTAGTGAACTTTCTAACGCCTCATGTTAGAAAGTTTGTTATTGATCCCCACAATGCGTTATCATATCAGGCGACGGCTTTATTTATTCTGATATAGAGTAGGAAACATCCCCTTCAAGCACACAGTGCAACGGACACGAAGAAGCACAATTTCTTTGTAGATAACAGCTGTTTCATCCAACACAACTGGTGCATGCACCAACATGCGGCAACCGTACTGTGAAGTTAATTATCTCAAATCTACTTATCAATGGGAATGCCCGTTCACTGGAAGAATATAGTGACCACTGTTCTGTGCACTGCTTGCGCTTGCTTCTAATCCCAACGAAGGTAAAAGCCGTAAAGTACATGCCTAACTACCATGCGGTCAATACCGAGAATATGACTCGCAAGCTGTCCCAATGTTTTATCAGATTTTGAAGGAAAGTCTGCAAACCGTGCTACCACCTATAACTTGGTAATGTTCCATGGTAATCTTAGCGGGATAAGACAGGCTCGCTTTCGAAAAAGCACACCTATAACGAGAGCTAATTTCCTGCTCTTCTCTATGAACCGAAAGAAAAGAGTGCACAAAAACGCAAAAAACTAACAAATGTCAAGATTGGCTGATATATTGATATCGCTACTCTATTTGGTGCAAACGAAAAGCAAATAAAATCAATATTTCAACTAAATTTTTCCTATTTTAATAAATACCGATCCTAAAACGTTCCGTCAAACTGTTAACCCAGAAGACAAAAAACGACTCGTGTGCTTGAGCAAAGAAATGCAATTGCTTTTCTTTTTGCATATTGTGTTAATGTTTTTAACGAACACGTTCCTTATATTTTCATACAAGCATCTTTGGTGAATGAATTTTGGAACGTAAACCACCCAATGATCATCCCCCTAGCGGAGCCTGTCGCAATTACTTTAAACGGTTTTGCCAGCGCAATCGACAGATTGCTATTAAGCTAAAGTCCACGCCACGACTATGGCAGCAAAAATTCATGAAATATAGCTATCCATATCCCATACTTTTAACTTTGAGTAGTTTTTAGCAATTTTGTACGCCACGAGCTGATTGATTGATTGTAGGGTTTAAAGCGCCGACGCAACGCAGGCGATGAGGCGCGCCGTACTGGAGTGCTCCAGATTAATTTTGACCACGTGGGGATCTTTAACGTGCGCCGAAATCTCGTACACACGGGCATTTTTGCTTTTCATATTCACCAGAAAAGCGACCGCCGCGGCCGGGAATAGAACCCGCAACCTCCTGCTCAGCAGCGCAACGAAACTCAGCGAAACTCAGCAGCGCAACCTCGTGCTCAGCAGCAGTAATGAACCAAAAACGAATCCAATATGCTGGGCATCGGAGAAAGGGAACTCACCCCTTATGAATTTATTCCGCAGTGAAAAACTGCTTGATTTGCCCGTGCTGTTTTGTACAAGCTTTGGCACAACGCGGTGCTCTAAAGAAGCAAGCTCAATTACACGCGCATTAACAAACGTAACCTTTGCCTTTTACCACCCTTTCGGTGCCGTAACTAGTTTAAGAGCCGTACGTGAGCTGAAAGGGCGCGTTTTTGCGAACTTGATTCTCTTTACTGCACTCAAAATTGTTGAAAGAGGGCCAGCTGGGATACTGTATCGGGAGGTGACATTTTTCTTTCCGGTTGGCGGTTACAGCACTTAAAATTGTTGTCTTGAATAGGCACAACTTTTTGTTTTCTGGAGGGCAATCTCATGGACAACGAGCAGATATCGCAGATACTAGCTGAGACGTGCGACTACACGCCTACAGGACGGCCTAGCACCTCAGAACTTAAGTCGGGAACAACAAAAGCACTCACACGTAAACACGCACAATAATTACCTGAGCGGGTCCAAAGTAACCTGAAGCTTAGTTACTCTTGCTAGCTGGAGTGGTGTCACGCTGCACAAGCAAAACCAGAAGTGGATTATAATTTAGCAACGATGTGGCGCTAGCCCTTTCGTTCGTTCTCATGATCTTGACGAATTTCCTTTTTAGACGATTATAGACGCTTTCGTTGCTACAGGCTCCTAGTGCTAGTATGCTAGCAGGCTCCTTACAGTGGGCAATGGGAATTTGAATACTTCGTTAATTCAGGATTTAGTTACATAGAGGTTTGTTACATCCAGAGTTAAACGTACACGTGTTAGCGGGAGACTTGATATCCTTTAACCTGACCTACTGAACTCATGCCAGGTGTAGTCGCTCCGGGGTGCTTAAACGCTGCTAAAATTGAAAGTGAACATTTATCCATCGCGTTCCAACATTTCACCAGTGTGTTTTACCACTTCTTTTATTTTTAGCACGAACTACTGAACTCTGTCTACAGAACACCTGTCGTTTTTTTGTTTTGTTTTATTATTCACCTGACGTAGCTGGTTAGGCTATCTCCTGGACAGACCTCGGCAGCATAATTACACAGCATTCTCTCTCTCTCTTTCTCTCCTTTATCTCGCCAAAGTAAAATGTTTTTTTTTTCATGTACTGAACTGCCGTAGCAGCAAGAACTGTATCGTATCTTGGGCACCCAACTCTAATGTGCCGCGCACGCGCAGTTTCTCTGGCAGCAAGCGCACGTGTCGAAGATTGTTACTCCAACAGCATATCTGTTAGAAGGTGAAAGACACGCCCTCTCCCAAATACTATATATGCAGTATGTGTGTAATAAACGTGGTTCTTTTCCCCCACTGCACCGGCGTGGCATGTTTGGCGTTGTACACAAAACGATACATGGTGTCAGGAGTGGGACGCCGATCCAAGCACGGTTTTGATCTTCGACGGGCAGCAAAGACGACGCAATGAATTGGTTGAGGGCGCCTGGCCCTTTGAGCACAACAGAAGAAGCCGCCAAGAATTGGGAAACGTTCAAGCAGAGATTCGAGCTTGTCCTGGCGGCATCGGAACCGAATGAGAAGCAGCGATCATTGTCGTCGAAGACAGCGCTCCTTCTTAGTGTCGCCGGTGAGGACGCCATCGAGATATTCAACACGCTCAGCTTCGCAGAAGGCGAGGACAGGACCGACTACACGACGGTTATCAAAAAGTTGGACGACTACTTCGTGCTGCAGACCGACGAAGTGCATGAGCGCCACATTTTTCGGTAGAGAGTTCAGAGCCAAGGGGAGCCATTTGAACACTTCTTGAGAGACCTGAAAAAACAGGTGCGGGCGTGCAACTTTGGCACGCTACTCGATTCTATGGTCCGAGAGCGAATTTTTAAATGCAAATGCATTTATTAGCAGGGGGTTGTCGTGCTCCGTTGGCCGGCGTGCGCCTGCATTCCTCCAGCGCGAGCGCACGTGAGCGCGCCCCTCGTAGTTCTGCCTTCGTCGTCGTCGTCGTCGTGCCGGGGGTGCCTTGCTCCGTTGGCCGGCGTGCGCCTGCATTCCTCCAGCGCGAGCGCACGTGAGCGCGCGCCTCGTAGTTCTGCCTTCGTCGTCGTCGTCGTCGTCGTAAATGCGAATGCATTTCTTAGTCGGGTGTTGTCGTGCTCCGTCGGCGTGCGCCCGCAGGTGTTATCTCTCCGCGCTCCTGCTCGCCCCTAGCAACAGCTGTGGCGCGCCTAGCAACCGGAGCAGGTGGTAGCTCGGGCGGGAGTAGCGGAGGGCAAGGGGAGAGGACACGCCCGAGGGAACTTGATATCGCACGCCGTTGCCACGTCTCCCGTTCGGGACACGTCTCCGTACAAGGACTTGTACACCCTTGCCTACACCGGAGACGGAGTGTTTGTGGTGACCGTGTACCTCGCGCCCAACCTCGCTCGAGACGCCGTTGCCGCGCAGCTGGACGCGGCTATGGAAAGTGTGCGCGTGCGCTCTAAACCGTCTGACCCCATAGTCTTGGTTGGTGACTTCAACGTTGACGTGCGCAAGAAGAGTGGCGAGTGGCTGGTCGAGTACATGCAGACCAGGCACTCTATGCATTGTCTCTCTGCCGGCTTCGACAGTGCCCCACTACCATTCACGGGAGTTGCATTGATCTGGTCTTTACGCGAAGCTGTGACGCGCGTATGCTTCTCAAAGACCCTTTGACCGTGCACTTTAGCGATCACAAGGCAGTGATTGTGGCCGTCAGGTACAACGATAACAGAAACAGGTGCTGATGAATAAATGATTACGTTCTCACTCTCGTCATTAATTACGCCATTACTCGCAACACATTCATCGGTGCACCCAATGCATTCGCATTTTGCACGATTCCCTTCGTGGAGGTGCGGGGGATTTTTTTACGGAACCAACGATGACAAGGTGTGGGAAAAGCTGATCAGAGACTCCCAGCTGACTTTGCAGAAGGCTGAGCACGTCTGTAAGGCAGCCGAAACATCGTCTATACACCAAGAAGCCTGGCCACGAGACCAACAGGAAGTACACGCCGTCCGCAAGGTACTATTGACACCCGAGACAGGGCAAACCAAGGTCTACAAATGCTCCAAGTGCGGACGCACGCATCAGCAAAGAAGCTGTCCCGCCTTCGGACGAACGTGCAGGAAATGCCAAAGAAGAAACCACTGCGCGTTTGTTGCAAGGCCGCTGCAATGGTGGGTGAAATTCAAGATCGCGAAGACGACTTCAGCGTTCTAGAGGTGTCTGCAAGAGGCGTAATAAGCCAACGGGACTAGATGGTTCGAGCTCAAGTCAACAACGTGTCTGTCGAGCTAGAGGTCGACACAGGATCTCAGGCTAACTCGCTTCCCTTTGAAATATACCGCCGAATTCGCTCCAGTCCTGAAATGAAGCCAAGCAGCACGGTGCTTCACTCATACGGTGGAGGCACAATCAAGCACCTCGGAATCATCAGAACGGAAGTGACGCTAGGGGATCGAACTGTTTCTGTCTAATTTTTTGTGGTACGTAAAGGTAGTTAGGCAATCCTGGGCCTTCAAGCAACCAAACACCTTGGGCTGCTGTCACGCGTTCACAGCGTATCACAGGACGGCTGCGAAGAATTTGTGTAGGACTTTCGTCACCTGTTCACCGGGACCAGCTGCGTTCAAATAGCATAGCACATGGTTCTTCGAGACGACGCCGTGCCAGTCATTCAACCTGTCCGCCGCGTGCCATTGGCCCTGACAGAACCATTACGAGGAGAACTCGAGAGGATGGAGCGTGCTGGCATCGGTACAAGAGTCACCGAGCCTCATGACTGGGTGAGTCCTCTGGTGATAGTTCGAAAAAAGAACGGAAAAATTCGTCTTTGCATTGACCTTAGGAGAATAAACGAGTGCATAAAGAGGGAGCAGGACATGATGCCGCGGCGAGAAGACATCGAAGCCGAGTTAGCGGGTGCTACAGTGTTCACCCGCTTAGAGCATAACTCTGGATTCCACCAAATCCCTTCGTATGACGCCACATTGCGGATTTGTACCTTTTCCACCCCGTTCGGCCGCTACCGGTTTTTGCGATTGCCCTTCGACGTATCGTCCGCCTCGGAGGTCTTCCAAAAAACGCTGAAGGAAATTTTCGAAGGTCTTACCGGCGTGAAGACCTTGTGCTCTTCAACCATACCAGTTGAAGAGCACAATGATCGTCTTAAATCTGTGTTGCTAGCAGCAGAACACGGCGAATTAACCTTCAACCCTGATAAGTGCATTATCGGCGCGCACCAAATCGAGTTTTTTGGAGATGTGGTCAATAAAGCGGGCATCAGGCCAAGCTCGCCACTGATAAACTGTATGCTGCACATGCCGACCCCAGGGGACAAGCTGGCGGTGCAAAGGATGTTAGCCTTCGTCAATTATTTCAACAAGTTTCTGCCTTCGTTAGCTTAGAGAACAGCTCTTTTGAGGAGCTTGATTAGGCAAGATGCCGTTTTCGAATGGACCGACAACCATGCAAAGAAATGGAAAGAACTGTGTGACTGCTTAAGCAAACAGCCCTTGCTGTCGATACTCGATCCGGCCAAAGCAACAAAAGTATCTTGCGATGCGTCACGGGACGGGATCGGTGCCGCGTTGTTGCAGTGTCACAACAAAACATGGAGGCCTGTGGCTTATGCGTCACCAGCGCTTACTGAAACACAGCAGCGATACTCTCAAATTGAAAAGGAGGCGATGGCTGTGGTCTTTGGCTGCGAAAGATTTAATCACGTCGTCTACGGCCGACAATTCACGGCTGAAACAGACTACCGCCCTATGATCACTATCTCCCACAAGGCAATTGGCGACATGCCTGCGAAGTTGCAAAGATTTTTTTTGAGATTGCTGCGTCATGATGTTGAGCTCAAATGTGTTCCAGGTAAGCAGCTCATCCTGGCCGACATATTGTCACGTGACACAACAGAGACCACAGCATGCGACGTCGACAGCAACGATGTAGAGGTACATACGGTGCGTATAGTCTCTTCCCTCGTAAGTGAGGACACCTGGAGGTGGCTGGCGACAGAAACGGCGCGAGACGAACAGCTGAAACATGTGCTGAGCGATCTAGAAGCTGGAAAACGGTTGGAGGGGCCATGGAAACCATTCGACGGAGAGCTATCGCAGGTAAAAGGAGTACTCCTGAAAGACTGCAAAATGGTTATTCCGGCTAGCATGAAACGTGAGACACTTAAATGATTCACCAAGGGAACCTAGGAATTAACAAGGGCAAAGCGAGAGCACGACGCCTTGTGTTTTGGCCGGGAATAAACTCGGACATAGAATCGTTCGTCCGGACGTGTTCTATCTGCAAAACGTATGCGTACAGCCAGCCTCGTGACCCTTTACTGATGCGCCCTGTGCCCGAACAACCGTGGTATCGCGTCGGCATGGACATTTTCGAGTACGGCGGGAAGTCGTACCTATGTTTTTATCACACCATGTCAAACTTTGCCGAAGTTGAACTGCTGAAAGACACCTCGGCCAAAACGGTAGTAGACGTAGCAAGTTCAGTCTTTGCCATGCACGGCATACCCATAGAAGTTTGTTCTAGCAATGGTCCTCAATTTTCCAGTCATGAATTCGCATTGTTCTCACGACTGTACGACTTTAGGCATGTCTCGTCTAGTCCAGGATACCCCCGTTCTACCAGACTGGCTTAAAAGGGCGTCCAGATAACTAAACGTATCCTGAAGAAAACGACAGAGGCTAAACAAGATTTCTGGTTGAGACTTCTTGCTTTCAGGACCACTCCACTTGAGTCAGGCCCCTCGTCTGCTGAGCTGCTGATGGGGCGACGGCTCCGCACAACCATTCCCGACGTTCAAGGCAACCCCAGTCGCGAGGTATTCAGGCGCCTCCAGACGGACCATTCTAGAAGACCAATGGTACCTCTGAATCCAGGAGATTCGGTCCGGGTCAAGAAGGGTGCATGGGAGATGAAAGAGAAAAATCTTCGGTCATTCCGGTCACCCCAGGTCGTATACAGTCGTCACAGAAAACGGCAGGGTGTTGAGACGCAACCGCCAGCACCTACTACTGACCAGGGAGCCCTTTCGACGCGACGACCAGGACGACAATGAAGATGACGTCGAGGCAGGACCCGCAGCCGTGACAATGCCTGCTGAGCCTGCTGCCCCCACAAGTGTCTCATCCACACCGGCACTGAGAAGGTCCCTGAGACAACGTCGACCGCCTGAACGTTTGGCCTACGACCAGAACTTCGTGCAAGTGCCTTGAACTAGTGCCTCAAAATTTTATTGGGGTTATCCATAGTTTCTTTGTTATTTCCTGTTTTTGTAACGGAGGAAGTTGTATCGTATCTTGGGCACCCAACTCTAATCTGCCGCGCACACGCAGTTTCTCGGGCAGCAAGCGCACGTGTCGAATATTGTCACTCCAACAGCATATCTGTTAGAAGGTGAAAGACACGCCCTCTCCCAAATACTATATATGCAGTATGTGTGTAATAAACGTGGTTCTTTTCCCCCATTGCACCGGTGTGGCATGTTTGGCGTTATACACAAAACGATATACAAAAACGAAGTTGAACATTGTGGTAGCCTGGTTCAAAAAAAGAAACCATCTGTGGTTATCGGTACGGTATCATGGTTGCATGAAGACGTCGCAAACAAAGAATTATTCCCCGATAATTTTTAATGTCACGAGATTGTAGTAGCGGTCACAGCGGCGGTGTTTTCATTTTAGTTGAGCGTATTCTAGCTTCCTTGAAAAGCTATCTTCAAAGTACTTCTTGTAAATGAGTTTGGGGCCGCTAAAGAATATGTAATGGCAAATGCATGTCAGTTTGCAGCTTTTACCACCTACCGACGCCTGGTGCAGAGGAACTGTTCGAATTCTTCACGGCGGCGGAGTCTGTTCAGTCTGATTATGTTGTAATGGGCGGAGATTACAACAAAGCAGATAATTGATTGCCATCCGCAGACTGGTTTTCCGGGTATAATTTGCAGCCTTAACGCGTCAACGTGGAACTTTGCGAACTTGCTTTCCCTAACGCAAAGTCGCAGAACCAACCCACGGCAACGCCATTTTAGACATTTTCCTACAAATGAACCATAAACCATAACAACTACTATCCACGGCTATTGTACCTGCTATCAGTGGTCACTGGGCTGTCGTATGTAAAATGAATATAGAAAGCTTATACGCCTGCAACAAGAACTGCCCCAAGTCTTTTGCTATAACACTAGAGTAACAAAAATCAATGAAGCCCTAAGCAATTATGTTACAACTTATGAAACTTTGGCAGAGTCACATAAGGTATATTAACTGTGAACTCTTTTTCAAAGACACACTACTGTTACGAGATCGTCATGGTCATTATTCCCAAGACGTACCAGAAATAGGCCTCGGTTTACAAAAAAATCACGCAGGGTCTACCAACGTCGGCAAAGAATCTTCAAGTTGTTTGGGCGCGCACCAGCTCAGAAAACTCATAAATGCTTAAAAAACATTCCATTCAGTTATATTTGCCTTAAAAGATGCACATTCGCGTTTCTTTGATTTTCTTGAATAACGATCTAAACAAAATCCGCAGGAACTCTGGAAATAAATTTAAAAAAAAATGTCTTGTTACAAGTTATGGTTGAAGGAAACTGTATTGCGAGAAAGCTTTCGAGAAAGCAGACCGTTTTAACCACTACTTTACCATTCTGTTGTCCTTAGCGTTGGCCCCAAATTACCAACACTGCGTGTTTAATATTATTGCCACCAAACCCATGGAATTTATTGTGTTCGACTTACATGACATCCAACTATTTGTGGAGGAACTGAATATTTCAAAGGCAGCTAGTTCACACAATTTACCGAATGCCTTTCAAAGACTTTGCGTCGCATACGGAGAACTGCATCTGAGAATAGTGTACGTGAAGTCAACCGACGCGGGTGTCATTCCAAATGAGCACAAAATAGAAATGTTACCCTGATTTATAAAACCGGACCACGATACGTTGTTTATAATTTCAGGCCCGTTTTGCGGATCACTGCATGAGGAAAAGTACTAGAACATGACGTGCACACCATCATAGACAAGAACATTGAAAACAACGCCTTATTGAACCCATCACAGCATGGATAACGTTAATTGTATTCTTGCTTCAACCAAATAATGCAGTTCACACATGATATTGTCACTGTAATTGACGGCCGCGAGTCTATAGACTGTGTTTTCTCCGATTTTAGGAAAGCGTTGTATGTAGTTCCTCAGGGGCTGTGTAATGCAGAAACTGTCATCCTACTGTGTTAACCGCGAGGCTCTGTCTTGGATATGAGCCTACATGACAGGTAGACAACAGTATGTATTTGTCAGCGGTGCAGCATCAAATTCCTGAGATTTCAGGGATGTGCCAAGGGTTGGTCTTGGGGCCCTAGTTATCTCTAATTGACATGAACGACATCAGTTTCAATATTACGTTAGGAATGAGGCTGTTCGCTGAAGATTACGTGTCGTACCAAAACATTTCTTTTTCTCACGATATCTAAATATTTCAAAACCACCTAAGTAGGATTTCCACATTGTGTAGAAAATGGCGGTGGCACTAACCCTTCAAATAACTGTTTGCATTACGTTTAACAGAAAAGCGTGTTTCAACTACCCAAATTATCAAATAAGAATATATTTATTATATAAAATATAAATTTCAATATCTTGGTGTTTATTTTGAGTCCACAAGTGCTGGTATTGAAGATTTCATAGTCAAGGTCACCGGCCTTGTGGCTTCAATCTGCGCGCCAACAAGCAGGTCGAATTCTAGACCTTGCCCGACGCATTTCACAAAACCGTGGATGCTCCTGATTCAAAATGGCCCAACTCCTGGTGCGGTCAATACTTCAGCCTTGACTTGTCTATCAGGCTCAATTCCAGCGTATGACATAAGCAGAGTGGGCCCGACTTGAAGCAATTAATAGAACTGCATGCGGATGATTACCTGGCTCCCTCAAATAAAGCCTATACCATCTCTTCTGGCAGAAACTCAACTTAACAGCTTGCATGAGCTTGTATATGAACGCCGCTCCGCCAGCCAGCACAAACTTAATTTGTTTCTGGAAGCAGCGGCGTTGGCGATCTACATGGTCCGTTCTTTACCCGCCTTACCAGCCCACACTAGCTAGGCCGACCTGGCAGTACCATCAAGTGACCGACAACCGGCCGCTCATTCGACTTCACCGTCGGTCGACGGGAAAGGCAGACGCGCCAACCGCGCGCGAGCCTTTACTATCGACTGTGAACCAGCCCCATGTTGTAGAGGAATTTGTGGACGCTGGCGCCCAAGACGTCGTTTTAACTACGGCAATCAAATGATCCGCTCATTCAGAAGCGAACAAAAACTGCGCTTATAAAACACTCCGCACCTAGCCTTCTATGCTGGTGGAGCTTACAGCCATTCGGGACGGACTAAATTCGCTAATACCGGCACTTCTTCAAGACCGTAGAAGTTTTACGCCACCAACTTACACGAACTCAACGGCGGCATACGGGATTTACGACGTGTAGCCCCCAACTCGTCTGCACCGCTCATATTACGGCGCATAGTTCCTTTCACCTTACGTCGGTTCCACAGCCCCTGCCCTTCCTCAAAACTGAGCCATATAAACAATTACTACAACTAATGGAAGACCTGCGTCGCCCCACACGCGCTCTCATCCCACCGTGTGAAAGAGACCTTACCAGTGGGCTCGCTCGCTGGGACGAGGTCTTGCTGCGTAGACTTCGAGTTGGGGTGGCCCTCTCTCCTGCAATAACCCGGGCATGGCCACCGCGATACCATGCCCTGTTTACCAACAACTTCCCCTTCTGTACGGCTCTTGCCGAAGTTCCCGAATGCCCACCTGCTATGAACGTGCCTTTCCATGAGTGCAGCGTGATCCAGACACCTTCGCGGCACAGGCCTGCATCCTGGGAGACCCCCTGATCTCCAACGACGGCTCTGGGGGACCCACCATCGCTGTCTTTTGGATTTCCTCCGGGAAACGGGTGCCAACTTGTACCTCTAAGACTTGAAGCCAAAGGGCATACTATCGCAACTAAAAAAACAAGTCCACACTCTGCTGGCATAGACACATAGATAACATAATTTCTAAGGCGTTGATACCATTAGGATTCCGACACCATAACACAAGTAGTCTCCCGCAATCTGGGAGAGAACGTGTATTACAACTAGACTATGGTTTATACTCGAATATGGTTGTACAGTAGGGACCGACTGAGTCTTCTTCTAAACATCTAAAACGTGCAAGCCCAGCATTCGATATGTGCTAGGAAAACTGGCTATGGGAATTAATCTAAGTAAAAATGGCGAATGATAATGTTAAATTCACCGTCACTTCAACAACGCAGAACATTACTTAGCGTGAAATTATTTTGTGAGATGTACTTTCCACAAATTGATATATTGCGTGAAACTAATATTTTACCTCCGCACTATGCATCTTCCTGCACAGAGCACAACCATAGAGCTCGGGAGACAGCATGTAAAAATAGGACTTTTTGTAAATTGTTTTTTCCTAAGACCATGTGTAAGCGGAATAGGCTGCCGTCTTGTGTCTTCGAACAGCGCAGAGGCAACGCATTTTTGTCCACCCTTAACTTACTATACTTAAAACTGACATTGTTTACTGTTTACAGTGTAAATGGTCTTCTCTTTGCGTTCTTACAGTCAGGTTTATATGTGCGTGTATATATTCAGGGTCTATGTATGTATATGGTATGCGTATATATGAATGTGGTTTATAATAAATAATGTATGTTGTATGTGTACGTATGAAGCATTTCTATACGTATAGTATGCATATATAGGGCCCCGTATATATGTAAAGGAGGTAATAAATGTAAGACATACATGTAAATGATAAACAATTCCCGTTTTTGAGCAGCACTATTGCTGAATCTTTTAAAATGTTTGTAACACTGTTAATCTATTTCATATTATCGCACTCTTTATATGTTTGGTTCACCATTACGGCTACTTTCAATTCTATCTTGTGGTAGAGCACTGGTTTTTATTTGTCTGTATATGTACCCATGCCCCTCCCACTATACCGAAGCACTGCGCTGTGGGTATAAGATAAATATTTATAACAATAAAATAATACCAGCAAAAGTGCAATTCTTTATTAAATTCAGACAGAAATTACATTGACGTTATTACGTTACGCTGTTGTTTCGGAGCAGTTGCGCACCCTGATTTCAAGAATCAAGGAAAGTAGGAAAAAGTCAGCACCTGACAGCAGACGCCAGAAGAGACAATGTGCTCGGGTGCAAAACTCTTCGGCAAATTTCAATGGCCCAGCAGTTTCGGAACAACCCATATTTAAGGAAGACCATGCGAGATCGATCAATTGTAGTCATTATGCTTTTTTGCGACACACAAGTCCAGAACGTAGAATGCATTACGGCCCGCTCGGGTTTACGCAACAACAATGCGCACAAAAGTCACGGCAGCAGCATGCCATTCTTAACAAACCATCCGTACCAGCTCTGCGCTGCAGGTTGCCCTAATGTTTACTGCAAAGTTCGGAGAGGACAGCCACGTGGTTGGAACGCGTGAAGCAGCTTACGTTTAGCAGGCACCCCGGAGGCTATCAGCGGCTGTCATACCATCACACCGACAAGTAGGAAACATGATATTGTGCAGATCCGGCAGCAACCCCTAATTTTTTTCACGCATTCTACCGAGAACCAATGAATAGCTTATCAACAAAAAACACCCGTAGAAGCGCACGATAGTGCGTATTTGTTGGCTTGAAAAGGGTACGATGTATTCACAGCACCCCAATTAGCAGTATTCACTAATGGTGTTGTTCCAAAAAGCTGCTTGAATACTGTTTACACCCCTGTAAAACCAAGAATTGTCGTCCTTTTCGAGCACGATTTTCGTGGCGGTCTTTTTTAACGTCCTAAATGGGTGTCAGGGGCATCAAACTCACGCATAAAAATGTGAAAAAACTTACGAGCCCCTGCTAGTTTTATATTGTTGGTTCTTGACCTTAATGGGACTCACCTGCTAGCATTCCTATGGGACTGACTACTTTATGGCCAGCGCTATTAAAAAACCCCGTGCACGATTACGAAATATTTTCAACTGCACACAAAGCTTCACAACGGCCCAGTTGGCCTATTCTGTGGCCAAATAAATACGGAAAACTCTCACGTGCAAGACATCTAGCGCCATTTAGTCAAAACTAGATAAAGTAAATTGTGTTTCTTAATCATCATTTCTTGTAACAAGGAAGGGATGTAAGGACATGTCTTAGAGCATGGTCTACGTTTATTCGTAAACAGTGCTATCAAACGTGCCACGTAAAATGCGATCAGGGGCATTGTTCAAATCATCGTCTTAATACTAGCGTCGCAATTCACAACCACCGAGAAACACAGCAGAGCCGAAGTTAGTAGAATATTTGACGCTGAGTGCGTTCAATGAGTGTTTTTCAATGGCGACAAGATTGATACAGGAACCGTAAAGAAAAGGGGGCAGCTCTGCAATTCAATTCTTTTTATTCTTTCCCAGAGTGTGAAATGATATACAAAAGAACAATAGTTGCGTTCTTGCAATTCCCGCGGGGAAATACAGAAGGATCGGATGCAGGCGACTGCAAGGATACTTGGAATATTTTAACGACACAGGCAGCACAGGCGTTTTTATTCTGGGCGCGAGTGCGCAGGTTTCTTCCGTGCTGCAAATGCGGTTTTTTCTCGTGCAGGCAAAAAACACGCATAGGACCTGACATTTCGCTGGAAGTTGGTGATAGCCGAGCGGAATAATGTAATTTAGGAATCTATACTACGAGGCTTGTCGTTGAATGTGTCGTAATTCGGCACGTGAAACCAGAATTTAAACTTGATGATGTAACTTGGTAAGATCACCGCGATGGTCCTAATGTGACCCACATACGGGCCATGCAAGTTAAAGAAATGCACATCGCAAAGAAATCTCCATGGGCAGCCAAGCCTCTGCAAACAATTGCAAATGCTACAATCAATAAATTAGCTGTAAAAACACGGCGCTGCTCAGGGTTACAAGTACGGGCATAAGGGAGGTGGAGGAAGTACAAGCACACATACTCGCATACCAGTCGTTATTTTTAGAGCGTTTCAAGACCATGAAAAAAACAGAAAAACAAATAGAGGCCAACAGTGTTCTGGGGCCGAATTCTCTAAAACGACGGGGCGTCGCTTTGAAACGATGAGGTCGCGCCAGAGCAAATGAATGTGTTGGGGCCGTCGCTTTGAGGAGCTGTGCACGTAGTGTGAGCCGCAGAAAAGCACTGTGGCGTGGGAGCGAAGCGACAAAGCTGTGGACTCTGGCAAGGGCATGAAGCCACAAGGGAAACGATGGGGGCAGTGGGTGTCGCTTCGCGCCCTTGCCACAGTGCTTTTCTGCGGCTCACTCTCCGTGCACAGCTGCTCAAAGCGACGGCCCGAACACATTCATTTTCTCTGGCGCTACCCCGTCGTTTCCAAGCGACGCCCTTTTTTTAGAGAATTCGGCCCCTGATCAGCTCTAGATAATTTACGCCTCCGCGTCGATAATCTGCTGTTCGCAATCAGACTTGGCTCCGTTTTTGAGGTCGCACAACCGGCGTATTTGTAAATTGGCCATAAAAACCTAAAGAGAGAAATAATTTCCTCTGGTCGGAACCAGTGAGACGGCATATACGAATTTTGCTTGGTAATGTATACGGCGCAGCCTCTTAGGAAATCGTCAATCGAATTATGGCGTATAACGCGACAAAGGTGAGCCTCCGCTGTGAGGCGCAATTAGTTAATCCGCGGTGAGCCTTTTATGAAAGCCTGCTTCGTTATTCCCAATTCTCTCGTGCGGGTGTATACAAAAGCAGGAGTAGTAGCCAAAACATTCGCTCACCTTCGCAATTAAGATACAAAGACTGAGAAAACGTCAGAGCTGGCAGTCATCACTAGCGTTAACTTTGTTTTTCTTAGGTCTGCCCCTTTCCTTAGAGAAAGATAGCTAAAAAGCGAAGCATTCTTAATGCAAACTGAGTGAAATAGCAGTTCGCAATCTACCATCGAAAAAGCCAAATCCCAACTGCCAAACCGCAAAGCCAAGTGCACTTCAAGCCAGCCAAATTCCGAAGCCAACACCCAGGCTACGAACCAAAGGAACAGCTGAGCCCCCAGAGGCGATGATAGCGCAATTGAATAGATGTCTGTTTGATAACGCGGGGACCCAGGTTTTATTCTGACCAAGAGAATTATTTCTTGAGGCTCGCAATCACCACGCCTGCTCGTGGCTCCTTGCCTGCTCGCCACTTTCCGTCACACTTCTTCGCCTAGGATTATCCTCCTCTCCACTTTGCCAAGACGAGTTTTGAGCGACACCAGGCATGGATAGAACTTAAAGAGCTTGAATAGCTCGGCTGTTAAAATTCCTCGGGAGGCTGGTTGTTCACTTTGTAAAAAAAAAACTGTTTTGTTTATCCTTGGTAAATTTAGATGTGTTTTTGTCATGAAGTGTAAATGAAGTTTAGAGTTAATACAAAATCACAGCGGTTGGCCAGCCCACATTGTTGCACGATATTAGAGCGCGCCGCATTCCAGCACCTCAAGTCAAGTATTTTTAAGAAGTGCGGCGTCCGACGTGACCACTGCTATGTTCGCATGGCGTAAAACCAGCTGTGTATTTGAATGCTGCCTATGAATACACGGCCTAGTAAAGGAGTCGTGCGAGACATCAAGTAAGGTTATTCGTAAAACCCGTTAGGGTAATTGCCTTTTAGCATGCATGTGTATGTCATACAGCACAGCAACATGTACCGTCTTCAGCCCTGATTGCACATTCGATCTGGTAACCACAAATGTGGGTGGTGTACGGAGTAGGCCTATGGTGCTACAAATGATAGCAGTATGAGGTATGTCGTAATTAAGCTGTGCTTTTCTAGACTGGCCAGATTGGAATACACACTGACTGTCGGATAGTAGTGCTGTGATGTACAGTACCTCGGCTACGTGACAGCCGAACTAAGCCACCGAGTAAGGCCGAATGTTGCACTGACCCAAACGATTCATGTCGGCAACCCCGAGGTACCTAATAAGCAAACCATGATATTTTTATTTTGGATATTCCCCGCGCAACAAAACTTTCAGAATTGACAATTGGTGCAGTGTGTTTGGTTCATCGTAAGCAGCTAGGTAGGGTGAAGGGCGACAGCGGAGGGGCCACAAGACCGCGCTGCGTCTCCCCTCTCTTCATTCGATTCTTCGAGCGGTATTCGCGACCAACATAGGTTTGTAAACTAAAAAAAACCGAAGGGTATCCTTTTACTCCTGTCTGCAGTAACTGAACCTATGCTCTCTTAAAACGAGCGCCCATTGTGTTCTTTAGTCGTGAGCAGCACCACGTTTTTATACCACTCAATTCTTTCGGTAATCCGCTCATAGAATTACTTCTCGGTAAAGGGCTTCATTACACTCTTTGCTGCGCATGATTTAATATGCCTGGATTTGGTTTTCACTCGGCGCCATTCTACGGTCGGCAAGTGTGAGAGTCGTGGCGACACCTTTTGTCTGATCACCGCCTTAGGGAAGTGCGTAATGATGTGGGCGTTGTCATCGACCAAGAAGACTCTTTTTAAAACACGCCTTATCAGCCTCTTTGTGGAAATAGTAAAAAGGTGGTCTGCCCCGCAGCTTTTCACAATGTTAGTGCCATTGCTTCAGTTCTATTTAAATCACCCTGGACAAGAAAAGACAGTTTGGAAGATTTCAGTCGAGCTTTGTGCATAGCTTTTGCCTGAGGCGATTGGCTTGGGTATTTCGAAAAGAGGAAGTGAATTTCTGTGTGCTCGCGCCTTCGAGTTTAATGACCATTATAAAAAAAGACAGATTGTCCGAACCACAGCCGAATTTCTCACAAACTTACACAGTCTTGTGTAAACTCGTACAAGCTGTTACAACTAATTACGCTAGTTCTTTTCCGTAAACAACCTAACTACAGCAAGTAGCCTACACTTCAAAATAGCCGAGCTTTATACGTGCTTTGTCATTATGGTCAATGCGGTGTCATTGCAGCCAACCTGTTCTACAAAATATGTTACTTAACTTTCGATAAATATGCTATCCTCACTAACCAAGTGCACGAGAACAACAAACTTGCGGAACAACTCATTCGCATGATACAGGATGCCTTGCCTAGTTCACCTTCTTCCAGCAATGTAACTGGCATTCAAAAAACCCATATTACAAATACCCGATACTTTGTAGTTACACCAGCGCTAAAGCCATACAATACCCGGGTGTGCCAAAATAAAAAAGGTTCCAGCACATATTGCGTAAGGCGTCACGCACCCATTTAAACCCCAGTCCACATTTGCTAGATGAGGTATTGTTTCGGACAAACGCTGAGTAGAATATGCCCATCGGTAATTATTACTAAAATTACCAAAAATAAGTTTCATATAAGAAATGAGTGCGGTTTAATCTTTAAGTATTATAAACACATCTCTTACCGTGTAAAGCGAAATTGTGTACTGATACCTCCGTTCCTACAATGTTGCAATCGTGAATGGTGTCGGTGAAGAAAAGCAGACTGAATACAATGCATGGCAAGGCCGAATTTTTCACGAATGCTCCGGAGCGCTCAACTGACTTGGCAAATTTTGATCACGGAATATTTTATTCGTATGATACGCAACGGCTTGCTCACCTGCCTTCCGGAAAGAACTCGTACTTTCAACCCACTAATTACAAATACCAGGAACTGTAGAAATACACTATTCTATGCACGCTGAACAGCGTTCATTAGTGGAGGTATTGTAGCGAATTTCTGCCGAGACTACTATTAGCTATGTTTCAAAACACATTAACACTAGAAAAAAAACTACGCGGGGACTGAGAGTCTCGGTGTATGTGTTTTTTTTTGTTTCCGTACTCGCCTTGTTAGGACCGGTTTTGTTGTAATTGAAGATTTGGGGAGAGGGCAACTCCAGGAAAATTCAAGTATCCAAGACTCAAGAAATGTGTGCTAATGACACGTAAGTAAAACTTCGCTGGCCATGAGTTCGGCTCGGAAAGAAATATTTCCAGAAATATCTGCTAACGCCTGCTATTCAGGCGTCAATTGCATGTGTTCTAAGTTTATTTAGAGTCATACTTGGTTGCTAGTACAGAAATTAGCCTAACATTTGTTGCTTGAACCGGCCTTTGGGTGTACTGCGCTATGGTTGCTAATTCTCGGCGTGGTTTTTGATACTTTCTTCGTCTTTGACAACGCTGCACTTTTTTTGCGCTCACCGAACACCAAAATGCGGGTCTATCTGGCTGTATGCATGTATGTATGTATGTATGTATGTATGTATGTATGTATGTATGTATGTATGTATGTATGTATGTACGTGTGTGTGTATGTATGTATGTATGTATGTATGTATGTGTGTATGTATGTATGTGTGTATGTATGTATGTATGCGTGCATGATGAATGTACGTATGTATGTATGTATATAAGTGTGTATGCATGCGTGCATGTATGTATGTATGTATGCATGTATGCCTGCCACTGCATTTAGCAGCCCAGCCAACATAAAGAAATGCTTTCAAATAAAATAATGTGTGCAGGACTGTTCCAAACTAACTCTATTGATCGCGGTGTAATTACCATGATAAAATCTCCCGCAGTAATGAGTACATGACGCTAAGGCAGGTGGTGGTAGTGGTGATTTACTAAAGACGCACGGAATAGAAAAGAACTGGGGATATTGTTGAACTAAGTCGGGGAGTTCACCCTCATACAACCCAGTCCAGGGAAGGGAAGGGGGGGGGGAGTTTGAAATGATAGAAAGAGAGAAAGAGGAAAGAAGGAAGAGAGTGGGGCACAGTCTATGTAGTGTTCGTCTCGTCCAAAGCTCGACGGCTACAAACGCTGCCCTAGTCCTGTCCCAACTCGGAAGTTGAGGAGGTGCTGAAAGACCTCCCGTCGTAAGGTGTCCGGTCCCCTGGGGAACAGGAAGTTTTCAGCTTGTGGTTTGGTGCACCGAGTCGCTGGAATGCGGCCCGGAGTTCCTCCCTTGCATTGTTGTGCTGGCTACAAGAGCACAGTAAGTGCTCAAGCGTCTCGGACTCTGGGCAGTCGGCGCAAGAAGGGGGGGGGGGGGCGCCTGGCGGTCCCTGGTGGTGCAGGCGGGCTCCCACGTTGCAGCAATTAGGCCACAACCGAAGCAGGAGCGACCGGGCGTCTCTACTGATGCGTCCGGGCAGGACCCGTGGGGTCTGACCACTGAACACTCCAGCATCTGGATGTAGGGCCTCCACCACTCGGGCCAGGATAGTCCATGCAGCGTCGAATGACACCACATCCTGAGAGGCTGGTACCCCTGCCTGTCGAGCAGCACCCTTGGCCAGGGCGTCTGCAACCTCGTTGCCCATGATGCCCACGTGCGATATTAGCCAGTGAAGTCGCAGTGGACACCCCTGCGCCTCCACTGCATGAAGCTTGGCCGCTAGCGACCGCTCTACGTAGCCGCTGGAGCTGGCTGGCTGGTCGGCAGCTCTTAAACGGAGGAGGGCAGATCGAGAGTCAGTAAGGATGATGGCCCCCCGGACCTAGGCCCCCTGCTGTAGAAGAAGATCCGCGGCCAAGTGGAGTCCAGCCAGCTCTGTGTAGGTGAATGAGGCCGGGAAGGGGAGGCTGTACACCTGGCTGGTGCCAAGTTCCACAGCCGTGCATTCACCTCCGCCTCAGCTCGTCGACTGTTGCACGGAGTCATTCATGTACACCTGCAAAAGTCCCGCAGCGTTGTCCTGCAGCAGCGCGGCCACCTCTTGATAGATGGCCTGGGGTGGAGTGGACCTCTTGCCATGGACACCCGGTAAAGTGGTGGCGATGCGTAGAGCCTGCCCCGTTCCCCGTGGTGGTGGCTCCAGGCGGGGCCGATGCGGTAGCGCGTAATGGCTCTCGTAGGTACTCAGCAGCATGCCCATGCGAGAGTTAGGCCGGCTGCGGTAGCGCTAGAGTAGTGCCGCGCCGTCCGGTGTGCCCTGCAGGCGGTGGATGTGGTGGAGCCCCACCTGCAGGGCCCGCATCTGGATTGGCCACGAGCCTGCCTCCGTGTATGTCGCCGCCACCGGGGATGTGCTCGGAAGGCCCACGCAACGGCGGATAGCCCGGCACTGATCTACCTCCAGCTCCTCCCACCGGCGCGCCTTGAGTAGCACCAGTGGTATTAGCTAAGGCAATCCATGCTCACCTGAAATTGCGGAGTACCCTTGCTGTAATCATACCCAGCGGCCAGATTGTTTCATGTTCTTCTGAATATGAACAGTTACTTTGTTATTAAAAGCTTTCTTTTGAAATCTGAGGATCGGTCGATTACAGGATACTAGAGGGTTGGTCGACCTGCTTTTAGCCCTTCGAGCGATGGGCGACTATGTATGCCGTGCGCCGGCCAGCTTACGTTCCATCAATGCACCATTTTGGTCCCATTGGCGCTGTTTCGCATCAACATAAGTGATGTTTCTATTGTTAGTAACAAATGTACAAAGACGAAGAAGTTGCACTTATAAGTCTCATAAGTCATATGAGACTTATATGGCATACAAGTCTCTTAAAAACAGATTTTAGCTGACGCAGTTGACCTGAATCGTAAATGAAAATATAATTTTCTACCTGTTGTCTTGTTATAGTAAAAATGACAGGCTTATGAGGCCTGCATGGTGAGGTCGGGCGTGTGGATTGGTTTCAACGTAATCTTAGAAGTACCAAAGAAAGTGATTTCCAGCTTGGAGCTGTCAAAATCAATTATAGTATAGTCAACTTTTATCATAATTGCCGTCCCCCTTCTATCTACAATGTTTTCGTGTGCATACGTATAACACGCGCAATTAGGGAACCGCAAATTCTCAAGCAGCCACAATATTTGGTCAAACGAAAGGACACATACTAGGCTGAAAATCGCCTACGAATACCACATATAATGTTTGAACGTCGAGTTTACTGAAATAAACAAATTAGCATTGTGGACTAATTTATTGATTACAGGATCTACTTAAACACGTTCTTAAATGCAGGAAACGTAAATAAGACGGTAGAACCACGATGGTAGCTGCGTCGGTAGTTTGAAAACCACGAAGGGTTCCACTTAGGTGTTTTAGTCTTTAAAAAACGTATAAAATCCTCACACAACAAGACTCAGCCGATGTGATTACTATGTAAACGAAGCTCTGATTTCGATGTAGCTTTAAAAATATTTTGTCTACCACAAAAAAAATAAACTGCACCGGTATTTCGCAAAACAACGAAAGGTAGCAGAACACCCATAATTAGGTTCCGCAGCTTTTAAATTAACATTGCACTGTAAAATCTAGACCACTAAAAATACACGTTTGAAATGCACCTACGTGCATATCATTCTTAAGGGCTCCGATAGTGGGGGGGGGGGCTATAGCTATTGCTTCACACAAATTATGGTCTCTCCATGACAACACCAGCCTGAATTTCAAAAACATAATCTGACAATTAAGAGAATAATAAATAAATTGTTGTGTAAATTTTCGACATCTGTTCCAGTGCTGCAAAATACGCAAAGATAAGAGGCAGATCACAATGTCTTGGTTACTTCAAAGCCCGCTGCATTTTGTTGTCTGTTACTTGGTGGGTAAGAATGTATTCTCTACTCACAAGCATAGTCAAACTAGTCCTTTTTAAGCATCAACATTTCATAAAACGTCAACCAAAATTATTTTGTTCTTTTTATGAGACAAGACAGCATTTTGTTGCCGTGTTAGAACTAATCTAGCGCGCCCCCCGATTGCAACGCGCAGGTAAGTCTGCTGATGAATAGTCGCAAAAATGTTTGACGGCAGTTACACTGCGCAAATGTAAAAAGCATGACGCCACCTACCTGGAAGACGACATGTTATGTGACGTGCGCATCTGTTGCAGCAAAAATTACTTGGGCTTCATAAACTTACTTATCCAGCTCTTTCGGGCATTAAAACTAAAGAGGGGACCATTGAAAGCCCATTTCAGTTTTGAACCCGATTGTAACGCGCACGCAAAAGTTAAGACCATTTTTAGCAAAAACATTTTCGCGTTACGATTGTAAAAATGCGGTATTTGGGGCACAATCTAACCGTGCTAAAGGCCATTTATAAAGTTCCTTTTTTGGTGACGGCCGTGACAATAAGACATTCGTGAAAACGCACGCTAGATAACGGCGGGCATAAGATCAGGGATGCAATGGTGAGCAAAGTCTGTTGTCGCTGGCAACGCAAAAAATTCCTGCAATGCAGGATATTGTCCAGAGGAAGAATATAACCGGCGGTGGTCACGTCGCGGTTGTAAACGACGTTGTCATTTTCAAGTCCACAGTTTTCCCTTTGTTCTATTTTGGTCTGTGCTCTCACTACTTTTCTTCTCGGCTTACGCATCCTCAGCTTAGAAAGGCAGAAAAATGGGCCAGCCAAGAATAACCGGGGTAGCCTGCAACTCCACGTTCTTGAGTGTGGTGGCCAACTTCTCTCTAGTCGAGTTGCAATAAAATTGTAGCCACAAACATAGAGTTTCTTAGTAAATATACTAGCCAGGAAACTCCACGTGGTAGTCCTTGTCGCCGTGGCGGGTTATGAGAACACCACATCTTCTAGCTTGGGATTGGTATGACAATCGGATTCCTAAGTGGTTTTATGGGTTTAGTTTCTTCACTACACATTAACACGTCTGCGAGTGACGAAGTAGCCGAAATCCTCCCTGTTCTGTGATAGCCGTGAGCTATGGCAACTGCGTGTTAGGGGAAAGAGCAGGCAGTGCAAGATCGTATACCTAACGTTGGTCACGCCGGAGTTGAAGGAACGTATAACTGAGCGGGGTAAATGCCGCCGCGAATGTTGTAGCTGGCAAAAATAAAGAACCCAAGTGTACCTCGACGAAGACAAGACACGACAGATACGGGCGCCTGCATCCGTAGTATCTTCGCTTCGTGAACGACTGTTTAGCCGCTCGTTTTCTTTTTTCTCCAAATATAAACACACTCGCTCAGCCACAAGCTCTGTTATACTGTAGCTGACGGTGGGTGCACCGGTTAACCACGAAGGCAAGGTTTCCTTAGGCCCGCTCAAAAACACTTCCAAGCTGTACAAACAACTTTTTGTTCGCGTAATGATAAAATTAATAACTTCAGAAGCCTGCAGTGAGTTTCCCCCAAAATATGTACATTGTTTTCAAAGTGGTCTGCAGAAATGTAGGCACGGCCATGCCGGTGAAAATACTGTGTACTTCCTTTTTTCTCAGCGTTAAAACGCCCTTTTATTTTTCACTTATATAATGACCCCATTTTTGGCGTTTTTATGGCACTGGGTTTGAATATACGGGCAATAAAACATTTCTGTCTAAGCCAATGACGAAACTAAGGCGAGCGTGAGACCTAGTGGAGCTCACGACGACCACAGAGGGCCTTGTTATCAGCCGCATAGACGCTAGCACCTAATTCCTCGCTAGTATATATAATAAGAAACTCTATGTCCGCAAGCTTTTCGCTTCCCGTCTGTATGTCCCAATCGTTGGTCAACTTTGGCGCGACCATGTCACGTCGCTGTATGGTTGCGAGAAGCCTAGGTATATTTCGTTTTTTTTTCATTTTACCCAGAGTTCTGTCGACAGCACGCATCTACAAAAACGTATCTATATTCATAGAATACTGTGCACAAGGTAGGGGTGCCGCCAGTGCTTCGTCAATAACAGAATGCTGCCTTACAAACACCATGTTTTTTTATACGTATACACCCGAATGGGTTTTGTATTAGTGCTGTATTTACGTAAACGAACCAAGTTCAGGCAATAAAATTATTCTGGTTACCTAAGTGTGCGTGCGTGCGTGCTTTGAAGGAGAAAATACAACATGGTACCCTCGCTATGCCAACCAAGCACTTTTTTTAGATCGTTTTGCGTATCGTTGGTCCATTTCGTTTCTTCGCTTTTTGCGCCAATTAGCTCGGCCAACCGATTTACGACAATTCACGTCGCAGCTTCCTTAATTGCCACAGAGTTCTCCGTGGCTCTTGCCCAGCCCTTCTATGCTCATACCGTGGCGTCCAAACATCATGCCATACGATGTCAGCGCGGCAAGCACCAGGCGCACTCGGCACCCTTAGAGACGGCATTTTATTCCAGTACAAACGTCAATGGCCCCAATGTTTTCCAGCTGCTTTATTTAATTTACCAAAGTTGCTACGAATGTGTACTCTCAGAAGTTATGAAGTTATTTTTGTTATTTTGTACTCCTCAGGCTATTTTGAGCAGTGCCCTTTTTTGCAGCATGGCGCACCTAAGGCTCCCGTCTTACATCATGTGCCCTGCGCCCGTTAGTTTGCCCGAAGCATGTACGTTTATTTAACAGGATCCACATTACTCTGGGCAGGGTTTTGCTTTAACATCTGAGAAAATGTTCGGAATAACTTATTGAGAAAGGTTAAACAAGCTGTGTTCTAACCCAGTATGGCAGTGATTGAGAAAATTGTAGCTAACAGAATCACCTGGGCATAAGTAGCAAAGGTCTTTATCCAAAAAATGTAAGGTTTGACTACAGATCTGATTCCCCGGTCTATGTATAATTCCGGCGTAGGCATACGAACTGGTTAGAAACAATTTGCCATTTGAGGTCAGTAGAGATATGTTGACCATCAGCTCAGCTCGCGGGTTCGATTCCCGAGCGCGGCGGCCGCTTTTTTGATTGAGGCGAAAAGCAAAAACGCCCGTGTGTACGAGATTTCGGCTCACGTTAAAGATCCCCAGGTGGTCGAAATTATTCTGGAGCCCTCCACTCAGGCGTGGCTCATCGCTTGCGTTACGTCGGCGTGTTTAACCCTACAATCAATCAAGCAATTGACCATCAGATCACCAAAAAAAGTGAAAAGGGGCACTGAAAAGTAGTTGTAACCCTTCTGTTGTTTGGATTGCATAGACGGGAGTTCTAACAAAACTTTTTTATCGCTTAACAGGTCGGTGAGCAAGAATTTAATTTTTGTAGCTTTGAAAAAAAGTCTGTGTAACATCTCAGGCTGCCGCAACAGCTACAGCACTGGCGTGAAATGGCGCAAACTCGGCAACTTATTCTCCTGATTTCATAGGCTGATATTCAAAATTTTTAAGTTCATGCATACGGCTTCCATTCGGGTCAATTTCGTTTTTTTTTCTTTACGAAAAACTTTAGCACTAGTGGCAACTAGCATGTGCGTCGCAATCAGGTCCTTATGATTTATTTTGCGAAGTTCTTCAAACCAGTTTCAAATTTCATTCCGTTCAACACCGCATGGCTCATAACATTATCTGTTATTCCGCTTTACCAATACCTAAGGAATTGTCATAACCTGCAGTTCCCTATTATCCAATTGCGCTATTTGGAAACTGCACTAGTTGAATTGGACTGGGCTTTGAACTTTTGAACTTTCGATTTTGGACTTCAGCACCCTGATTTTTTAAATTTAATTGACCCAGTTTACAAGAAGGAAGCTTCACGTTTTAACGATCTTGCTCTTGAATGTGGCTTTATTTTTACTTACCCTTTAGACGGGCGGCAATTTTATTCCTCTGACAACTAGGGCAGTCAAATACTCTTTTATCGCACAATGTTACATTTAAGGCTTTCTCTTTAATGGAGGAGACACCTCACTTCTTCCTTGTTTTACAGCAGAAGGATGATCGACCTAACTGACAGAAGCAAGCTGTAGGGGCTGGTGGCATCAGAGCTGTAGTTAAAATGAGAGAAATATTCTTTGCTACCAAGACTTTAAGTTTCAAAAGGGGATGTGCTGGATGTAGGGGGAAAATATTCATATTTCAAGTAGTCATGAGTAAGGGAGCCCTCACAAAAAGGATTCTGTTCTGTGTTTTACGCAGCAGGACAAGCTAACACTTTTCTACACAGAAGGTGTTCACATGTATTTATGTTACGTCGTGCAATCCTGAATGATTATTTCGCGCTGTGCTTATTTGACGCAAGGCAAACGTATGCGTCTAATTCTAGCGTGTGATTGTGATGTTCTGTTGGGACAATTTGTGCGTCATCTGCGGGATTTTGGGCGGTAGTGTAATATTAGCAAAGGCACGGTTGTGGTGGTGTCAGCTGGTTGTGGTTTTGGCTGCGGGGATTGCCTGCGTCTTTGTTTCAAGTGCGGCATTTTTTATTTCCCCCCATAGATTCTTCTGAGTGGAATTGGGGTTCGCGACCACGTTTTACAGGTGCCGCCAAGGTAGACGCTTCAGAGTCTATCACAGTGGAGATATTACCGACAGCAGAAACGTGATCAGTGGTTCGAGTGTTCTCTCCCCGTACCGTTGCATTAATCATTGTCGCAATGCGCGGTTCCTCCTTCTCCCTGTTTCAGTTACTGAGACGGCTGTACAACCGTATTTTTCGACCAAGCACTCCGTTAATTTAAACTTTTTTTATCGTTAATTACATAGAAACAAACTATAACTCACCTGTGTAGTGTGACTGCGTTCTCTGATTACTATCGTCACATATCTTTTACCTTGCCGTCAGTTTTCCACCCATGTTAGCCCTGCACATTCCCTATTAACGTAAAGGTGCATTGTTGCTTAGGTAATCATCCTCTTCAAATTACTCTTTAAGGCATCAGTACATGTCTTCAACACATGCTTCTAAGTCCATGGGCACGAAACATTCACTCGGCTTCTAGTGAGTTAGCTAGACGTACGGATTAGCAAGAGTGTACAAGATGTGTTGGAATCTCAGAACCGAGTTGACCCACTGCGTTGTTTATGTTATTCCATTTCCTACAACGCCTATTTTCAAAGCGATAGCATAGTTACAAGACACCTTACTATCTTTATGTTCGCCTAATTAAACAATTGTCCTTTGGCAATACGAAGATAAACCCTGAAGACACCTAAGCCAATCAGAAGAGTCATTAAGGTGAAAGCATTAGCCGAATCAAACGCTGCTGAATTCTTTTTAAAAGTTGTTGCGGCGAGTAATTGTGACTGCGGCACCACTTAGCCACGTCAGCCGGCCCGTGCTGCTCAGCAGACCGCTCACCTCACTGTGGGACTTTGGCCTCGCTGGACCACATTGGGCCAGATGAGCAGTGGTAGCTGAACAGTGAACAGTGGCCAGTGGCCGCTGAAAAGCGGCCTCTTGCTGCGGAGCACAAGGGCCGCTGAACGCGCTTGCCCACTGTTAGGCGCTTTGCGGGCCTGTGCGCAGAGCGCCTAACAGTGCACACACCACCCTATCGGAAAGTACACGGGCCCTTACTACTTCAGCTGAGCAGCCTTTTACATGGCTTTGCAAAGGTAAAGATGTTGGGTTGCAGCACGGCCTCTGACCTGGTTTTGTCACGGCGAATAAAGTTCGGGCTACAGAACGCTTCCTGGCTGCGTGTAAGCCGTTTCTCGGCTTTCGAAGCCACAGCCAAGACTAACGCCGGGTGTGTGAGCTATTTATTCGCTCACCAATGAAAAAAAACAGTTGCCTCACTTTTTCTTCATTTTGATGAAGGCATAACATTCGTACCAACTTCAACTGATCTAACCACTTATCCATATTTTCAGAGGATGTCAGACCACGGAACACTGGTAGATCGCATGGGGGCTACGGAATGAGTGACATAGCCCCGTTCATATTGGTGTTGGTTGCGGTGCTGTTCTCCTAGCGCCTTTGTAGAAAGGAGATAACAAACTACACGTAATAAAACCACACTTGGGACGATACACTACTGACTCACACAACAGGCACATTGAAGTTACCTTAGCTAGGTTACGGATAGGCCATACGCATGTAACGCACTAGCACCTGCTCACGGGATCTCCAAGACCCCTGTGTAGCAGGTGTGGGGAGGGCCTATCCGTGATACACATCCTCATTGAATGCAAGGCACTCAACACTACACGACGCAAACACTAAGAGAACTCTACAGACAACATATTCCCCTACATCCATCGTTGTTTCTGGGTGACGATGCCATGGTTTCTGTGAAACGCGCGTTTAAGTATTTGTCAGATGTTAAGTTTTTAAACCTCATTTCCTATCATGCATAATCAAATCTGGCCCTATACATCAGCCATCACCATTATCTTTATTGATCTTACTATGTCCAGTTTACACGGTTTATACCTACCTTTTGTGGTAATCACTTCTTTTCATTAAATAACTTCTCTGGCGCTCTTTGCCATCGTCGGCCTTGCGCCATTAAACACCAACCATCATCATTAGAATGGAGACCTTAAGATGGAGCAGATGGGACTTACCTAGAGGGTTCGCGGGGCACAAGAACATAAAAAGAGGTGCCGTACCATGAAACTCCATAATATGCTCCGCAGTCAAGCGCAACGTGAGCTAGTGGCACTCAATAAACTTTATTGAAGAAGAAGTTTGCTTCGTTAAATCTATTACTAAAAAACAAACGTGGAAGAACCAGGCAAGCAAAGTTATGTGCTCAGGCATGCGTCGGAGAATACAAGCCTATGCCGTTTTTTTTTCTGCGCATTTCTGCGCACAGCTCCTTTTGACTAGAAAAAAATGCAGCAGTCAGGCAAAGTTACATGCTCAGACAATCGTCAGAGAAAAGAAGGCGTGGCTAGGCCTCACCCTGCAACGGCGGGCTTTCCACTTGTGATGATGACTGATGGTTGCACGGAGGCCTAAAGCCGCACGCGATTGCGAGTGCAGGTGTCCTCCCGAGGCCACGGTCTCCTCGTTGGTTCAACGCTTCGCCCTGTGACGACAGCCACTCCTGATCCGCCAGCGAGACGCACCCCGGCCTCACCGCTGGCTTCCACCTGTTCCTCCTATTTCTTTCCCCAATTGGCAAATCTCCAGTCGCCACATCGTCTTCTTCCGCGTTGTGGCTGACGGTCAATCAGCACAGAAGGCTATGCCGTTTCTTTTAGGTGCATTCCTGCGCGCATGTCGTTTTAGTCTAGAACACATTGCCCAACAAATTAGCGCACTCTAGTGGAGTGATGACCAGGATTGCCTTTTGCACGCGATTGTGTGGCGTGGTGTAAGGCCAGAAAAAACACACGAACTTTCTGTTTTCAATACAATGTATCCGTGCAGGTACAGGCGTTGGCAACATTACTTATGCGAACGATTCACAGTGGGTGGTTGGTGGCAGTATTAGCTAAGCACAACCACAATTGTGGCCTAAAAAAGCAAGGAAGTTTTGTTTTCCTGAAGTATATTGATGACAATATCACACAGCTTGGTGGGCTTCGCGGCTCCGACGCGGCAACATGTTTTTTTTTGTCTCCGCTGTTAGATACCGATTATTTATTGTACTCAAACACCGACATAAAACGGCTTTGCCCGTAAGTCGCTACCATTGAATGATGTGAATTGAAGATTTCTTTTATTAGGGTGAGTCAGCTGAAAACAACGAGTTTCAGAAAGAGAGCGCTTGTTTGTCAGTGGAACTTATTTTGTGGAATAGGCAGCGCAAATAAGTGCACCCCCGGTTTTAGTAAACAGGCTTTTACACTCAAAAAGACAGTGGGCCAACTGAAGTGGTATTTTCATAAGCCTCCTCGCCCGCATAATGTGATTGACTCAAGCGTTTCAGCCCAGACCACTCTTCTTAACCCATGTTTTCGCGACTTCAGAACTAACGTCTGCCAGAAAATTCGAATTTAGCTACTATCACCCAGTAAGATCTTCTCGTGATGATGTCAGTTCCTCTGACAAGTTAAGGTCCGGGCGAACTCTCAAAACCTACTTACGAGCCATACGTGCCGCCACGCGTCCTTCACTACTTTACAACCGTAAACTTGTTACTACTCGTACATGTGCATTCACCAAAATCTCTGCTTCTTGGGGCAGCTGTGGTTTGATTACAGAGCGTCAAAAAATTGGTGCAACTTGCCATAGTGGCGCACGGCCGGAGAAACAGCAGAGCTGGTGGCACCTCTCCCTTCGTCGAAGATAGGGATGCTGCACCGCACATGGGTTTCCAAACTTTACACTAAAAGGAAAGAAGTAACCGTACAGGGAGAGCAGGGAGATTAACCACGGGAGTGTCCGGTTGGCTACCCTACTTAGGGGGGTGAGGATACGGAAAATAAAAAGGAAAGAAGGACCGCGGGCCGCGGCACATAATAAAAGTGAAAAAAAAGGAGGCAAATTGAAAAACACAAGGCGTGGCCACGGCAACTACAAAGACAGTTCAAAGGACGCACACAAAAAACAAGAAAATGCACAAACCTAACGCGGTGCACTGATAAAATTGGCCAAGTAAGGGTGCTGCACTGTAGTAATGTCCCTACAATCGTTCAGATAGGCCCGTGTCCTTTAAAACGCGAAGTGAGGCTTTCGTACCCTTTTCGGTCGGTGACGGACAACACCTACGACCCAGAATAGTCTGTGCTGTAAAGGGGTGCTCGTCGAGTCAGCGAAGTGTGGTGGAGAGCTGTTGCCTCGGCGTTGTGAATCATAACAATGGCACAGATGGTGTTCAATGGTCTAAAGTTATTTATGACTAGCAGGCCTGGAACATTTTATCTCCAGGCTTTCACGTCTATTTCAAAGTAAACCACGTTAGCACGCGCCAGACACTTCGGCTATGTCCAAAGAATTCGCCCGCTCTAAACACCCAAAGGGATATGCTGCGCCCCCAGAATGCAATAACAGCTCGATCAGATGGACGCCGGTTTCATACCGCGAGGAACACAGGTCAAATTCGAACCACGGGAACCGTTTATTTCACAATTGGCTGCAAATAGTAATGTTCCCCGCCGCTGCAAACCCCGCACTTTTTGGGCATTTGGGGTGGCCCAGTAGTTAGGCTGCTGGTTTCACGGCATAAAGGTGCAGGGTTCGATTGGGGGCCCGTCCCTAACGACATTCTTTTGTGAGGCTTCGCGGTTTTCTGTAAATAATGGACGGATTTGTGTCGGCCTTAACAGCTCTGCTGTTAAAAAAGGGCGTCTAGTAGAGCTGTGAATAGTTGTTTTATAAGCGTTCAAAACTTCATGATGAAGCTAGATGGCACTTTGCGCCATTTGTGTAACGGAAATTGTGGTACCGCCAGATTTTATCGCATGCGATGAGTGTGGACCCGCAAAACGACTTTGGCTGTCGCTTTATTTTCCCTCCTGGATGACTCTGCGTCCCGTGCATTTCATATATATTTACACAACACACCAGCCTTTACTTTGCTTCAGCTGTCCTGAGTAATAATGAACGCATAAGTATTTGATCTCAAGCTGACATGGCCTATTAAAATATATTGCTGTGATGGACTCGTTTGGCCTTGTGGGTGTACGACGCGTAAGAACGGTACTCGAGCGGGTAAGAGAAAAGAAAGTATATTCACAGCGCCACCAGAAAACGAGACAGCTGACAAGCGGTACAATTGCGAAGCACAACAGCAACAAGACACTAGTCCGATACCCCTAACCAGCGTTCAATAGAGGGAAAAAAACGTTCTCACAGCCGCCTCGACGGTGGATGCTCGGCGACGTCGATGGCGGGTCGTCGCCAGTCCGAGTCACGGTCGAGCGCTGGCCGTCTGTCGCCAGCTCTGCCCGAGCGAGACGGAAGAAGATGTACCACGTCCTACGTGGCGGGTGCAGCGGTTGTTCCGCCCTGGGCCGTGATCCCGAGCCTCGGCCAGTGGCACGATCACGCCCCGGTCGTCTGCGGGTCCCACACGGGTTGGCGGGCCCCGACCCACACGCCTCGAACTACTCGAACGGGATCACAGGAACTGCGGGTCCGCCCCGGTCCTTGCCCGCTCGTCAGCTCCGAGTCTCCGCTGCCGCCGGAACCGCGTTCCACGTTCAGCCCTTTTCTTCCTCCTTCCAGTCTTCGTGCGCCAGCGCGTGGTCCACTTTTTTCCAACAATGATGGCCAATCCTCACAATTGCCCTTTAGGGAGCGAATATAGCACTCCACACACGGCCTTAACAGCCATTGTTATCCATGTAATTCAGAATAAGTTCAATTTCTTTAAATACTACGGCAATTGTACAAATACAGGATTATATAAACAACTTATAAACGATTGATAAATGATTTTATTTTATTGTATATTGTCGGGGGTTGCGTACTATAATTAGCGAATTTCGTTTTCAAAGCCATGTCACAAAAGCAGTGCTTAGAAGTGTATTTTCAGCAACACGAAGTATTCGTGCGAACAGCTTCGAAACAACGTGAAATGCGAATTTTATTTCGAAATTGGGCATGTCACACCAGAAACCAAAATACGTGTTATCGCTTCCACACGAGCACGGCCAGGGCAGCGAGCCCAGTTGACAACAACCCGAATTTTTAGCGTGCGCACTTTTTGTCGTTGCCCATCCGCTGTTGAGTGCGAGGCCTGGCTCTGCGAACTGCACAGACAACTTTGTGTTATGGCAGTCACCATGGAAATATTCCACGTAATTGTAATGTGAAGCTACGTATGGCTGTCGTTCCTCAATTAGAATGCAGGGGCACGTTTGGCTAGGACCTATTAATCTTTTGATTGTAGCTCGGCCCTGTCTCTGCTGGTGCTTGGAGCATCAGGTTGATGGACGCGTTGTTTACCTGAAAGAGAATTTCTGTTTCACTCAGGTTAATGGCAAAATATCGTTCCAAAAAATATGTTTAAGAAGCATTTTCGTGGGTAGGCTTTGCGTTGCGCTGGACGCGTAACCACACTGGGCTACTGAAACGCCCTACAGTGGTGTAATGTTTTATTCGGTTCTTCGATATTGTGCAAAAAAAAAGCGAGGCGCCTGTGCGCCGCCAACCGCGAAATATTGTGCGAAAGCGACATACACAACCATTCTGAATAAAAATATTCAGGGAAGCTTTCACTCACGCGCACTCAGACGCAGCCAGTTAGGCTGCAGTTCCAGCCGTGCCCACAATCCGGCCGTCGACTACCGACCATTAAATCGCCGGATCGGCTAAACGACGCGTTGGTTTCCGTGGCAACCACCAATGGACCGCCGACAACCGGGAAATAGAAACACCGACTTTATCGACTGCACCAGACCACGTGAGCCGTTTAACCCACCACGGGTGTGTTTTCTAGAATGAAAAGTGTACTGTTGATAGTTTTGTTCTGCGAGTGCAGAACAGTGGGAGTTTAGGATTGACTTCAGAGACGCATTCACTTTGTGGCATTGATATCCGTCTCATGACCTACTGCCGTTTCAGTAAATGTCCATCTCCGTCTTGTACGCCCTTCTCAAGCGCCTGTCTCGTTAATGCGACGTGAATCCCGAGCCCGAGCCACCAATACCACCACACCCAGTATTGTGGACTTCCACCAGCAATTCGTCTTTGACTCAAGGTACCGGTGCCGGGATCTGCAAGTCATCTCGGGAAGCAGTTGAACATACGTAGTAATGTGTCCAGTTACCCCTAATGGCTTCTAGGGAACGCGGCGGCCACGCTGAGCTCTCCGGAGCAGTGTGCCTTTTGATATTTAGCATTAGCGCTGGAGCCTTCCTTTACATACGCGGTAGCGCTTGAATGCAGAGCTGGAGTTCTTTTTTTCGTTAAAATCACTGCACAAGCAGGGGACGCTCGCCGGTCATCACGAGGCACGCGCTCACGATCGCACGGCGTTTTCTTGGTAATTTTTTCTGTAACGGTGAGCTTACGGCCAGTAACAACAGCTCCGCTGTAAAAACGTAATTTTGTGAATTGGGTTGCAAATGCAATAAAAGGGGTCAATAACAAAAAATACTAAACAAAATGTGTTCAGTATCACTGCTCCACTTAAAAGTGTGCTCGATATCTTTGGTTCGATAGAGTCTTCCATATTGTCAAGTGCCTATTTGAAAAATCTCATTTTCCATTTAATACAAAAAACAATGACTGCTTGCCTTGTGCGTCGTTGTGCCTGCAAGTGCCTTAATTCTTACCCCAGTGGTGAGAGTGACGGCTCCTATCTTGCTACCTCATTACACGCGGGATATACAAGCAGATCAAACCACTACGCCCTATTGCTTTATGGCCTATAAATTACCTCACCTTTCTCCCGAACTAACCCGCAGCACCTAAAAATAGGTACTCACGAAACCCGGTACTGCGCCAAAAACCATAACAAACAGTATTCCCCAAAGATTGCTGCCAAGTGTCCCTGTGCCACATAGCGCCACAGCCGACCTCAAGCCTGGCCGTACACGAATTTTGTCGATTTTAGGCATTCGCTGCCCTCTACCACGATACCACAACAGAAATTGACCAAACAACAGCCTCCAATGACGCCAGCTTCGACATTATTGCATATGCCACAAAAGACTGCGCATTTTTTCAGTGATTCCTGCTCAAAACCACCTCCATAAAAAACTGAACCCCCCCCCGCTGGGAACTGACCTTCTTGTTCAATTAAATCTCACAAAACCGGTACACATTACGTCACGCATATGCCCTGCCAGTTAAAACCGCAAGACGTGCAGGTGAGCTGCCGTACATGCTTTTTCTGTATATATTTTGCTGTGCTGTCAATTCCAGTAACAGAATGATATCGGTGGCCAGCATTTTTTGGTCCAAAGCTGAGAACGCAGCAGCATCCCTCTCAACAAAAAAATCACACAAAAGTTATAAAGCAATATCCAAAAGTGACAAATAACCCGGCTGCATTATTCACGGAATATTGTGCGAAAGATGGATACATACCGCCTTTTTAAGTGTTGTTTATCATTCAGAGCTTGTAGTTACTACTCTGCCGCTAAATGAAAATGCTATATTTCACAGTACCCACCCTCGATGTAGAGTACAGGCGCCCATTTGTAATGGTTGATCATCCTAGTGCCTCCGCTCTGATAATTTGATTCCTAATTGTTTTCTTGGCGCCTGGATCAGCATATTCGGTGGGTGATAACGTCTGTGCGACACGGACACAAGCGACATACACACTAGTTATTTTCAGTATGTTCCAAATGCACTGCAGGGAGTATGTGCAACTGTGTGTGAGGTTTCACTGTCGTAGATGAATGGAGGAATATCACATGGGCTTGTCGTATGCTGTCTTTGTGGTTGTAGTTCACTGAGTTTTTTTAAATGCGAAAGCATTTCTTAGTCGGGGGTTGTCGTGCTCCGTCGGCGTGCGCCTGCATTCCTCCAGCGCGAGCGCACGTGAGCGCGCGCCTCGTAGTTCTGCCTTCGTCGTCGTCGTCGTCGTAAATGCGAATGTATTTCTTAGTCGGGGGTTGTCGTGCTCCGTCGGCGTGCGCCCGCAGGTGTTACTCTCCGCGCTCCTCCTCGCCCCTAGCAACAGCTGTGGCGCGCCTAGCAACCGGAGCAGGTGGTAGCTCGGGCGGGAGTAGCGGAGGGCAAGGGGAGAGGAGGACCACGCTCGGGCGTGTGAGGGCGCTCGCATCGCGGAGCTCGGGCGGAGTAGCGGAGAGTGAGTGGAGAGGAGGAGCGCGCTCGGGCGTGTGAGGGCGCTCGCATCGCGGAGCTCGGCGGGAGAGAGAGCTCGCGCGCGGGGCGGGAGTGTTGCGCGGGTCTCTCTCTCCTCTCCGCGTACCCTCTCTCCGCTCGCTGCGCTCGGAAAATGTGTATAAATGCAGTGGAGCGCACGCCTCTCTCCGTTACTGCTTGCCACAGCGCACTCATCGGTGCAACTAATGCATTCGCATTTCCGCACGATCCCCTTCGGGGAGGTGGGGGGAGTTTTTTTGTTCAAAGAACAAGCACTTGTGAGCAGCTGTCGAATATATATGGAGGATAGAGCTAACAGTTCTTTTTCAGCCATACCGAGGGGAACAGTCAGCCGTTACTTGACATAAAGGGATAACTGCATAATTCGTACCACGTTGACAACGTAGAAATAAAAGCATGACGTTGGGGCGAACATCTTATGCTGGAGCGAAAGGTACCATGATCGCCTTCAAGTCGAGCTTTACCATGTAGAAATTAACGTCAAATCAATTCTACTACGTACAGCTTCCGTCTCTGGTTGAAGAAATAAGACCTAGAAGACAGAAGTTAGGCTTAAGCTCGAGCTCTGTCTACATGTGCCACCTTGAGTTTTCTGGGGATAAACGCGTGGGAAAGAGAGTGCTTCACCGGAAAATATGAAGACTTTACGAAGGATGCTTCTTGAAAAAAAGGCTCCTTGAACGAGCCTTGGAGCCGTTTAAGCGAATCCTCCCAAGATAGGCAGGCCAATAGTACTTTTCCACTATGAATATTGTGTCTTCAGACCACCCTATGCTGACACCGTGAGCGGCTTCGTTATAGCGGCAGGCAATATGTCTTAACGAAAACAAATGACCGTCGTTTCTTATGCAAATGGCTTTCACGCGACGAGTTTGTGTGGCGGAGTTAACATGCCCGGAAGGGCAGCGAGACGAGACAACTCGCGAAGAAACTTTCTGGCGATTGATGGAGGTGGGACGCTGCCAAAAGAGTTTGTGTACATACCCGCACCCTTCAGCTTGTGCTGCGCTACCTTGAGGTGTGCTTTAGGAGCCTGGCGGGCGTGCACGCATAATTTCCTCCATATTTCAGTCGTGACATGAGCATTCCATAGGGAGCAAGCTTGGGACAGGGAGCATTTTAGTTAAGGAAATGAAAGCTATTCAAAGGAAGTTGTGCATACGGGGCGGATCTAATTTCGATGTTTGTGAATAGTAGAGTCAGCACTAAGGAATGCAAATGAGAAGCATACAATTTATCAAGAATAATAACGCCCTAACGACGAGCTTCAAGAGCAGCACACGCGGATATATAACCTAGATTTTTCGCTAGAGTAAGTGTAGAACTTCGCCACATCCTGACAACTCAGCATTAGCAGTTTATAGAAGTGAAAGCGTGACAAAAACACCTAATAGTAGGTTTTGCGAGCCGGAGGGAAAGTGCAGCCTATCTTTTTAGACCTAGTGTTGGAATGAATCTTACCTGTATTCGGATAAGGTGATAGCTGGACATTATGAATGACGAATACCGCCTTTATTTTTCGTCTTCGTTGCTAAACTGTGTGCGCCCATCATCATCATATAGTTTTTCATCTTTTGTCAGACGCGCCATCATCATCATCCTGACGGGTCCAGTCCTGGCTCGCCGAATAAACATCATACGCCAAACCCCCTGTCGTTGCCTCTCAAGTATTGGGCCGTGCCTCTTGATCCCGTGGCCTCCATCCCTGAGCGCTCTGCTGGAGCTCCGTTCGGGTCATTGCTTAACGCAAGATTCCATGACAATTTCAGCGGAACCTGCCAACGGTGCGGGTTCTGCCGTCGTTCCACCTGACGTCGTCACCGACCACAAGTGGGATCCACCAATATCCGCTGGCCTTTGTGGTGATGTTGTTGAAGAGTGGTTCTATGGGTATGCACTAGTTAGCGCCTTTAACGGGTGGGACGACCACCCCAAAGCTACAAAATGTCGCGTTTTGTCGTTGCGAAGTAGCCAAGAGGTTTTTCTAAACGACGAGGACAGTATCACTGACTGGTCCGATTTCACCACGCAGCCGCGCGTGATTATTGGCTCTTCCGCAGATCGCTCCGAAGGTAAAACGAATTTGGAGAGCTGTGCCCAGCCGACTCACGAGACTTACACCTCGTACACTGAGAATTTCCGGGCGGTATGCGCACTTGCTAACACAGAAATACCGAAGGCAGAGCGGATGCGCCACATCATGAAGAGCATCAACCATTTCGCGTTCACAGCTGCCGCCCTTCAAGACCCGCCAACCATGCATGATGTAACCATGATCTGCCAAAAGGCAACACGAACTTCGCTCTATCCGCCTGCAGTAGGAAGCCATCGCACTGCAGTTCCCTGGACACGACAACCTGAGCGCGCTGATACGGGCTATCTTCCGTGGTGAGCTCGGTGAGTACGGTTTTTGTGCTCCCAAAGCCTATCCTCAGCCTTCTGCAACTAGTCTGCGGTAAATCATTAAAGAGGAGCTTGCCGTAAGGCCACTTCTCGCTCCTCCCTACCCTTCTGCTCACCTGGCTATTCCATCCCTCTCAGAGCTTGCTGAGCGACCACACATGCCGCTGGCGCGGGTCGTGACTCGACCTACTGCCAACTGTGTGGCAGCCTTCCGTCAGGCGTTGGGTCCGGTTTCTCCCTACTAAGCATGGTGAACAGCCTGACAAGACTCAACTCTTTGCCGACCAGTTTGTCATTACTGCGGCACCGGCGGCCAGATCTCCCGGGTGTGCCGCCGACGTCAATAGGACGAGCAACGTGGCTGCGACACATATGAATTCGACAACATGTGTTTTAGCTACGGCTACTGCCAACAAAGTTATAAGTTGTCCATACGTCGTAATCCCTCTTCACCTGGATCAACTTACTTTTCTTGCACCTCCCGAAACAACCTACGCCGTTCACCATCACCACACCACCGGACTGTGTCACCTCCTCGACCAGTCTCGCATGATATTACTACGAACCGTTCATCTAGTTCCTGCAGTTTTTTGGAGCGAAACTGCGCACAAAGGCAAAAAGCAAGTTAAAGACTCCCCAACCGGGCGCTTGGACGATCGTCGGGGCGGGGGTTTCACTTGAAGGATTAGTAGACACAGGTGCAACCATGTTATCATTCACGGCAGTCTGTGTTCTTGATTAAGAAACCTGATGACCCCTTACTCTGGCCCACCTCTGCGCGGTGCGCAGGCTGATATGTTTCGGCCTTCAAGGTATTGTACAGCGCGTGCATTCACCAACGGCATTCGCAATCACATTCAGTTTGCGCTTCGTGCACCCATCAACGCATTCTAGATTTGGAGTTTTGCGTTCGGAATCTGCTATCATGTCCTGTGGTCCACTATTGATTGATTTCGGAGACACAGACCTCGGCAGTGTCCATAACGCGTCAAAGCTACGTGTGGTGATGACCTCCGAACTTACCCTGCCCAAACCTTAAAAAAGCGCAGCACCGAATACGTGACAGAAACGGAACCACAGGACGAGCCGTGTTCCCTGGCCAAGAAACCATACTTTACGTGTGTTGAGAACAAATTGCTGATGGCGACGGTTTGATTGCACCAACCTCATAATTCCTCGCAAAGGAATGCCAATTCCACCATGTCTTTTCCGCATTTCTCATTTATCTGCCTATTTCGCCGCTATGAATACAACAATGGAGACCCTCTTAATACCTCAGACCAACACTATTCCTTGTGTACCCCACGATGATGCAATTGCTGTTCTCCCATCTTGACTCTGTACCAACAGTAGATAATTCTTCCGATCGTAAATTCCCATCTTTTCCCATTGGCACGATTATCAATCCTGACCTTACCACGGAGCAAACGAAAATGCTCTTGTCCATGCTGAAACACACAAGGCTTTATTCGACACTCACCTTTCTGTTCTAGGGCAGACTTCTCTGCCCACTCACCGCTTTGAAACGAATGGCTCGTAATATTCAAGTACCAAGAGTACGATTTCACCATAATAGGCAAATCAGGCAAAATGCACTCGGATGGCAACGCAATTTTACGGTGCTTGCTGTGGCCAACAGAGGAGCCTTGTCGAGCGTCTTCTGAGGCAGAACCAGCCTTTTCTATTGCCGCCGCCGAGCCCGTCAGCGCTGAATTACCTTCGAAACTTATCTCCTTACAACGATCCCAAACGTACTGCCATAGCCGAATCGACCTCCTAAAGGATTCAGCCCAGCCACCAACAGCCGTTTGCGCAGCCAAATTAACAAATGTATGCTCATGGACGGTGGCTGCATTCACCACTTCAACTAGCATCCTCCCGGTGACAAATGGGTGTAGGTCGATCCATATTCTTTCTGCAAGAGATATCAGGAAGTGTATGGGACGATACTATCGCTGGTCATTTTGTGTATTTTAAGATGTATGATCTCCTTGAAATCCGCATCGTTTGCACCGGACTAAACAAATGTCGTCAAATACGTTGCGTCCTGTGAACCGTGTCAACGCCATAACAAACCGGCCTCGACACCAGCTGGTGTGCTAGAACCTTTCCCGTGTCCCTCAATTCTATTAGGTAGTGTGGGGATTGATCTTTATGGTCTTCTGCCCGTCAATCAAGCCGGTCATCGTTTGGTTGTCACTACAGTCGACCACTTGACCCGGTATGCCTAAACCGCCGCTATTCCGGTGGGCTGACCCTCAGAGGTTGCGGAATCCTTTTTGCCAGCCATCTTCCTGTGACATGGTCCGCCTTGAATTATTTTCAGAGACCGCGGTTGAATGTTTCTTTCTACTTTTCTTTCCGAAGTGATTCGCAACGCTGCAACCATTTACAAGACCACGCCCAGTTCCCACACCCAAACAAACGGCATCACTGGGCGCTTTCACCGTACCCTTGCCGACATGCTTTCCTCTAATGTTCGCCTTGACCACACAATGACTGGTGTGGTCAAGGCCATGCCAGGTTTCCATGACTGGCCATGATAAAGGCCAGTCACGGAAAGTGCCCTGCTAGCGTCACCTATTGAATGTCAGCACAACTGCTCGCTGTAAACAGTCTATACAACTGAAACCAGGCTGATGCGTCTCTAGTTCTTAAGGTGTTTTGTATTCGCCTTTTTGGGAATCAGAATTATGAGGGCATTTTTCCAGGCTATGGGCAGTTTTACAGCCATTAAGGATTCTGAAAATACTGCTGCGAGCTTTTCCAGTACAATATCGTCTCTATCCTTTGTAAAAAAATCCACGGTTATGACGTAGCCACCTGCAGGTTTTCCTCTTTTCATGCTTCTGAGAGCCTTTTCTTCTTCGTCTTCAGTTACTAGGGGGACATCGCGAGCTAAGCCTGTTCACTTTTCTAAGTCGTTTCTTCGGGTCTGGTGTCGCTGCCGTATAGCGTCATGTACAATCGTTCTGTTACATTTATTATCTCATACATGCCGTGCCTAATGTTGCCCTGTTCGCCCCTGAGTCTGTAAATCTGTCTATGTCGAAATCCAGCTTTCATGTAGTCGCTCTTAAGCTGCCTCCTATTTCCAGCGTTTCGTGTACGCACGAATGCCTTGCCTTTTAATTATGTTAATTTTGACAATTCGGCTAGTTCAATTTGACCCGCCGTTCTTGACACTCATTTGCGTATATTTCACAATAAGGTCCTTCTTATCCAGAGTTACATCACTTCTTTGTTTTCTTGAATTCCCAGCCTCGGAAGCAGCTTTTCTGATGGAGGCGAAAAGGCAAAACACCCATGTGTTCGAGATTTCGACGCACATTAGAGGTTTTTCATGTTGTCAAAATCACCCAGGTGGACACAATTATCTGCGAAGCGTGAGGGCATTTTGCCTCATAATAAATAAATCATGTTTCGCATTTATTCACTTTATTTTCTGAGTTAGTTTTCGACTTTGTTTTCTAAAGGATGCATTACCCACAGCTGCTGCTGATTCTGTCATTGTCGCTGTTGGATTTTCATTTACGATGTCTACACTATCCTCGTGCTCCCCGGTTAAACGCGTGGATTTGTTATGAAGGGGTTGATTGATTGGTTGTAGGATTTAACGCGCCGACGCAACGCAGGCGATGAGGCGCGCCGTAGTGGAGGGCTCCGGAATAATTTTGACCACCTGGGCATCTTTAACGTGTGCCGAAATCTCGCACACACGGGCGTTTTTGCTTTTCGCCTCCATCAGAAAAGCGGCCGCCGTGGTCGGGAATCGAACCCGTGACCTCGTGCTCAGCGTTATGAAGGGGTGCTTTGAAAACAATATAGTGATCAAAAATACAAAGAAGTGACGTGGCGGTATTCCCAGTCCAACAGAAAAAAATGCTCCTATAGACGGTGCGCGGACAGTTTAACGACACAAAATTGAATTAACGAATCACAAAAAATTGCCGTCTGGAAATTGCATTTTCGCGGACCTCCAACGTAGCAAAGCCAACTGTGACGTAATTGCCATTATTAGGGAACCGTGAACACTGACTGCTGACATCAATCACAAGGCCGTGTTCCGTTAGCCGGTTCGGCGGACGTAGGCGTCATTGGCAGTTTTAGGAAGTTCTGGTTGGTGACGGTGTCGGTCTCTGTAACGCGGCATCCTTCACGCATCCAAAACTTAGCCTTCTGCCCCGACTTCCGAAGAGTTCGGAAAATAAACCTGATACAAACTTCACTTAACAAACTCAGCTACGCTGGCACAAAATACACTTCCTTTTAACTTCTTCCTTTATGAGACACACGGGGAAGTTCCTTATTGTAGAGCATTGGAGAAGCGATGTGGGGACAAGATGCTACTTGTATTTTCAAGTCATTCTCATCTGATCTCTTACCGCGTTTGCTTTATCAGGAGGATGGTTGTGTTCTCCTAAAAAAACGACGGAGTTGATACCTGAAACGTTTCACTATTACTGAAAATAACGTAGCAATCTAATTACGACAAATCAATAAATACATCCTCATACAAATCAAAGAGCAAATACTAGACCACCTCAGCCGTGACGCTCCAAAGGCCCTACTCACATGAGATGTTAAGGGCGCCTTTGATAACGTAACACACCAAGCCATTCTCCAAAACCTCAACCATACCGAATGCGGCCACCGAATCTTTTACTTCGTCAAGGCGTTCCGGTGAAACCGCACAGCCACGTTGCGACTCGGACCCATACAATCCCGAACTTTCGAAACACCGGCCAAAGTCACCCCGCAAGGGTCCGTAATTTCACCCCTGCTATTTAACATCGCACTCCTCCAATTGCCAAGCAAACTAGACCATATCCCCGGCATTCGTCATGCCCTATACGCGGACGATTTAACCATGTGGACGACACATGGCTCGAGCGGAGAACAAGAGGACGCACTCCAGCAAGCCATCGACACTACCATTGCTTATCTCCAACCCAGGGGCCTCACAGCAGAACCTAACAAATCGGCCCTGTTGATTCTACGTTCCCGCACAAGAGGCCGACCCCCTCCCACTACCCCAGATCCCCAAGTCGTCATTCAAGGATCCCCCATCCCACAAGTTACCACGCTCCGCGTGCTCGGCGTACCTTTTCACTACGATGGCTCCGGAGCGGCCCTTCTACCACAACTCCAAAAAACAGTCACACAGCTGACACACCTCATCCGAAGAATACGAGGCTCTACATACGGACTTAAAGAACACGATACCTGCAAGCTGATCCAAGCGCTGATAGTCAGCCGCATCACCTATGACACCCCATTTGTCAACCTGAAACCGCAGGAAATCAACAAACTGGACACCCTCATCAGAAAAGCCTACAAAGCAGCCCTCGGCCTCCCAACCTACACATCTAACGATCGTCTCCTCAAACTCGGCCTGCATAATACCTTAAGTGAACTGTTGGAAGCACAGCGCGCATCACACCTCCAGAGACTCATATTGACACCAGCAGGAAGAAACGTTCTCCAGGACATCGGACGCACTACCCCTTCTTCACAGCAAGCACCGCAACGTATTCCTCTCACCATCCGTCAACGCCTCAAGGTCCATCCTGTTCCAAAACACATGCATCTTACCTACAACCGGGGACGCCGAGAGGCCAGGGTGAGGCTCCTTGAAAAACGACAGAGCTCAGACCCTCACACACAGTACACAGACATTGCTCGATCTACAGACCACAAGCATACAACCCTGGTAGTCCTCGACTCAACTGGTAAATTAGCAACTGCAGCCTCCTATCGGAACCTACCTGTAGCAACGGCCGAAGCGCTAGCCATCGCTCACGCCACCACTACCCACCAACAAAAACCCTACTTGACCATCATATTTTATTTTTATGTTATTTTATTTTTTTATTTCATACATACTGCAGACCACAGTAGGTCTAAGCAGGACGGGCATTTGGTAGATATACAGGTACAAGAAAAATAACAACTCAAGGGCAACAAGACATGCGGTTACTCTAAGGAATGTGCGCAGAATACGGATTCTAACAAGCCTGCCGCCTATACCAAGCCGGCGTCGCACCCCCTCAATCCATCCAGATCCTACAACACCTCCCCGAAGACATCGACATCTCTATCATCTGGACACCAGGCCACACCGGCCTTGCAGGGAATGAGTGGGTCCACGCCATAGCCCGCGACCTCCTCAACCGGGCACTCCCAACAGCAAGGCCAGGAAGAACCGGACAAGCCCCACCTGTCCCACAGGCACTGACCCCACTCGACCTCACATACAGCTCCATTCTCTCTCATTACACAAACACAAGAAGGATATACCCACTTCCTCATCACACTCTTTCCAACCATCAAGCGTATATCTACCGGCGACTGCAAACCGAGACATACTACAACCACACCATCCTGTCCCACATCTACCCATCTCTGTTCCCCTACAATTGCCCACAGTGCGACATCCCACTCTCAACTTACCACCTAGTATACTTCTGTCCCCACCACCCTCACCCCATCCCATTCCCATCCCCTGAGCAGTGGGAGTGTGCGCTGACCAGCTCGGCGCCGGAGCGTCAACTCGCGTTGGTGCAAGGAGCCACGGATGCAGCGCAGGCCCGTGGCCTCCTGGACGAAGGAGGCTGACCACACCCCTTTCCCTACCCTTGAGCTCAGTAAAGAACGTTTTTCACCATCACAGAGGCTGGCCTTGGCAAGATATCCTACTGTCATAATTGATGGAGGGCGACACAACGATCCATATTTAGCGCAGCGCCAAGCATTGCTTGCACTCGCCTTCGAGCACTTTTTGTGGTACGTATTCCCATATAAGGGCGCAAACTGCATTTGTCTTTGTTTCAAAGATCACCAAGGAATACATGCCGCGTCACATCCAGTGACAACCCATGTGTTCCTTTGTAGCCCAGCAGGTATCATTATTATCCAGAAATAACTTTAAGGGGATTGAGATAGCCACTACCATGGCGAACAACTCCAAACGTCCTTTCCGAAGGCAAGGAGTAACACATTGGTCTGGCTCTAGCAGAAGATGTGAAAGGGTGCGAAGGGCCATGCTCTGGAGACAATTCCGAGTTTTTGAGCTTGACCACGTTTTCCATACTAAGTGCACAAGCCTGCGCTTCTCATCTCCCGTGGTTCGGTACACGAAGACCTGTCATTCAATAGTGAAGTCTTTTGGCGTGGCACAACGCACCACGATGACGAAAAGGGTCCAAACACCCGCCCAAACGCCCGGCTGACCATCCTCGGAGAACACCTGCTTGAGTTAGGGCATTTTCGGGGCGGGTTTGTTTCCGCTGATGCAGGTAAAGCTTTTTAAGAAAGAAATACTTTCAAATTTCTCGTTCGTCTGACTTTGGTACAGAATCAAAATGTTTGTTCGCTCATTAATCTGGCTCTCCGCAGAAAAGAAACAATCGCAGTAAAACAATGGTACGCTCTTGAAAGGTTTTTCTCCGGGAGCGGTGCTTCTAGGTGCCACCACAGCAAACTAATCAGTCAGGACATGCAGATGTCGCTCAAAAAACTTGTGAACAAAACATCCTCGTCGTCCCATTCGTTCTGTCGTCTTCCAGGAAAGACGCGGAAGCGGGTGCGCCAGCCCAAGACTGATCTGCTAACACAAAACACCCCTTTGTGTTTAACACTCTCACTGCGGCCACGTGATCATTTTAAGTACGTTATGCCGCCTTTTTAAAGGTTTCTTTAGTGTGTGCACGTACGAACTCACCGTGACCTGCCGAGAAAGCGAGAGGGCGGCGTCCTCAAGCAGCTCTACTTGGGCTTGAAGAAGCTCTCATGTCATGTTACATGTCTTAAATAAACTTCAAAATTGAATTGTTTAAAACGGTGTAACGCTATAAAGCAGTATCCCCTACCGAAGCAGCAAGGATAGGATGCACCCGAGAGTTTATTTGCCCCGTCGTGCCATGCCAGAATAGCGCACTGGAAGAACGCCCATGCGCACATCGCTTCTGGGAAGAGTCATTGGTAAACTACAATGTATATAAAACTGCGGACTAAGAATACTTTTACCGACCTTGTAGTTTTGTGTAGAAATGTTCACTTTCAAGTTTTTGCTGAAGCGGTGTATATAGCAGGGCGATTGAAAGAATCCAGAAGTTTTCGGTCCGTGCTTTCACAATTGGGCGGCAGCTACAATGCTGCCTTGTTACGGTATAAAACTGGAGATTGAGAGCGGAACCCCGAGTGGGGAGATCAGATCCCGATTTATGCTGCCCGCCATCGTTAATAGGGAAAACGTAACAGTCTTGCTCGTAAAAATGCGTCTCTTTTTACAACTTGACCTCGCACACGTACACCCGGTCTCTGAAGGAAGCGGAGAGAAGGTAAAAAAGATGATGTATTTTTCTTTTTTTCGGCATGAAGCTGGAGATGTTTAGTTTTCCCGAGAGCCACCACCCTCTTAACGACCTCTAAAACTGTACAACGAATGGCTAGTGCTGCTCCAAAGCGGAATATATGAAAAACAACTCATAGTCAAAGATGGTCTTGTGAAAATGGAAGATGGAAACACAAAACCTTCGGAAAAATATTTTCCAATCCGCTTCTTCCACTTCTACTTGAGTGGGCGACCTAAGTTCTGGCTGTTTCTTTAAGAAAAGGCGAGATGTTACGTTGGAAAGTACGCATTTGAGAATGTAACAAGAGCATCGAAAAAGAATATTAACGACGATCACGAACCGGCATCGTGATGTTCAGCAGTTTAAATAAGGCATGAAGATATATTTCGCTACGGCACATAAGGCGTGATAAATCAACCACGGTTAAAACAAACCACGTGATTCAATGCGATTTGTTTGTAATACGAGGTAGCTTAATATAGCCGAACCCGCTTATAACGAACTTCAGTAACAAATGCGTTACAAAAAAATTTGACCAGGTTTCTAAAGAGGCGATAAGGAAAAAGTATGGGGAGTCCACACTAACGACTAGGAATTGATGGTAATGAAGCTGCACGCACACTTCGTTACCATCAGGACGGTTTAAGGCCACGATTGCCACCGTTTTATTTATTCTTAGCAGCCGCAGATACCTTTTCTCTATCATTGTAGCTAGAAGTGTCAGCTTCTCTGATTTTTTTTGGAAAGGTTATTCATTGGACATCGCCTTGGAAAGGCGTACGCTATGACCGGTCTTTCTCGTTCCGAGCAAGTGTTTCCACGATTACGGCGAACACTGGAGTTTTTTCTTCTCGTCAGTCATGGCCAATTTCCCAAATGGGTATGCTTGGCGTGACCAATCTCGTGGTCAATCTATGCTTGGCCAATCTTTCCAGGGGGTATGCGAGGGCCGCAGACACGAACTCTCGGCATTTTCTTGGTTTTTTTAACTGCCGGGCGGTCGCCGCAACCTTGGACAATCTCCCTAACTAGGTATTCTCGGTTTCCAAGCGTGCGCAGGGACGCTGGGCGGTGGTGACGAGGCACGCACACATGAGCGCTAGGCATTTGCTTGGTTTTGGTATCTGCCGGGCGGTCGTCGCGAGCCTCGCGTTCACGCGTGTGCGCTCGGCAATTTCGGGGTATTTTTAATTGGGGACACGAAAATTTATGATTTCCATAAGAGCTTCGCTTTTAAAAAAGTTCGTGCCCCTCATCATCAATAGAATTCTACTCTGAAATATATTTATCGCAGGTAAATGCACTCCTAATCGGAGTAGGCAGTAATTTTCGCCTGAACACTACGTTTAGCACGATCAATGAGAGTCTCATTCCTCTCACGCGACATCATTTCGAGGAATTCCAGCCGATTTAGCTGTTCTGCCCGTTCCCTTTTTATTTTTCCGAAAGTTCATTAGGTGCGAAGCTGCTCAGGCGTACTTGATCACGCGGCAGAAAGATGCGGAATACGAAGATGCGGAATATGCGGATTGTTCCTGCTGGTGTGTTTCACGGAAGCGCAGCTGGGCAGCACGGCGGCCAGGGAGCTAGGTTCAGCCGGCGCCGGAGTGAGTTGGGCAGTGATTGAGGATATATTGTGTGTTTTCCGAGTTCAATTTATGTATAATAATTAGTTCATTATTAAAAATACATTTCACGTGCACAATGGCAGAGTAAATTAAACTCTTCGGTATAAGTTTTAATTCGCTCTATCCGAGTTCGTTATACTCGGGTTTGACTCTAGTCCACCCGTTTTGTAGCAGGAAGTACTGCTTCTACAATTGCACAACAGGCAGCTCACTGGCACTGCTTGGCTCCGCCGGTGCTAACGCGGTGTGAATTGCGCAATGAACGCGCGGAGTGTAGTGCCAAGACAAAGTGTGCCGAGTGGGAGCTCGCATTTTGCGCCCAAAGCGCACACTGTACGCACACATTTTCATCCGGCCCGACACCGTTTACAACGCTCAACCCCTCCTCCCTCCGCTGGAATGAACTCCGGAGACGCAAAGCTCATGCATCACAGGTGACAGCTGAGGCGATCATTTCCCGCGCACGTGCTGTCATATCGCCGCACCGGCGAAGTGCGCTGTGCAGCTGCAAATACCTAAGCTGTAAACTCACACCCTGACTTACTCGTGGTCATTCATTACCTTGACAACGCAACAGTAACCGAATGTGCATACGTTACTATTGGAGCCATATCAGAATTACAGAGGCCACCATAAAACACCCACACCACTGCAAAAACCCGGGGGATTCGATATGTAGACCTTGGATGTAAAACCCAAGTTTTCTGAAAACGCACAATTTTGCCTGAAAATGTATGTCATCTCCTACCAATTCAACATGGCGATCGGGGCTAACCATTTTGCGTGACAACCTTTATTTGCATCGTTTGCAACCATATCTCCAAGGTCATGAGCAGTGACCGCGTTGGTTGAAATTAGGCCGCATGCTACCAGCTGCGCGAAACTATCATCGTTCAAGAAATGCCTCCCCGGACAAAACCACCACATTCTCGCCTGAGTATATTTCGGACACCATGGTTGTATTTTCTCGTGAAATCCTCCATATTATGCAAAGTCGAAACTGGTCCTATACACCAGCTATCACCATCGCCTTCAATTAGTTTTAGTACTTTTCTGACTGATGTGTTTTAATAGCTACCTTTTCGTCCTGGTGAAAACGTAACCTACTTTTTGTCGTTATCGCTTTTGCTTGGTGCTCTTTGCGCTATCTGGCCTTGCGCCAAAAAAAATCCAACAAGCATCGAAATCCCTCATGTTAGGAGGGGCGATTGTTGTGCAGAAAACATTAGTACGCGCAATGAATAAATTATTATCCCATGCATGAAAACAGTGCGTGAGGCTCACTCACGTGTTACTTTTATCAGCTGGCAAAACAAGCTTCTTCGGAGGAGCGTAGCAAGAACCTCACAATAAATTACATAGTGGCTGCGAAGCCCGTCAACAGTATTGTCACTGGCTTCCTGTAGGCGGAATAATGCCCAATGGCTCCGAAACATGTACCAAAGATTAAAACTGGCTGATCTGGCTGCTGTAGCCCAAACCTGTTCTGAAAGTACCTCTTGACGAGTACGGTTTGACAAATTACCCGCTAAGGTAAAATGGTGAGAAACGGGAACAGCCAGGGCCACCATATCGCTACCGATTCACGAATATTCTTTCGCCAGTGACGCCACAGTATCCACCACTGACAGGTCACACTGGAAATGATTGGTCAGTAACGATTGCACCTGCCTATGATGATAACCGTCAATAAACGCCGGTTGTGCGGTAGCATCAACGCCGCAACCCACAATTTTCACGTAAGCAAGGCAGGTATACCGGTCTGTGAAAACAGACGCATGAGAGGATCATGAACGATCAATTCCCACTCGCAGCTACGTCAACGTACGTTACACCGTGAAGCGGTGTAAAACACTCCGAAAAGTGGTCACCACGCATTCTCCCATCACAAGAGAGACCTTTTATACTTCCAATCATTTTATTTGAAGTGCCTAAAACGAATAACAGTCGGAGTGTAAAAAATATTTCTTGTCTCAAGTTTTCTTACGCAGTTGGCGACAGCTTGGTGATACGGGGACACGGCACCGTTCACTGTGCAATGTTCTCATCAGTGTTCTTGCTGCAGGTCCTTTTGTGTGCCTGGCCTTCAAGTTGAGACAACTATCTTATCGAATGTACGACAAGAGAACTTCAACTGGACGCAAGCGCACTACCCGTCTTCTCGGCGTTGCTCGGGGCCTCATTCTGCGTCTCCTCCTGCGCACCCTACGTGGACAGTACGGCCCTTCTAGCCTGGAAACCAGGGACAGCCGAATACGTATATAAACGCGTACCGGAGCTGCAACCATCGGGACACGGCACCGTTCACTGCGCAATGTTCTCATCAGTGTTCTTGCTGCAGGTCCTTTTGTGTGCCTGGCCTTCAAGTTCAGACAACTATCTTATCGAATGTACGACAAGCGAACTTCAACTGGACGCAAGCGCACTACCCGTCTTCCCGGCGTTGCTCAGGGCCTCATTCTGCGTCTCCTCCTGCGCACCCTACGTGGACAGTACGGCCCTTCTAGCCTGGAAACCAGGGACAGCCGAATACGTATATAAACGCGTACCGGAGCTGCAACCATCGGGACACGGCACCGTTCACTGCGCAATGTTCTCATCAGTGTTCTTGCTGCAGGTCCTTTTGTGTGCCTGGCCTTCAAGTTGAGACAACTATCTTATCGAATGTACGACAAGAGAACTTCAACTGGACGCAAGCGCACTACCCGTCTTCTCGGCGTTGCTCGGGGCCTCATTCTGCGTCTCCTCCTGCGCACCCTACGTGGACAGTACGGCCCTTCTAGCCTGGAAACCAGGGACAGCCGAATACGTATATAAACGCGTACCGGAGCTGCAACCATCGGGACACGGCACCGTTCACTGCGCAATGTTCTCATCAGTGTTCTTGCTGCAGGTCCTTTTGTGTGCCTGGCCTTCAAGTTCAGACAACTATCTTATCGAATGTACGACAAGCGAAGTTCAACTGGACGCAAGCGCACTACCCGTCTTCCCGGCGTTGCTCGGGGCCTCATTCTGCGTCTCCTCCTGCGCACCCTACGTGGACAGTACGGCCCTTCTAGCCTGGAAACCAGGGACAGCCGAATACGTATATAAACGCGTACCGGAGCTGCAACCATCGGGACACGGCACCGTTCACTGCGCAATGTTCTCATCAGTGTTCTTGCTGCAGGTCCTTTTGTGTGCCTGGCCTTCAAGTTCAGACAACTATTTTATCGAATGTACGACAAGCGAACTTCAACTGGACGCAAGCGCACTACACGTCTTCTCGGCGTTGCTCGGGGCCTCATTCTGCGTCTCCTCCTGCGCACCCTAGTTGGACAGTACGGCCCTTCTAGCCTGGAAACCAGGGACAGCCGAATACGTATATAAACGCGTACCGGAGCTGCAACCATCGGGACACGGCACCGTTCACTGCGCAATGTTCTCATCAGTGTTCTTGCTGCAGGTCCTTTTGTGTGCCTGGCCTTCAAGTTCAGACAACTATCTTATCGAATGTACGACAAGCGAACTTCAACTGGACGCAAGCGCACTACCCGTCTTCCCGGCGTTGCTCGGGGCCTCATTCTGCGTCTCCTCCTGCGCACCCTACGTGGACAGTACGGCCCTTCTAGCCTGGAAACCAGGGACAGCCGAATACGTATATAAACGCGTACCGGAGCTGCAACCATCGGGACACGGCACCGTTCACTGCGCAATGTTCTCATCAGTGTTCTTGCTGCAGGTCCTTTTGTGTGCCTGGCCTTCAAGTTCAGACAACTATTTTATCGAATGTACGACAAGCGAACTTCAACTGGACGCAAGCGCACTACACGTCTTCTCGGCGTTGCTCGGGGCCTCATTCTGCGTCTCCTCCTGCGCACCCTACGTGGACAGTACGGCCCTTCTAGCCTGGAAACCAGGGACAGCCGAATACGTATATAAACGCGTACCGGAGCTGCAACCATCGGGACACGGCACCGTTCACTGCGCAATGTTCTCATCAGTGTTCTTGCTGCAGGTCCTTTTGTGTGCCTGGCCTTCAAGTTCAGACAACTATTTTATCGAATGTACGACAAGCGAACTTCAACTGGACGCAAGCGCACTACACGTCTTCTCGGCGTTGCTCGGGGCCTCATTCTGCGTCTCCTCCTGCGCACCCTAGTTGGACAGTACGGCCCTTCTAGCCTGGAAACCAGGGACAGCCGAATACGTATTTAAACGCGTACCGGAGCTGCAACCATCGTGACACGGCACCGTTCACTGCGCAATGTTCTCATCAGTGTTCTTGCTGCAGGTCCTTTTGTGTGCCTGGCCTTCAAGTTCAGACAACTATCTTATCGAATGTACGACAAGCGAACTTCAACTGGACGCAAGCGCACTACCCGTCTTCCCGGCGTTGCTCGGGGCCTCATTCTGCGTCTCCTCCTGCGCACCCTACGTGGACAGTACGGCCCTTCTAGCCTGGAAACCAGGGACAGCCGAATACGTATATAAACGCGTACCGGAGCTGCAACCATCGGGACACGGCACCGTTCACTGCGCAATGTTCTCATCAGTGTTCTTGCAGCAGGTCCTTTTGTGTGCCTGGCCTTCAAGTTCAGACAACTATCTTATCGAATGTACGACAAGCGAACTTCAACTGGACGCAAGCGCACTACCCGTCTTCCCGGCGTTGCTCGGGGCCTCATTCTGCGTCTCCTCCTGCGCACCCTACGTGGACAGTACGGCCCTTCTAGCCTGGAAACCAGGGACAGCCGAATACGTATATAAACGCGTACCGGAGCTGCAACCATCGGGACACGGCACCGTTCACTGCGCAATGTTCTCATCAGTGTTCTTGCTGCAGGTCCTTTTGTGTGCCTGGCCTTCAAGTTCAGACAACTATCTTATCGAATGTACGACAAGCGAACTTCAACTGGACGCAAGCGCACTACCCGTCTTCCCGGCGTTGCTCGGGGCCTCATTTTGCGTCTCCTCCTGCGCACCCTACGTGGACAGTATGGCCCTTCTAGCCTGGAAACCAGGGACAGCCGAATACGTATATAAACGCCTACCGGAGCTGCAACCATCGGGACACGGCACCGTTCACTGCGCAATGTTCTCATCAGTGTTCTTGCTGCAGGTCCTTTTGTGTGCCTGGCCTTCAAGTTCAGACAACTATCTTATCGAATGTACGACAAGCGAACTTCAACTGGACGCAAGCGCACTACCCGTCTTCCCGGCGTTGCTCGGGGCCTCATTCTGCGTCTCCTCCTGCGCACCCTACGTGGACAGTACGGCCCTTCTAGCCTGGAAACCAGGGACAGCCGAATACGTATATAAACGCGTACCGGAGCTGCAACCATCGGGACACGGCAGCGTTCACTGCGCAATGTTCTCATCAGTGTTCTTGCTGCAGGTCCTTTTGTGTGCCTGGCCTTCAAGTTCAGACAACTATCTTATCGAATGTACGACAAGCGAACTTCAACTGGACGCAAGCGCACTACCCGTCTTCCCGGCGTTGCTCGGGGCCTCATTCTGCGTCTCCTCCTGCGCACCCTACGTGGACAGTACGGCCCTTCTAGCCTGGAAACCAGGGACAGCCGAATACGTATATAAACGCGTACCGGAGCTGCAACCATCGGGACACGGCACCGTTCACTGCGCGATGTTCTCATCAGTGTTCTTGCTGCAGGTCCTTTTGTGTGCCTGGCCTTCAAGTTCAGACAACTATCTTATCGAATGTACGACAAGCGAACTTCAACTGGACGCAAGCGCACTACCCGTCTTCCCGGCGTTGCTCGGGGCCTCATTCTGCGTCTCCTCCTGCGCACCCTACGTGGACAGTACGGCCCTTCTAGCCTGGAAACCAGGGACAGCCGAATACGTATATAAACGCGTACCGGAGCTGCAACCATCGGGACACGGCACCGTTCACTGCGCAATGTTCTCATCAGTGTTGTTGCTGCAGGTCCTTTTGTGTGCCTGGCCTTCAAGTTCAGACAACTATCTTATCGAATGTACGACAAGCGAACTTCAACTGGACGCAAGCGCACTACCCGTCTTCCCGGCGTTGCTCGGGGCCTCATTCTGCGTCTCCTCCTGCGCACCCTACGTGGACAGTACGGCCCTTCTAGCCTGGAAACCATGGACAGCCGAATACGTATATAAACGCGTACCGGAGCTGCAACCATCGGGACACGGCACCGTTCACTGCGCGATGTTCTCATCAGTGTTCTTGCTGCAGGTCCTTTTGTGTGCCTGGCCTTCAAGTTCAGACAACTATCTTATCGAATGTACGACAAGCGAACTTCAACTGGACGCAAGCGCACTACCCGTCTTCCCGGCGTTGCTCGGGGCCTCATTCTGCGTCTCCTCCTGCGCACCCTACGTGGACAGTACGGCCCTTCTAGCCTGGAAACCAGGGACAGCCGAATACGTATATAAACGCGTACCGGAGCTGCAACCATCGGGACACGGCACCGTTCACTGCGCGATGTTCTCATTAGTGTTCTTGCTGCAGGTCCTTTTGTGTGCCTGGCCTTCAAGTTCAGACAACTATCTTATCGAATGTACGACAAGCGAACTTCAACTGGACGCAAGCGAACTACCCGTCTTCCCGGCGTTGCTCGGGGCCTCATTCTGCGTCTCCTCCTGCGCACCCTACGTGGACAGTACGGCCCTTCTAGCCTGGAAACCAGGTACAGCCGAATACGTATATAAACGCGTACCGGAGCTGCAACCATCGGGACACGGCACCGTTCACTGCGCGATTTTCTCATCAGTGTTCTTGCTGCAGGTCCTTTTGTGTGCCTGGCCTTCAAGTTCAGACAACTATCTTATCGAATGTACGACAAGCGAACTTCAACTGGACGCAAGCGCACTACCCGTCTTCCCGGCGTTGCTCGGGGCCTCATTCTGCGTCACCTCCTGCGCACCCTACGTGGACAGTACGGCCCTTCTAGCCTGGAAACCAGGGACAGCCGAATACGTATATAAACGCGTACCGGAGCTGCAACCATCGGGACACGGCACCGTTCACTGCGCAATGTTCTCATCAGTGTTCTTGCTGCAGGTCCTTTTGTGTGCCTGGCCTTCAAGTTCAGACAACTATCTTATCGAATGTACGACAAGCGAACTTCAACTGGACGCAAGCGCACTACCCGTCTTCCCGGCGTTGCTCGGGGCCTCATTCTGCGTCTCCTCCTGCGCAACCTACGTGGACAGTACGGCCCTTCTAGCCTGGAAACCAGGGACAGCCGAATACGTATATAAACGCGTACCGGAGCTGCAACCATCGGGACACGGCACCGTTCACTGCGCGATGTTCTCATCAGTGTTCTTGCTGCAGGTCCTTTTGTGTGCCTGGCCTTCAAGTTCAGACAACTATCTTATCGAATGTACGACAAGCGAACTTCAACTGGACGCAAGCGCACTACCCGTCTTCCCGGCGTTGCTCGGGGCCTCATTCTGCGTCTCCTCCTGCGCACCCTACGTGGACAGTACGGCCCTTCTAGCCTGGATACCAGGGACAGCCGAATACGTATATAAACGCGTACCGGAGCTGCAACCATCGGGACACGGCACCGTTCACTGCGCGATGTTCTCATCAGTGTTCTTGCTGCAGGTCCTTTTGTGTGCCTGGCCTTCAAGTTCAGACAACTATCTTATCGAATGTACGACAAGCGAACTTCAACTGGACGCAAGCGCACTACCCGTCTTCCCGGCGTTGCTCGGGGCCTCATTCTGCGTCTCCTCCTGCGCACCCTACGTGGACAGTACGGCCCTTCTAGCCTGGAAACCAGGGACAGCCGAATACGTATATAAACGCGTACCGGAGCTGCAACCATCGGGACACGGCACCGTTCACTGCGCGATGTTCTCATCAGTGTTCTTGCTGCAGGTCCTTTTGTGTGCCTGGCCTTCAAGTTCAGACAACTATCTTATCGAATGTACGACAAGCGAACTTCAACTGGACGCAAGCGCACTACCCGTCTTCCCGGCGTTGCTCGGGGCCTCATTCTGCGTCTCCTCCTGCGCACCCTACGTGGACAGTACGGCCCTTCTAGCCTGGAAACCAGGGACAGCCGAATACGTATATAAACGCGTACCGGAGCTGCAACCATCGGGACACGGCACCGTTCACTGCGCGATGTTCTCATCAGTGTTCTTGCTGCAGGTCCTTTTGTGTGCCTGGCCTTCAAGTTCAGACAACTATCTTATCGAATGTACGACAAGCGAACTTCAACTGGACGCAAGCGCTCTACCCGTCTTCCCGGCGTTGCTCGGGGCCTCATTCTGCGTCTCCTCCTGCGCACCCTACGTGGACAGTACGGCCCTTCTAGCCTGGAAACCAGGGACAGCCGAATACGTATATAAACGCGTACCGGAGCTGCAACCATCGGGACACGGCACCGTTCACTGCGCGATGTTCTCATCAGTGTTCTTGCTGCAGGTCCTTTTGTGTGCCTGGCCTTCAAGTTCAGACAACTATCTTATCGAATGTACGACAAGCGAACTTCAACTGGACGCAAGCGCACTACCCGTCTTCCCGGCGTTGCTCGGGGCCTCATTCTGCGTCTCCTCCTGCGCACCCTACGTGGACAGTACGGCCCTTCTAGCCTGGAAACCAGGGACAGCCGAATACGTATATAAACGCGTACCGGAGCTGCAACCATCGGGACACGGCACCGTTCACTGCGCGATGTTCTCATCAGTGTTCTTGCTGCAGGTCCTTTTGTGTGCCTGGCCTTCAAGTTCAGACAACTATCTTATCGAATGTACGACAAGCGAACTTCAACTGGACGCAAGCGCACTACCCGTCTTCCCGGCGTTGCTCGGGGCCTCATTCTGCGTCTCCTCCTGCGCACCCTACGTGGACAGTACGGCCCTTCTAGCCTGGAAACCAGGGACAGCCGAATACGTATTTAAACGCGTACCGGAGCTGCAACCATCGGGACACGGCACCGTTCACTGCGCGATGTTCTCATCAGTGTTCTTGCTGCAGGTCAATTTGTGTGCCTGGCCTTCAAGTTCAGACAACTATCTTATCGAATGTACGACAAGCGAACTTCAACTGGACGCAAGCGCACTACCCGTCTTCCCGGCGTTGCTCGGGGCCTCATTCTGCGTCTCCTCCTGCGCACCCTACGTGGACAGTACGGCCCTTCTAGCCTGGAAACCAGGATCAGCCGAATACGTATATAAACGCGTACCGGAGCTGCAACCATCGGGACACGGCACCGTTCACTGCGCGATGTTCTCATCAGTGTTCTTGCTGCAGGTCCTTTTGTGTGCCTGGCCTTCAAGTTCAGACAACTATCTTATCGAATGTACGACAAGCGAACTTCAACTGGACGCAAGCGCACTACCCGTCTTCCCGGCGTTGCTCGGGGCCTCATTCTGCGTCTCCTCCTGCGCACCCTACGTGGACAGTACGGCCCTTCTAGCCTGGAAACCAGGGACAGCCGAATACGTATATAAACGCGTACCGGAGCTGCAACCATCGGGACACGGCACCGTTCACTGCGCGATGTTCTCATCAGTGTTCTTGCTGCAGGTCCTTTTGTGTGCCTGGCCTTCAAGTTCAGACAACTATCTTATCGAATGTACGACAAGCGAACTTCAACTGGACGCAAGCGCACTACCCGTCTTCCCGGCGTTGCTCGGGGCCTCATTCTGCGTCTCCTCCTGCGCACCCTACGTGGACAGTACGGCCCTTCTAGCCTGGAAACCAGGGACAGCCGAATACGTATATAAACGCGTACCGGAGCTGCAACCATCGGGACACGGCACCGTTCACTGCGCGATGTTCTCATCAGTGTTCTTGCTGCAGGTCCTTTTGTGTGCCTGGCCTTCAAGTTCAGACAACTATCTTATCGAATGTACGACAAGCGAACTTCAACTGGACGCAAGCGCACTACCCGTCTTCCCGGCGTTGCTCGGGGCCTCATTCTGCGTCTCCTCCTGCGCACCCTACGTGGACAGTACGGCCCTTCTAGCCTGGAAACCAGGGACAGCCGAATACGTATATAAACGCGTACCGGAGCTGCAACCATCGGGACACGGCACCGTTCACTGCGCGATGTTCTCATCAGTGTTCTTGCTGCAGGTCCTTTTGTGTGCCTGGCCTTCAAGTTCAGACAACTATCTTATCGAATGTACGACAAGCGAACTTCAACTGGACGCAAGCGCACTACCCGTCTTCCCGGCGTTGCTCGGGGCCTCATTCTGCGTCTCCTCCTGCGCACCCTACGTGGACAGTACGGCCCTTCTAGCCTGGAAACCAGGGACAGCCGAATACGTATATAAACGCGTACCGGAGCTGCAACCATCGGGACACGGCACCGTTCACTGCGCGATGTTCTCATCAGTGTTCTTGCTGCAGGTCCTTTTGTGTGCCTGGCCTTCAAGTTCAGACAACTATCTTATCGAATGTACGACAAGCGAACTTCAACTGGACGCAAGCGCACTACCCGTCTTCCCGGCGTTGCTCGGGGCCTCATTCTGCGTCTCCTCCTGCGCACCCTACGTGGACAGTACGGCCCTTCTAGCCTGGAAACCAGGGACAGCCGAATACGTATATAAACGCGTACCGGAGCTGCAACCATCGGGACACGGCACCGTTCACTGCGCGATGTTCTCATCAGTGTTCTTGCTGCAGGTCCTTTTGTGTGCCTGGCCTTCAAGTTCAGACAACTATCTTATCGAATGTACGACAAGCGACCTTCAACTGGACGCAAGCGCACTACCCGTCTTCCCGGCGTTGCTCGGGGCCTCATTCTGCGTCTCCTCCTGCGCACCCTACGTGGACAGTACGGCCCTTCTAGCCTGGAAACCAGGGACAGCCGAATACGTATATAAACGCGTACCGGAGCTGCAACCATCGGGACACGGCACCGTTCACTGCGCGATGTTCTCATCAGTGTTCTTGCTGCAGGTCCTTTTGTGTGCCTGGCCTTCAAGTTCAGACAACTATCTTATCGAATGTACGACAAGCGAACTTCAACTTGACGCAAGCGCACTACCCGCTTTCCCGGCGTTGCTCGGGGCCTCATTCTGCGTCTCCTCCTGCGCACCCTACGTGGACAGTACGGCCCTTCTAGCCTGGAAACCAGGGACAGCCGAATACGTATATAAACGCGTACCGGAGCTGCAACCATCGGGACACGGCACCGTTCACTGCGCGATGTTCTCATCAGTGTTCTTGCTGCCGGTCCTTTTGTGTGCCTGGCCTTCAAGTTCAGACAACTATCTTATCGAATGTACGACAAGCGAACTTCAACTGGACGCAAGCGCACTACCCGTCTTCCCGGCGTTGCTCGGGGCCTCATTCTGCGTCTCCTCCTGCGCACCCTACGTGGACAGTACGGCCCTTCTAGCCTGGAAACCAGGGACAGCCGAATACGTATATAAACGCGTACCGGAGCTGCAACCATCGGGACACGGCACCGTTCACTGCGCGATGTTCTCATCAGTGTTCTTGCTGCAGGTCCTTTTGTGTGCCTGGCCTTCAAGTTCAGACAACTATCTTATCGAATGTACGACAAGCGAACTTGAACTGGACGCAAGCGCACTACCCGTCTTCCCGGCGTTGCTCGGGGCCTCATTCTGCGTCTCCTCCTGCGCACCCTACGTGGACAGTACGGCCCTTCTAGCCTGGAAACCAGGGACAGCCGAATACGTATATAAACGCGTACCGGAGCTGCAACCATCGGGACACGGCACCGTTCACTGCGCGATGTTCTCATCAGTGTTCTTGCTGCAGGTCCTTTTGTGTGCCTGGCCTTCAAGTTCAGACAACTATCTTATCGAATGTACGACAAGCGAACTTCAACTGGACGCAAGCGCACTACCCGTCTTCCCGGCGTTGCTCGGGGCCTCATTCTGCGTCTCCTCCTGCGCACCCTACGTGGACAGTACGGCCCTTCTAGCCTGGAAACCAGGGACAGCCGAATACGTATATAAACGCGTACCGGAGCTGCAACCATCGGGACACGGCACCGTTCACTGCGCGATGTTCTCATCAGTGTTCTTGCTGCAGGTCCTTTTGTGTGCCTGGCCTTCAAGTTCAGACAACTATCTTATCGAATGTACGACAAGCGAACTTCAACTGGACGCAAGCGCACTACCCGTCTTCCCGGCGTTGCTCGGGGCCTCATTCTGCGTCTCCTCCTGCGCACCCTACGTGGACAGTACGGCCCTTCTAGCCTGGAAACCAGGGACAGCCGAATACGTATATAAACGCGTACCGGAGCTGCAACCATCGGGACGCGGCACCGTTCACTGCGCGATGTTCTCATCAGTGTTCTTGCTGCAGGTCCTTTTGTGTGCCTGGCCTTCAAGTTCAGACAACTATCTTATCGAATGTACGACAAGCGAACTTCAACTGGACGCAAGCGCACTACCCGTCTTCCCGGCGTTGCTCGGGGCCTCATTCTGCGTCTCCTCCTGCGCACCCTACGTGGACAGTACGGCCCTTCTAGCCTGGAAACCAGGGACAGCCGAATACGTATATAAACGCGTACCGGAGCTGCAACCATCGGGACACGGCACCGTTCACTGCGCGATGTTCTCATCAGTGTTCTTGCTGCAGGTCCTTTTGTGTGCCTGGCCTTCAAGTTCAGACAACTATCTTATCGAATGTACGACAAGCGAACTTCAACTGGACGCAAGCGCACTACCCGTCTTCCCGGCGTTGCTCGGGGCCTCATTCTGCGTCTCCTCCTGCGCACCCTACGTGGACAGTACGGCCCTTCTAGCCTGGAAACCAGGGACAGCCGAATACGTATATAAACGCGTACCGGAGCTGCAACCATCGGGACACGGCACCGTTCACTGCGCGATGTTCTCATCAGTGTTCTTGCTGCAGGTCCTTTTGTGTGCCTGGCCTTCAAGTTCAGACAACTATCTTATCGAATGTACGACAAGCGAACTTCAACTGGACGCAAGCGCACTACCCGTCTTCCCGGCGTTGCTCGGGGCCTCATTCTGCGTCTCCTCCTGCGCACCCTACGTGGACAGTACGGCCCTTCTAGCCTGGAAACCAGGGACAGCCGAATACGTATATAAACGCGTACCGGAGCTGCAACCATCGGGACACGGCACCGTTCACTGCGCGATGTTCTCATCAGTGTTCTTGCTGCAGGTCCTTTTGTGTGCCTGGCCTTCAAGTTCAGACAACTATCTTATCGAATGTACGACAAGCGAACTTCAACTGGACGCAAGCGCACTACCCGTCTTCCCGGCGTTGCTCGGGGCCTCATTCTGCGTCTCCTCCTGCGCACCCTACGTGGACAGTACGGCCCTTCTAGCCTGGAAACCAGGGACAGCCGAATACGTATATAAACGCGTACCGGAGCTGCAACCATCGGGACACGGCACCGTTCACTGCGCGATGTTCTCATCAGTGTTCTTGCTGCAGGTCCTTTTGTGTGCCTGGCCTTCAAGTTCAGACAACTATCTTATCGAATGTACGACAAGCGAACTTCAACTGGACGCAAGCGCACTACCCGTCTTCCCGGCGTTGCTCGGGGCCTCATTCTGCGTCTCCTCCTGCGCACCCTACGTGGACAGTACGGCCCTTCTAGCCTGGAAACCAGGGACAGCCGAATACGCATATAAACGCGTACCGGAGCTGCAACCATCGGGACACGGCACCGTTCACTGCGCGATGTTCTCATCAGTGTTCTTGCTGCAGGTCCTTTTGTGTGCCTGGCCTTCAAGTTCAGACAACTATCTTATCGAATGTACGACAAGCGAACTTCAACTGGACGCAAGCGCACTACCCGTCTTCCCGGCGTTGCTCGGGGCCTCATTCTGCGTCTCCTCCTGCGCACCCTACGTGGACAGTACGGCCCTTCTAGCCTGGAAACCAGGGACAGCCGAATACGTATATAAACGCGTACCGGAGCTGCAACCATCGGGACACGGCACCGTTCACTGCGCGATGTTCTCATCAGTGTTCTTGCTGCAGGTCCTTTTGTGTGCCTGGCCTTCAAGTTCAGACAACTATCTTATCGAATGTACGACAAGCGAACTTCAACTGGACGCAAGCGCACTACCCGTCTTCCCGGCGTTGCTCGGGGCCTCATTCTGCGTCTCCTCCTGCGCACCCTACGTGGACAGTACGGCCCTTCTAGCCTGGAAACCAGGGACAGCCGAATACGTATATAAACGCGTACCGGAGCTGCAACCATCGGGACACGGCACCGTTCACTGCGCGATGTTCTCATCAGTGTTCTTGCTGCAGGTCCTTTTGTGTGCCTGGCCTTCAAGTTCAGACAACTATCTTATCGAATGTACGACAAGCGAACTTCAACTGGACGCAAGCGCACTACCCGTCTTCCCGGCGTTGCTCGGGGCCTCATTCTGCGTCTCCTCCTGCGCACCCTACGTGGACAGTACGGCCCTTCTAGCCTGGAAACCAGGGACAGCCGAATACGTATATAAACGCGTACCGGAGCTGCAACCATCGGGACACGGCACCGTTCACTGCGCGATGTTCTCATCAGTGTTCTTGCTGCAGGTCCTTTTGTGTGCCTGGCCTTCAAGTTCAGACAACTATCTTATCGAATGTACGACAAGCGAACTTCAACTGGACGCAAGCGCACTACCCGTCTTCCCGGCGTTGCTCGGGGCCTCATTCTGCGTCTCCTCCTGCGCACCCTACGTGGACAGTACGGCCCTTCTAGCCTGGAAACCAGGGACAGCCGAATACGTATATAAACGCGTACCGGAGCTGCAACCATCGGGACACGGCACCGTTCACTGCGCGATGTTCTCATCAGTGTTCTTGCTGCAGGTCCTTTTGTGTGCCTGGCCTTCAAGTTCAGACAACTATCTTATGGAATGTACGACAAGCGAACTTCAACTGGACGCAAGCGCACTACCCGTCTTCCCGGCGTTGCTCGGGGCCTCATTCTGCGTCTCCTCCTGCGCACCCTACGTGGACAGTACGGCCCTTCTAGCCTGGAAACCAGGGACAGCCGAATACGTATATAAACGCGTACCGGAGCTGCAACCATCGGGACACGGCACCGTTCACTGCGCGATGTTCTCATCAGTGTTCTTGCTGCAGGTCCTTTTGTGTGCCTGGCCTTCAAGTTCAGACAACTATCTTATCGAATGTACGACAAGCGAACTTGAACTGGACGCAAGCGCACTACCCGTCTTCCCGGCGTTGCTCGGGGCCTCATTCTGCGTCTCCTCCTGCGCACCCTACGTGGACAGTACGGCCCTTCTAGCCTGGAAACCAGGGACAGCCGAATACGTATATAAACGCGTACCGGAGCTGCAACCATCGGGACACGGCACCGTTCACTGCGCGATGTTCTCATCAGTGTTCTTGCTGCAGGTCCTTTTGTGTGCCTGGCCTTCAAGTTCAGACAACTATCTTATCGAATGTACGACAAGCGAACTTCAACTGGACGCAAGCGCACTACCCGTCTTCCCGGCGTTGCTCGGGGCCTCATTCTGCGTCTCCTCCTGCGCACCCTACGTGGACAGTACGGCCCTTCTAGCCTGGAAACCAGGGACAGCCGAATACGTATATAAACGCGTACCGGAGCTGCAACCATCGGGACGCGGCACCGTTCACTGCGCGATGTTCTCATCAGTGTTCTTGCTGCAGGTCCTTTTGTGTGCCTGGCCTTCAAGTTCAGACAACTATCTTATCGAATGTACGACAAGCGAACTTCAACTGGACGCAAGCGCACTACCCGTCTTCCCGGCGTTGCTCGGGGCCTCATTCTGCGTCTCCTCCTGCGCACCCTACGTGGACAGTACGGCCCTTCTAGCCTGGAAACCAGGGACAGCCGAATACGTATATAAACGCGTACCGGAGCTGCAACCATCGGGACACGGCACCGTTCACTGCGCGATGTTCTCATCAGTGTTCTTGCTGCAGGTCCTTTTGTGTGCCTGGCCTTCAAGTTCAGACAACTATCTTATCGAATGTACGACAAGCGAACTTCAACTGGACGCAAGCGCACTACCCGTCTTCCCGGCGTTGCTCGGGGCCCCATTCTGCGCCTCCTCTTGCGCACCCTACGCGGACAGTACGGCCCTTCTAGCCTGGAAACCAGGGACAGCCAAATACGTATATAAACGCCTACCGGGGCTGCAACCATCGGGACACGGCACCGTTCACTGCGCAATGTTCTCATGAGTGTTCTTGCTGCAGGTTAGTTACCTTGATTGCTGCTGGTTAAAAACGTCAAATCGATTTCTCATTGCGGTGTCGTGCCCCCTTGACTTGAAAGACCAGTTGCATTGGATTTTAGTGCATGTAGTGGTTGCTTACTACCATGTTGTACTTTCACATTTGCTTTTGGCGCTGTCGGGAGACGTTGAATCAAACCCCGGGCCCGTCTCTGAGTCTGGTACTCAGACAGATACGTTTTTCGTCTCCGCGGTTTTACAGGCCATTATTAGAGTCGAATCTGGACAGAAAAAAATTTTGGCTGAATTAGCTAATATTCAACTCAGAGAGGCGAGAACTCAAGAGGCGATACAGGACCTTTCCGCCCGGGTGGCCTCGTTAGAGAAGAGTAGGCTTCCGCCCGATGCAGACATGCTCCAGCCACAGATATCTGAGATAAATGAATTACGAAGACGCACGGAAGACGCGGAGAACAGGCTACGCCGTAACAATATTCTGTTTTTTGGTTTCTCGGATGATCGGGCTGAAACATGGAAGCAGTCCGAAGAGCATATTATTGCTTTCTGCTCTGAAAAACTTGAAATTACCATAGACCCGATTAACATTGATCGAGCCCACAGGATTGGCGCCTTCCAACATAACAAAGACCGCCCCAGAGTTGTTAGGTTTTCCCGATTTAAGGAAAGGGATGCGGTGTTATCGGCATGTACAAAGCTGAAAGGAACAGATTTTTCTGTTCGACAAGATGTGTCTCGTTCGGTGCGAATGGTGCAAAAAAGGCTCCTGGAATGGGGAAAACAGCAGCCTCTAAAGTACAAATTACGTCACGACAAGCTTATCATCGGCGAAAGCGTGTACGTTTATGACCCAGCGTGCGATGGTATCGTTCAGTTAAAAAGCAGCAAAACGGGTGAAGCGTCTTCGTCCGACTGTTAGCCGTACGAGTTCCTGTGTCAATGCACAATCATCTGGTATTAATGTTCTACTTGTCAATTGCCGCAGTATAAAAAATAAATCAGATGAGCTGGTTATCGTCAATTAACCCAGATGTGGTTATTGGATCAGAATCGTGGCTTGATGATACAATTACAAGTTCTGAGGTTTTTCCTGATAACAACGTTGCTTATCGTCAGGACCGAAACGCTCATGGTGGTGGCGTGTTCGTACTTGTGAATAAGCATATGCCCAGCCTGTTACTCGATATTGGCAATATAAACTGCGAGTCGGTATGGTGTAAGGTCATGCTCTCTTCTGGATTATATCTTTCAGTTTGCGCCTTTTATCGCCCACCCTGTGACAGAAGCAATCAAACTTTTGTTGAACTTTCCAACATCTTGCATGAAGTTTCCACAGATTATCTTCTGTTAGGTGGTGACTTTAACATGCCAGATGTTTGTTGCCGAAATGAAATACCTATGTTTTCGTCTCAGTCAGCCCTTTCGAAAGCTTTCGGTGATTTAATTATCAGTCATGGCCTCTTTCAGTTTGTTGAAAACCCCACCCGTATCACTCCTTCCACAAACAACACTCTAGACCTTTTCTTTGCAAATTCACCGGATTTAATACGAGACGTGTTAACCATACCTGGTATTAGTGACCACGAATGCGTGACGGCTCGCATAGTTTGTACGTGTCCTCGTACGCCTGTTGTCCGACCTAGAAAAGTTTATTTATATGATAGGGGCAACTTTGGTAGCATATCGCTGGCCTTAGAGGAATACTTTGAAACATTTGAATCCCTTAGCGCCTCGTCCAATATAGATGATCTGTGGTCAATTGTTAAAACATAAACTCTTAACTCTTATCGACCTACATATCCCGTTTAAAATACTTTCAGCTAAACAAAGGAAAAATAAACCATGGTTCACAAAGGAAATAAAAACTCTAATAAATAAAAGAAAACGCATATTTAAGAAGTACCATACGCAGAAGGAAGAAGGTATTCACGCTGCCCTAGATCAGGTGAATATTGAAATAAAGCTTAAGATCGAAACTTCCAAGAAAGAGTTTTTCCTCTCTCTTGGTTCAAAAATTAAACTTATTCCCAAAGAGTTTTGGAAATTTGTTAAATCTAATCGTAAGGATAATACCGGCATTCCATTGCTAACGTACGATGATGTTTCCGTTTCTGCTGATGCTGACAAGGCTAACTGTTTAAATAATTACTTCGAGTCTGTTTTTTCAAAGGCTGTTCCCCAGGATATGCCTGGCTACTCATGCCCTTCATATGATAGAAGGCCCAACATTATAGTAGACAGTTGCGGGGTCCTCAAGCTTCTGCAGAACCTGAAAACTAACGCTGCTCCGGGCCCAGATGGTATCCCAAACATTGTACTTAAGACTTGTGCCCAAGTAATGAATATGTATCTTGTGTTGTTATATAACTTATCTTTAACGTATTCTATTCTTCCACAAGACTGGAAAATTGGTAACATTGTCCCGTTGCACAAAAGTGGCCCACGTAACTCCGTATCAAACTATAGACCGATTTCGTTGACAAGCGTATGCTGCAAAATTTTGGAGCACGTATTGTATTCGAGCATTTTTCGTCACCTTCAAAATAATACCTTTTTTGTAGATTATCAGCACGGCTTTAGGGTAGAGCATTCTTGCTCCACTCAGCTGATAGAATTTTCCCATGACGTGTTGCAATCTTACGACCGTGGCCGTGAAACCGACTGTATATTACTGGACTTTCAAAAAGCGTTTGATAAGGTTTCTCATGTACTTCTTATGCACAAACTGTCTTTTCTGGGATTACCCGAAAATATTCTTCAATGGCTCCACTGCTACCTCAATGGACGCTATCAAAACGTTGTTGTCAATGGAACCGAATCAGCCATAAAATCGGTTTCTTCTGGTGTTCCTCAGGGGTCTGTGCTGGGGCCATTGTTATTTCTGATATTTATTAATGATATAGGCCAGGGCATTCAGTCAAAAATCAGGATTTATGCAGATGACTGCGTTTTATACAGAGAGGTTAATGACCATTCAGATAAATTCGCGCTACAATCAGATCTCGACAAAATTCATTCATGGTGCTGCACATGGTGTATGCCCTTGAACATCAGTAAATGCCAACACATTCGATTTTCTAGAAACCACGTGCCTCTCCCAGCAAAATACAGTTTGAATAACGTGCCCATTCCACAAAAAAACGAAGGTAAATATTTAGGAGTAATCTTTTCAGCTGATCTAACCTGGAACCGCCACATTGAAGCCGTGTCTTTTAAAGCATCATCAACTCTTAACTTCATTCGTAGAAAATTTAGACACGCACCTCAGGAAGTAAGGGAACGGCTATACTTGTCAAATGTTCGGCCTATACTCGAGTACGCATGTATTGTGTGGGATCCCCACACTCAAAACCTTATCGACCGATTAGAATCAATTCAGAATCGTGCTGCTCGATTTGTAACTCATAATTACCAGTTTCCTACAAGTATTACTCAAATAAAGCACTCGCTTGGCTGGCTTAACCTTTCTTTGCGTCGGACACGTTTTCGCATTTGTTTCCTTCGTGGTGTATGCCTTCAGCGCAATGCCGTTACCAGAAATCTATATTTACTACCACCAAACTACGTATCTACTCGGCGAGACCACCAATTTAAGATAAGAGAAGTAGCTGCGCGTACCTCAATTTTTATGAATTCTTTCTTTCCCCGTTCCATCAAGCATTAGAATCACCTTCCGCAACACGTCATGGGGATGATAAGCGACGATAAATTTTTTGAATTGTTAACCCAGCATTTACTCAGTGAATAGTACTGCGTTTGTGCTCTTCCCTTCTTGCAATGTTTTAAAAATCTGTCTTGTATATGCCAACAACTTTAAGCCATGTTTTGTGACTTTTTATGTCCTCTTTCATGCCTTGTTAGCAGTCCTTACCACATATCGTGCAATTGTTAACTGTGGTGCTTATGGCTATTTGTTTTCATATTGTTGTTTGCTTGTGCATTTTAATTACTTCTTTGTTAACTTTTTCTGACTGTAGCATTTGAAACTGTTAAGCGCAATTCTTTATGCCTTGTGTGAATGCCCCCCTACTGTAATGCCCTCGGGCGAATGTAGGTACCTAAATAAATAAATAAATAAATAGTAATCATATTCGTCTTGCAGTTATATTGTGTTTGAATGTTTCATCGCTTTGATTTTATCGTCATTTGGCGTCAATTGCTTTCACTGCTTCTTTACGACGGCGCCAGAAGATAGACGTCGCTACCTAGATGCTCCTTTATGGTGGGTAGCTTCGGAGGTCCCATCATTGTTCAAACAGCCTATGATCTTGCTGGTGACCGCACAGTTACAGCGCACACCGGGATGTTCGCGGAAGGAGCTACGGACTTCTGATCAAGGCGGCAGACGTCCCGAGTGAGTCGAGGAAGTATTTATTTCGGTGATGTGGCTTACAGGATGAAGTGATCCGAGTTCGGGGGGGGGGGGAAGGGGGAGAGCGAGGAATTGGCGGGGGTGCAATATAAACTTTTGTTTGCGTGGGAGAAAACCCCTTGAGGCCAAGCCAAATTTATCGCGAATGCTCCGCAGAAAACGTATGTAACCTTTTCTTATCTGTACGTGCCCAAAAACAAATATATGGTGACTGTCTGCCAGGACAGCGGTATATTAAGGCCAGATTTATTCATGGCCAGCCTTTCCTATTTTTATTAAGCATTTACCAAGCCTTTATCACAACAATTAGCAGATGATCACCAAAATAAACAAGCGTACACTGTCTATTTGCGTAATGTGTATATTAAACTGCTTCGGTGTTCATCCTCCTTGAAAGCGTACAGTGGCTCCTATTTTCTAGTTTTTAAAGGGAAGCCTGTTATGTCTGGGGTGCCGTGCAGCACTGGTGTCCCTTGCCGAAATTTCTATGATCCATGTTTGTAAATGCAGGAATTGTTTTTGGCATGCGTATATTCGACAAGCAGGTTTTGAAAGCTCTCAGCCATGGGCGGATGGATTTGGCTCTGTCGGTGAAAACAATTACTGCTGCCTTACTACATTCGACCTCCGCAATACCATTACTGAACTAGTCGACGCTCAGTGCGCTGCCGAGTGCGTCCGTCTCTCTCTTAACCCACCGGCTGTCACAGACTCCACCGCATCCGCATCCACGAGCCAACACACTCCAACTTCCCTAAATATACCCCAACATTCGACACCACGCCTATATTCGGCCTTTGCCCTGTAACATGCACCATTTTCACCAGCACCCCCGTCGCAAAGCCCGCACCTTGCCATCATGCGACCCCCTACCGCCTCTTGACGACGTACACTACGCTGACGCATTCGCCTACGATTCGGGCAATGAATCTTCTGTCGTTGTTATAAGCGACAAGCGTCACCCTCTCCCTCAACCTCTGCTACGATACGCACCACATCTTTCATTGCCGGAACAGGTAGCCATAGCACTTGTGTTCATCCTGAGCCTCACATATTTCCATATTTACTCTGACTACCAACAGGCAATTCGTAATTATAAGGGTCTCATTTCCTTTCTCTTTCCGTCAAAACTCGCGCGAATGACCGTTCCCACCCCGTGACGGTGGTCTTCTTCTGTCTTTCTGCCTGTTTGCCTCTCTGTCCACCTGTTAGTCAAACTGCCTATCGGTCGGTCGGTCGGTCAGTCCATCGGTGTACCCGTCGGCCGGTCGATTAGTCTCTTTGGAAGTCTGTCTGTCTCTTTGTCTCTTTGTCTGTTGGTCTGTCTGTGCGCCCCGTCTGTGAGCCTGTCTGTCCATCTGTCCGTTGGTCTATCTCTGTGACCGCCTGTCTATCTTTCTGTCAGTGTGACAGTCTGAATGACGCTATATTCATTGGTCAGTGAGTCTATCTGTCTGTTTGTCTGCCTGTTTGCCTGCCTGTCTGTCTGTCTGTCTGTCTGCCAGCCTCTTTGTTCGTTTGTTCATCTATCTGTCTGTCTCTAAGTCTGTCTGTCCGTTTGTCTGTCTGTCTGTTTGCCTGACTTTCCGTCGGTCTGTCAGTGTGAACGATTGTTGCCTGTCTACCTGTCTATCCATCTGTCTGGCTCTCCTTCTGTCTGTCAGTCATTCTATCTGTCGGTCTGTCAGTTTGTCTGTCAGTCTGTCGTTGTGTCTGCCTCTCACACAGTCCGTCTGTGCCTCGGTCCATCTGTTATTTTCTGTGTGTCCATTGTAAGTCTGTCAGTGTCTGGCTGTCTGTCTGCCTGTCTCTCGGTATGTTCTTCTGTCAGTCTATCTGTGTGTATGTCCGTCTGTCTGTACTCTTGTCTGTCAAAGTCAGTATGTCTATCTCTCTGTCTTTTTGTCTGTTTGTCCATCTGTCTGTCTCTGTATGTCTGTCTCTCTGTCTGTGTGTGTGTGCCTGTCTGCCTGTGTGTCTGTCTGTCTGTCTGTCTGTCTGTCTGTCTGTCTGTCTGTCTGTCTGTCTGTCTGTCTGTCTGTCTGTCTGTATGTCTGTCTGTCTGTCTTTCTGGCTGTTCATCTGCAATTATGTCTGCCTATCCTTCCCTATGCCAGTCTGTGTGTTTCTCCGCTTCTCTGTCCGTCTGTCTGCATGTCTGTCGGTCTGTCTGCTCCTCTGTACGTCCCGACTGCCTGTCTGTCAGCCTTTCTGCGTGTTTTTCGGTCTGACGTCTGTCTGTGTCTGTCTTTGCGTCTGTCAGTCTGCTTGCTTGTCTATGCGTCTCTCCGTCCGTCCGTTCGTCTGTCTATCGTGCTGTCTGTCTTTCTGTCTCAGTTTAATTACATGGTGCCTGGACGAAAAACAATATGTCGGGTATACGCTCACCTCACTGCAAATGTCAAAAGACGTAGTCTTCTGCAGCTTTTGGTGCGTAAAGGCCTTTCTTATCATTCCGCTCACTTGTCTTCTTCGTCTCTCTTCGCTCCCAGCTAAAAAAACCACGCAGTAGATTTGCTCAGTCAAGTGAATTTTCGCACTCGCTACGGCTCCCTTTTCCCCTTCTGCAGCCTTTTGTCACAGCTGCACTTTGAACGCCGCCACGTGGTCCAGACCTAGTGGCTTTTGTCTGTGTAGTCCCGGGTCACAATATTATTTTCCACCCGAATGTTTAATTTGCTATCACAAACATGAAGCAAACATTTACTTTCAATAACCGAATACAGCGCGTTCTATTTATCTCTTGATGTTCTTCCAGAGGTCATCCTTTTCTATTAAAGGTTGTCTCTCTCTCCTCAAATATGCCATATGTTTTCGTTTTGCTGATTAATGTATACAAATATGAATGTTGCCAGATTCAGTAGTTTGGTAAAGATTTCCCTACATAAACCTCTCGTTCTATTCCTCAACTTTTGGAAAAACGGCTGAATCCAGGGAAAGAGAGATATACATACATACATACATACATACATACATACATACATACATACATACATACATACATACATACATACATACATACATACATACATACATACATACATACATACAAAGAACTGACGCTCTAGAAAAGCGGAACAACGCTACGCATTTGTAGACAATTCTCTGAAATTCTGCCGATTTTTTTACATGAACCAATCTCTGTGTTCTGTCACCCAAGGCAATGTGTCCAGCATGTATATCTAATTAATAAATGTTTCTTTATAAGAGCACGTACTGCAACAGTGTGAATAAAAAAAGAGCCGTTATTTTTTATAAGAACTTTTCTAAGAGAGACCTTCCATGAAACATAACGAGATTTAGTTAAAACGGGAGTGAGCGGGTGGAAGCCACATCTTCATATAGGTGCAATTGTATGCTGTGTATGAGCAGCGATTGGCAGTCTCCGCACATTATATTTGCGCGAGCGAATTTACCACTGACGAGGTGAAACAGCTATTACATTGCACTGCGAGAGTTTCACACACGTTTGCGAGCAACACGTGTGACCCCTCTATTCTATACAATCTCTTCGCCTCTCATGCATCATATGTTGGTGTAAAATTGCAGACTTTGCAAATGCACAAAATATCTTCGCATAATTTTTTTCCGTTTAGAAGTGAAGCCGAATTTAGGGAGATGAGTTTAAGCTTTTTGTTTGTACGCTGGATTTTCAGCATTGCGCAGTGCTCAGTGAAGCCCACTCCCCAAGAAAAAAGACGTGGCAGTGGGTGCGAACAAGGCATACGGAGTACACCGACGACGTAGCGTGATACTTGTTGGGCCCTGCATACGCGTACTGGAAAACGAGGGACGTGGGTATTACCACAATAGCTCTGAACGGTTCCTTGGCGTGAAGGCGTGGTTCGAGCGGTAGCCTTCCGTCAAAACAATAACCCAAGATCAGCTGCGCTGTTCTGTCACCTTGACTTGGTGAAACGGCACTGAATTTATTGGTATCTTGATATATTTCATTACATCTGTATATTTGTGTATAAAGATATATAACTTTGGTAACTGATATAAGAGACAAAATAATTGATATAAAAGATATAAAACGCAGTGTTAACTACCGGGACACGGTGACCTCTTAAATGCCAACCGGCGTCATCGCGTTGCTCTTCTGATAGTTAGACAATCTAAATAAGCTTGCTAGGCGCGTTTTCGGTATAGTTACAGCCAAAAGCTGGGATATAAACAACCAGGCCCGCTTATGTTCTAGAAGCTTCCTGCCACAGCGGACACGTGTACAGAGCTGCGCGAATATTCAAAATTTCGTCAGGAAACCTGCCATGTGTGTTTTAATCCTTTTACAGTCCTATTTTATGAACTTCTAAAGCACCTTTGTACCAAACTTGAAACTCCTAGCAGCAATAGTTTCACAGATATAAACATTTTATATTTTTCGGTTCGGAGGCGGCCGCGCACCTTGAGTAACCCGCCAGTAAAACAAAGCTGATAACTCGTTATCAGCTGACAAAGCTGATAAGGAGCACTCCGCATTATAACCTTCTCAAAATGTACCGCCCACACAGCTCCTTTATTCAGTAAGCTAGAAATAATGCCTTTTTTGGTCGCCCGAGATTACAAAATAGCGTGCGTCACTCATATTTTTTCAGAAAACAGCCCTTTGCCATCAAATATTTTCATAAAATCATGTCGAGTAACACGAAGTCACGCAAACATCAATTTTAGCATACCGCTTGTACACAACGTGTATGGCAGACGTACAATACAGTATCTTGGTACTAAGATATGAAACGCTATTTCTGTTGACGTTAAAGAAAGCCGCAATTTATTTTTCTCGAGCGTTGAAAAACAGTATCAAAGGTAACAATTTCGAATCGCTAGCTTGACCTCCATATCACTAAGTTTACCACCTGTAAAACATGTATATTCTCTTTTTAATTGATTGGTCCTGGACAAAATATGGGCTACATTCATTTGCGAGACTAGATGTGCCGTTGCTTCTCTTTCACGTGAGCATATATATGTCTATGTATGAGTATCTGCAGTTGTATGCATGCGCATGTATGATTGTATATGTGCTATGTTTAAGTACATTGATGTGTACGGTGGGATACGGTTCTGACGACCGCTTTTCTTTTGTAGTCCGTATTGAGTTACTTTAAAGGCTGAGTAGCTACAATATGATGTCTTTATTGCTTGGGCCCGCCACTAGCAAGGTTGCTATGGGCCCAGATGATGTATTGCAACTCAAAATGTATTCCCTTCTTGCTAAATAAAGTTGAAGTTGAAGTTGAACTTCTGCAACAGGATGACTGGTTAAACGCCGTACTCACGTCACCACCTTCGTGTTCCTTAAACTTGACCAGCTTAATCAGCTCGCTGGGCAATTGTGGTAATGCGACAGCCAAAAGCTGGAATCTAAACAAAGAGGCCCGCTGTTCAAGAAGCTTCCAATCATGGCGGGTGCGTCTGTACAGAGCTGCGGGAATTTTCAAAATGTTTTCAGGAACTTTTCTATACAAGTCCTAATCCTTTCAAATTCCTTCTTAATGAACTTTTAGAGCGCGTTCATGCCATATTTGCACCTCCTAAGAGAAATAGTTTCACAGATTTAAAGGTTTTCTTTTTTTCGACGCGGGTGCGGCCTCGCACGATGAGTAAAACGCAAGTAAAATAAAGCTAGTTACCTTCCGCGACAGGGTGACCGCTTAAATGCGATACACGCGTTGTTGATTTGCTCTTCATGTAGTTTGACAAGTTAAATCAGTTTGTTGGCGCATTTTAAGTAAAGTAACATCCGAAAGGAGTCATTTAAACATCCAGGTCCGCCGATGTTCTAGAAGCTTACTGTCATAGCGGACGCGTGTGTACGGAGCTGCTCGAGTTTTCGAATTTTTGTAAGAGTATCTGTCATATAAGTTCTAATCCTGTCGGTCTCAATCTTCATGAAGTTGTACATTACCTTTGTGCAACACTTGAACCTACTAGCAGTAATAGTTTCACAGATAAAGCAGATAAAGGTTTATTTTTCTCGGTGAGAGGGCGTCTGCGCACGTTGAGTAACACGCAAATAAAACAAGCTAGTTAACTTCCGCCCCAGTATGACTGCTTAAATGCCATACTCACGTTATCGCGTTGTTCTTCCGATGCTTTGAGGTTAAATCAGCTCGGTAGGTGCAAGTTTCGTAAAGTTACAGCCAAAAGCTGGAATTTAAATACCCAGGCACGCTTATGCTTGTAAGGAATGTTCTGCCGGACTGCGTAGAGAGTCACGAACCCAACTGCGTTCATGTACACGCACTCACAACATATGTATTAACTAGATAATGTACAAGACGGAAATGGCATTCAAGTACACTGAAGGACTAGACATGCAAACACTGAGGCGTGGATTATAGTGGGCAAAGTTGTAAAGGAAGAGTCACGCTCACTGCCGATGATCTCGGAGACGCGATGGTATACGGAGACGCGATGGTATAAAGCCACGCTATATTTTGCAGTCAACGGGGAAGTTGTGTCTCGCGACGGTGCAGGTCACTCCAGGCATTGAACCGGTGCCTCGCTGGGCAGAAACATTATGGTGGCTGATGGCTAGCGGCCAGCGTGAAGAGCTGAGGCCTGGTCCGCAGCGAGGCCTCGCTGCCCGCGCTCTACGCCACCGACACCCCGATCACTCCAACAGGCGCAAAAAATTCTTGTTGTCTGCTTGTCGGCCATCGTCTCATTGGCAGCCCGGGTGGTTTCTCGAACGACAGAGCCGGCAACGGTCCTCAGGCCTACACCGCGAGGGTGGCCGTCTTGCTGTCTCCGAGACCGAACAGCTTCTGAGCTCCTTCTTCTTCTTCTTTCTCGTGGATCACACCCATAGTATCCAGTAGATTCCCCGCTGTGGAATCGCTGCAGACGCACCTCATCACACTACCCCCGTCTCAAGAAAGTTTTCTGGAGAACTATTCTAAATGTCGTGGGCGGCAAGGTAGTCTTTGTCCATCAGAAGTCCTGAGATGTTGTGAGTGTACTTTTAAAATGCGTCCTACAAGAATAATGTACACAGTACACAGCACAATCGCTCATCTAAGTTCCCAAAGGTTCAGCAAGTATTATCCTTGAATATAGGTCCTTTTTGCACAGTTGCCTAGGCTTTACAAAGTTGTAAAGAACAGGAAACGTCTATGGCGGATTTCACTTTTTTTACGTGCACCACCACAAAGCAAATCTAGAGGACGCAGCACCACCAGCAGCTATTGTGCTGAAAAAGATTAAGGAAATATGTCTATTGTACTCGCGAGTCTTCCGGGGAGAGCCAGAGGTTCTTCGGGAAGCATATCGGCGTCTCTTTCGGCTTGGGCAGCATGCACCCTTGGTGTGGAAGACATGGCGGTATTGGTTGCTGCGGCTTCTAGAACAGCGTTTTGCATGAAGTCTCGAGCAAAGTAAACTACGACACGTCGCCGGAAAGTTAAAAAACACCTGTTTTTTCCGCTTTCCACGCTGTCCCTCCTGTCTCTGTCTGCATTATTCTCGGTTACGCAAATTTCCCGCTCAGGATTTCAAATGCACAGTGACGTTTTTTTAGAAATGCGGATAAAGGAGAGCGCGTTTATTAGAGGTTTGTGCAAGCTTACAATAGCATGGCACAATAAACCGCATAGTCTTGATTGGGGGGCGAACTCTGCTTGACGTTCACGCTTTACCCTGACGTTTTTGAAGACCTAAGAGATGCGATGGCTTAGAAAGCTAGAAAAACAACAGCACACTCGTGGTCGGGTCACGCTGTATGGCGAACCATGGATAGATGTTTTTCGGCGCAATACAATGGCGGTTTTTTTTTCGGTTAGCCCTTTTCCGCGACTCCTTTTCCGAACAGGGTAAGGGCTCCGCGACGTTTGAAGGTCCTCCCGTATTCATAACTGTTTTGTTGCTCGGATATGTCCGTGTTCAAAGCGAACATTCAAACCATTTTTCCTGATGACCCCTCGGAATTTCACTATGAGGGTAGGATGCTATTACAGCAGTTTTCATTTTCAGTTTTCGAAGATTTGTGGCCGGTACCAGACTCGCCTCTTTAAATTCTGGCACATGTTTCCCTACTGATTAATATTTTCCCTAACCTCGGCTGTCTTTTTACGGTCTTTTCTAAAAGCCGTCGGTAACAATGAGGTTCACTTGGACGAGATGCTATTGTAAGAGATACGTGACCAGGTCTGGAGACTGTCATATTCTCAGATACGCCATCAGGAGTCACGGGACGTAACCGACATTGAAGAACAGCGATTTGTTGCTTGAGTGCGGCAATCTGTCGTTCCTCCGAATCCTTTCCCTTCTCGTACTCCCTGAGACCTTCCCTTTCTTCTTCATCTCTCTGTTGCTTTCATTGCCTCGCGATCTCATCATTGGACTCACCACTTTGTTTCAATAGAGCAACATCGACAACAAGTCGCCAGGCCTCTCTGTTGAGAGCTAACTCTGATTTAGGCTTCTCGCGCTCGGTGTAGAAGTAATTTTGAAGTTCTGTACCATTCAGTCCTAGCTCTTCTGCATGTTTCATTATCTTTCCTAATCCGGCTATATACATTTTGATTTATCGGCGAAGTGCGAAGAACAGTAGTGAGGCTCCTCTCTACAGATGGTGAACTCCGGATCCTGGCAGGCTCGCCACTTTTGTAAAGAATGTTGGGCCGGACAGCGTAGACAGTCACGGACCCAACTGCGTTCTCGCACACGCACTCACAACATAATATATGAACTAGATAATGTACAAGGCGGAAGTGGCACTTAAGTACACTGAAGGACTAGACATGGCAAACACTCAGGTGTGGATTATAGTGGGCAAAGTTGTAAAGAAAGAGTCACGCTCACTGTGGACGATCTCGGAGACGCGATGGCGGAGAAGCGACGAACTATTTTGCAGTCTACGGGGAGGTTGTGTCTCGCGACTGAGCAGGTCGCTGCAGGCATTGAACAGGTGCCTCCCTGGCCAGGAACGTGATGGTGGCCGATGACTAGCGGCGGGCGTGAAGAGCAGAGGCCTGGTGCGCAGCGAGGCCTCACTGCCCCCACTCTACGCCACCGGAACCCCGATCACTCGAACAGGCGCAAAAGCTTCTTGTCGTCTGGTTGTCGGCCATCGTCTCATTGGCAGCCCGGGTGGTTGCTCGAACGGGACAGCCGGCGACGGTGTCGGGCCTACACCGCGAAGGTGGCCGTCTTGCTGCCTCCGAGATCCGAACAGCTTCTGAACTCCTTCTTCTTCCTTCTGGTGGGTCACACCCATAGCATTCAGTAGATTGGCCGCTGTGCCATCGCTGCAGACACACCCAATCACAATGCTCTAGAAGCTTCTAGTCATGGTGGGCGCGTTTATGTGAAGTTGCGCGAATTTTCAGATTGTAAACAGAAAATCTGCCTTGTAACTTGCAGTTCTTTCGTAGTGATCGTGCATTAATTTCTATAACACAACTGTATCAAATTTGAACCTTCTAGCAGTAATAGTTTGACAGATATACTTTTTCTTTTTTTCGGTGCGGAGGCACCCCGCAGGTTCAGTAACCCGCAAGTGAAACAAAGCTAGTTAAATTCCGCGACAAGATGACGGCTTAAACGCCAAACTCGCGCCATCGCGCTGCATTCCGAGAGTTTGACAAGTTTAATCAGCTCGCTTGGCACATTTTTGGCAAAGTTACAATCAAAATCTGTAATGTAAACTGGGCCCGCTTTTGTTCTCGAAGCTTCCATTTATGGCGGACCCGCGTGTACGAAGCTCCGTGAGTTTAAAAATTTTCGTCAGAAAATCTCCCGTATAAGGTCACCATTGTTGAGGGAGCGCCAGATAATCACTTTTCGCGCCGAATGTTGTTTTAAAGAAGAAGAAAGAATATAATACAACTTCAACGGCCTTTCTGGCCAGCTAAGCTTCAAACTAGTTATTTATTTGTATCTATGCAGTTGAGTGTGGAAGTGGCTTACCTTTGCAACAGCCAGACGTCAGTTAATCTCATCAGTGCTCCAGCGTGTGAGCCTATACCTTAAGCACCGCCCTTATAAACGGTAAAACAGACAAATGTTGTCTCAATTTGACTACAGAAATGCGTGGCAACGTGATCGACGGGAAAGTTTTATTGATTTCTCGCTCTTTGTTGCCTGGCTCTATACGCTCAACCCTTGCAGGTATAGAGTGCTGCCTGCTCCAGAAGTACCCGTGATCCCATATACCTAAGGGGCTTTACTAGAAAGGTTGAACAACGCTGGGGAGGCTCTTAGGGACATAAACAGCACTGCCTCACCAGAGAAGGATCTGGCCACACTCGTGTAGTTGTTGGCCGCCACATCCCATGATTAACCAACTCGCCTCTCGGCCCTCAGTCCTCAGAAGCTGTAGAGCACCTATCCATGGCGGTGGTCCGAATAGTGATACAGCAGAGGGTGCTATGAATGTCTGGGTCCGGACGGGCCGCCTTTGGAAATTGACCCTGGAAACGTTCAACGCACGCACCTAGTCTAGTCAGGGAAGCATAGCTGTGCTACTAGAGGAGCTCTGGGACGATTGGTGGGGTATTATGGAGTTAAGCGAAGTTAGAAGGAAAGAAAAAGGCTTCGTGCAGCTCACTAGCGGCCATATTTTATGATACACTAGACCCTAAGAGAAGTAAGAACACGGGTTGAGAATTTTAATTCACAGGTAAACAGCAGGAAACCAGGAGGAGTTTTCGAGCATTAGCGAGAGAGTCGCGGCTGACTTGATCAAGCTAAACAAGCTGTACAGGTTAAAGATAGTACAGGCCTATTCTCCAACAAGCTACTGCGATGAAGCCGTAGATAGCTTCTACGCTGACGTCGAATCACCAGTGCAGAAGGAAGGAACGCAGTTCAGAATTGTAATGGGAGACTATACCGCAAAGATGTGTAAGAAGGAAATGGGAGAAAGATAGCTGGGAAACTTCGAAATAGCCCATTGCAAGTAAAGGAGACATACTAGCGGGATTTGCAGAGATTAAACACCTCAGGTTGTTGAACAACTTCTTCTAAGAACCACCCGCCGTGGTGGCTCAGTGGCTAAGGCGTTGTGCTGCTGTGCACGAGGTCGCGGGTTCAATTCCCGGCCGCGGCGGCCGCTTTTCTGATGGAGGCGAAAGGCAAAAACGCCCGTGTGTACGAGATTTTTGCGAACGTTAAAGATCCCAGGTGGTCAAAATTAATCCGGAGCCCTCCACTACGGCGCGCCTCATTGCCTGCGTTGCGTCTGCTCGTTAAACCCTACAATCAATCAATCAATCAATCAATCAATCAATCAATCAATCAATCACTCAATCACTCAATCAATCAATCAATCAAGCACGCACTCAATCAATCAATCAATCAACCAAATAATTATTCAATCAATCAATCAATCAATCAATCAATCAATAAATCGATCGATCAATCAATCGATCAATCGATCGATGGGTCTTCTACAAACTAAAGAAGAGTAAAGGGACATGGAAAAGTCCCCATGGTAAAAGAAAACCCGAAATCGACGTCATTTCAAGCGATAACCGAGGTATCGTCGAAGACGTAGAGGGGCTACGTAAGGTGCGGAGCAGCGATCACTGGATGGTTAGGTGAAAGATAAGGCGGAATCTCGTAAGAGAAAGAACGAAACTCATGAAAACTACGAAACCCCGCATGGAATCGGTCAGAGCCAGATCGCAGGTAGTTTATAATAGCTCTTCAAAATAAATTCTCGCCTTTCAATGAGCAGAAGGAGGTCAGTATAGACAGGCTAAATGACAACCTAACATCGGCACTCAGAGAATCAGCAGCAGCTGTACGAGAGACAGCATGTAGGAAACAAACTGGAAAACTAAGAAAATGGAGAAAATAATTTCCAAACGTAAGACCTTCAAACTGCCCAGCACGGCTAACCAGATTAAATTGGCCGAGCTGTCAAATCTTACTAACAGAAGCAAAACAAACCACATTCGTGCATACAACATGGCAGTGATGAAGGAAACGCCGCAAAACTGGGGAAAGCTTCAAAGTGACTAAGAAAACGCTTACAGTGCAAACGAGTTTAAACGTTGCTAGTGGTGCCGCTGTTGTTTTTGAAACAACAAAGAAATGAAGTTGGAGATTTGGTAATAGCTGACTAAATACGCAGAGGAAGCACAGTCACTGCTATCTTGTCCTAATAACCGCACAAAATATAATTGATGTTTTGACAACACGCTGTATAAGTTATCGAAAGCGCCAATTACGCCATTAAGGCAAACTGTGGCACAAAACAGAAACTATCAATCATAACAACTCTTTGGATTTCCGCAGACAACGGCAACAAGACATCCAAAGCTTTTATAAATGAGATAAGGCTCAAAGCGCAGACAAAAATTTGCCGCGTATTTGTTCCTTTCATTGCAAATGTCGACAAAAGACGATAGACGACGGGCGCCCCTTGCAAGTAGATGCCTCCCTTTTTTTTCACGCTCACCTCTCATGCTGTTCCTCCTCCTTCTGAATTCTCGCAAGGTAAACACGCTAGAGGTTTGCTCAAGTCAATTTAAATTTACCGCGTTCCACTGCGCCAAGTCAGGATCCTCGAGGCCAGCGCTGCCGTACGGCAGAAACACGCGTGAATCGAAGCACCCTACTACAACGTTGATAGGACCATACTGCCCTACTCCAGGAGTGTTTCATGCGGAACGTGGAACCTATCTAGTGGAACCTTTTGTTGCTGCGGCCGTTGAATTTTTTCAAATTCCGCCAGGTAGCGCGGGCAAGAGCCGGCGACCAGTTCCTGCAGTTGGTATAGTATTTTATTTGCTTTCGCAAAAACCACGCATCCGTGAATTGTGTAATAAAGGAGGACTGCAAATATCACTCATGTATTGATTTTCTGCTTTAGATTTGCGTAATGTCTTGTTTTTGTTCAACAATGTTGACAAGTGTGAACAATAAAACCGGACTTAGTCGTTTAGATTTGGCAGAGAGTATATGAGACTATTGCGCAGTTTGTTTCACTTTGGCCGGGTGGCTGAATCAATTCACAGACAGACAGACATACAGACAGACCATAATTTCTGCATTTGAACACCTCAAGAAAGACTATTGTCTTTAAAAGCGGCACGATGAGCTTAGTGGGTGTAGGAACGCTAACCGTTTCTCATGAGCACATTTTCTCTCTCTGAACGGAAGCGGCTACACCGACGCAGTAAGCGTGCTGCTGTTGTGTCATTTTGAATGTCAAATACGAATATTTCTTTTAAAGCTGATCGCCGAAAATTGCCACAGTGCATTGTAGCAGACGCATGACTGACGCTCACTCAGTACGGGGTTCCTCCTCCAGAAAACACACAGGGATACAACGAAAACCTTTTTGTCACGTTCTTTTTATAAAGATCTAAAAAAATCAGAGATCAAACCTAAGAAATATGTTGATGGGGTGCTTCCTATATTGCCTAAGTAACCTGAAGAATAAAGCATGTTTTGAGTGAGCACTAGTCACATCATCGTTTCGTTTTACCTAAGTGTATTTTTTACTCTTAGTTTTAAAGGAATCATAAACCAACACTTCGACCATTATTAAATACTAGATACGAACAACAGCTACATGTTTTTTATCCCAAAGTGTGTGCCCGAAACGCCCAGGACCAAGTGTGAATTCACGTTGGTGAGATTGCGTATAAACTACGTGCAATAAACAAAATTCGAAAAGGCTACTTCAAAACAAATAAAGGTTTTATTGTTTTGTGGAATGCCTCAAGCGTGTATCACCTGAGGGGCCATGAAGACAAAATACAATTATGGCTCATTTAAACAACCACTTTGCTCCATTAAGCACAAAAACAATTTTATGGGAAATTTCCAACAACTAATCGACTTATTTGGCAAACAGATGAACCAGTGACGACTCGCCACACCCTTTGAGACAATTTTTTGTGACGCCGCATTATCTTATTTGTGGGACTGGCTACCACTGACGTTGTGGCGCGAAGGAACATGACTGGGCGATTGTACTGGGGCCTGTACTGTGACTTAATCGTATTATTGGAGTGCGACCGTGCAGCTAAAACACGGACAAATTGCATTTAGTAATGTTCCATAACAGGTCACTCCTACTTATTTTACATCAGTGTGGCGCGAAATGTGAACGTTTTTCCCATGTGTGACGTACTTTCGGAGCTTAAATGCCTCTGTCCCGGCTTGAATGGAGGAAGTATGTTACAAAAGTCCAGTTCATTCAAATGGAGTAAAGTCGTGTTTTGTGTTTACGGCCGTTTTTAAAACTAGACATATTTTTCCACAGCTAGCTGGAATTTCGCTACACCAACAGAAATTTCATTTGGCGAAACCCCACTCTCTCTCAGTTTTGGTACGTTTTGCAGGCACGATCCGTGGAATGGTGAAACTCCCCTGGTGTTCCACCTTCATCATCTACTGCATTATACGGTGAAATATTGGGGACGTCCTACTGTGGAAGAGGGCTTCTACTAACTGGAATAAAAATGGCGGCAAGGGAGCCGGAGAGAACCCCAAAAATATGTTCGGGAGGAGGCGCAGGAGAGAGGGAAGGCTGCAACAAGGCGAGTCCACGGTCTTTGTCTCTCACGGAAGACAGTTACCGATAATTAGTTTTTAGCTTTTGGTGGCATAGTAAGCACTTAGCTTAATTCGATATTTTCAGCTTCAGTTGCATCAGCAATTTCAGCATACACCTGACGAGAAAGAACCTAGCTGCTGCAAAAGAAACAACATTTGTACAAGCCTTCGTCATCGTCGTTGGTATCCGCTTGGAGCGGTTCAACGGGCACTCTGTACATACAGTCGGCGTCACTATGCTTATATTTATGAGTAATGGTAAAGTCAAAGACCTGGAGGCGGGGCACCGAGCGAGGCGTCCTTCAGGGTTCCTTAGATTAGCGAACCAACATAGAGAGTGGGGGTCGGAAACCACATGAAACAGGCATACAGATAGGCAGGTTCTAAATTTAGTGATGGCCAAAGCTACCGCGAGACATTCGTTTTCCGTCGTTGAATAGTTGTGTTCAATTTTACTAAGGGTGTGACTGGCGTACGCTAGGACGCGCTCATCGCTATCATGCCTTTGAATGAGCAGAACGCCCTGCCCCTTGCCACACATGCACGACTATGGATTTCACTTTCGGCATCCTGATCAATTGCGCCAGGACAGGCGTTGTCGGCAGAGCTTCTTTCCGTTTCCCAAAGGCACGTTGCTGGTCCTCGGCCCTTTAAAATTCAACCTTCTCCTTGGTGATATTAGTGACCAGTGCTGCTATCAGCGAGAAAGTTGGCACGAAGCGCCGCTTTCGGGCTTCTGGCACGAAGCCAGAAGTCCGAAAACCAGCGTAAACCCCTTTTGTCTGATGTTGTCGTGAAGGCTTGTATGGCGGCAGTTTTTGTTGGGTCAGCCGTGATGCCCTTGCTGCTAACATGGCCGAGCAAATTCAGTTTCGCATAGCTGAATCTTTTTTTCTGGTTAAAGGTGAGCGAAGCACTTTTAATAGCCTGGATGACTTCTCTGAGCCGCAAATTCGTGACTTCTTCGTCGTTTGCCTCGGGCTCTGCGGCCGAGGCAAACGACGAAGAAGTCACGAATTTTGTGCTCTGCGCTAGTGCGACCTTTCCTGGATATTATACCGGTTCTCTGTTTTATCCGGCCTATGCATCAAGAATATGAACGTCTGCAGTCAAGCGGGTGAGTGGCTGCTAGTGCGAATTGTCGGCTGTTAGGTTTTTATTGACTGAAATCGGCAGTTAAGCTTAGCAGCCGTTGTTTGCAATACCCTCGGCTACCCCACCACCGCTATACAGTTAGCTAGTGATGGAGCCCTTAAATCGAGCAACAAGGACTGTGCGCCAGGAAACGCTTCGATCTGCGTTATCCCAAACTTCTGCTCATGCTGAGGAATGTAACGAGACACCAGCAGAGGGACTCAGCAGTCATGGCTCGGATCATTCCCTCATAACCACGGACAATCTCCCTCATGATCCGCATCAAGATGTCGTGGAAAATCCCCCTGGTAGCTCTCAACACCGCCTACCGCGGACAAATGAAGATTTGATGGCCGCAGACTCTCGGGACACCACGCAAATTGGGAAGGAGCTTTTGAGTTGCCTCTCGGACAATCATTATAAGGTGCCGGTAGTTGTGCGAGAAAAGGTGATGGGCTTGTTTTTTGCTATGCAAGCCACGGTTGTTGGTTTGCAGACTGATCTTGCTCGGGCAGAAGGGTGCATTGAAAAACTACGCAAGCAGGTCTCTGAAGATAGGCGCCACCAGGATTCATATTCCGCTCCTGATGGCGTGGCGCCACCTCACGCCAGCCAGCCAACGTTTGTGCAAATCCTACAGGGCCCTAACCACGCCACAGAGACTACCTCTGCCCACTTCACAGCTCCGCTGTCCGCTCCCTCCGCACCTCAACGTTCTGGTTATTATGGTTCACAGCCGTACATGTCCTATGCAAACAACGCCAACCATGTCCTTTTCGTGACCCCGATTCATCCGTCAGCAAATCCAGGTCCTGACACCATAACATTGCTGAAATCAACATTCGGTAACGACCCCTCGGAGATAGGGGTTAAACAGGTGAAGCTCATTCCATCTCGCTCGGGTCTCACTGTTGTCTCTGCCGACCACGAGTCGATCGACAATCTAGAAAAGGCGATTTCTTCAAATGCACAAATCAAAACTGCACTCAGGGTTACCCGGCCTCCACGTCGCCTTCCGCAATTCCAGATTTCTGGCGTCGACCCCAGCATTGTTCCCGGAATCTTGCGGGCTAACCTAAACGTGCGCAAAAACCTGGACATTCCTGAGGAGGGCTTCCATCATCGGACCTACTTCAGGGATCGTGCTGGCAACAATGTGCACATAATTGAGGTCTCTCCATCGGTATACAAAGTACTCAAAGACCAGGACCGAAGCTTGATAGGCTGGACATCCTGCACCATTAAGGAGAATTTCTACGTTGCGGCCTGCCAGAAATGCTGCTCTTACGGCCATGTGGCAACCCGATGCCCAAGTGAACGCGTAAGCTGTCCGTATTGCGCAGAGGCGCACACGGCAGATGCTTGCAACCTAGAAAATAAGAACAACGTGGTGTGGCGGGAGTGTCGTGCTTCTGGGAAAGAGCGTTTCAACCACACCTTTAATGCGCCATGCTGCCAGGTCTTGACAGCTCGCATTGCAAGACTTCGCGCCAAAACCATTTACGAGGACACTCTGCACGCTTCCCAAATTACCGGCTCAACTTAATTTCACCTCACAACTGGCATCACTACGTTTTCTTCAAGCAAACCTTGACCACACTCGCGCTGCAACTGAACATTTCGTCTCATATATGGAAGCCACAAACATTGACTTCGCAGTGGTTTCCGACCCGTATGTTAGGGGTGGGACTGTGCCAGGCATTCCGCCTCGGTGGTTTAAATTTCACCATGCCCAAACGCCGCGTTGCATGGTTGTTTCCCGAAATGTATCTTTGGACCTGTTTCCCATTCACGTGTCGCCTTTCGTGATCGCCCTCACTTTAACCGCACCTAACCTGTCAATACTTTTTATAGGAGTGTACGCTGCGCCATCTGTGGCTCTAGACCATATCCTTTCTTCCGTTGGTTCCCTTTTGGACAGCAACAACGCTGACAATGTGGTCATTGCTGGTGATTTTAATGCTAGAAACCCCCTTTGGGGGGGTGATGTATTGAATGCGAGAGGACAGCAGTTGTCGCAGTTTGTTCATTCCGGTCAACTTAAAATTTTGAATGACCCGGACTCCCTTCCGACTTTTGCCACCGAATATTCCCTAACGTGGATCGACGTCACTTTGGCGAGTGGAACGGCTTGATCTTCCAGAGTTTTCTTGGAAGTTCGGGATACTCCGACGCTTTCCGACCACCGTTACGTTGTCTTTGGCATGGAAGATGCCCCCGTTGCACGAAGGAAGCGACTGACAAAGGCTTCTGAGTCACGTTTGGTCGAGGATCTTGTATAGGATCCTTGGTTTGAAACAGTGCCTTTCAACAGCATCGAATCTCCACAGAACTTGGAAGATACCGTTAACACGTTTTATGAAAAAAATGGCCCGACTGCGGAAGAGATTCGAAAGTGTTCCTAAACCACACAAGGGCAATGCATGGTGGTCGGATGATCTGGCAAGGGAACGGTCGTTCGTGAGATATTTGCGGCGCAAGTATCAAGCTGTCGTCATCCGCTACTTCGTGCAGACCTCAGATTCTGCTATTACAGATCGCTAGGTCAGTACAGGCGTCACATTGAGAAAGCCAAGAATGAAGTTGTTAGAAGAAAATTCACCAACACATCCCAGAAGAACTTACTCGGCGTCCCTTTCAAAATTGCGTTTCATAAGTTCACTTCACCTTCCGTGTTGCCCCCTCTCCGCTCTCCCGACGATTCAACTACCTCCTCCACCTTGGAATCTGCAGCCCTGCTATTTAGAACTCTTCTGCCGGCTGACGACCACCGACATGACACCCTCGCTCATCGAGCTTTGAGGACACTGATTGTACAAGTTCCGTACGTTCAGGCATCTCAACACTATGCTTTCACCTGGCATGAACTTCGATCAGCTGCTCGAAATATAAATCTCAAATCAGCTCCTGGACCCGACGGCATAACCGGTAATATGTTGACCCTCCTGGTCGGACGAACTTCTTCATTTCTGCTTACCTTATTCAATGCGTGCCTCACTCTTGGTCATTTTCCGTCAGTGTGGAAGGAAGCGAGGGTGACGTTTCTGCTAAAACCAAACCGGCGTCCAGATGATCCTTCATCATACAGGACCATCTGTATTTCGTCCTTGCTTGGCAAGCTTCTGGAGCGCATGCTCAATGGACGCCTTTACTTCTTTCTACACGAGTCGGGCCTGCTACACGTGAACCAGTACGGCTTTAAGCAAGGACAAAGTACCACCTCGGCTCTCCACTCTCTGCGCTCGCGCCTTCAGGCTTGGCGTGACGAAGGATCATTGGTCCTCCTTATATCTTTGGATTTCAAGGGGGCATTTGATTCTATCTGGCACCCGTATTTGCTGCACTTTTTGCGAACACACGGGTGTCCTTCGAACATTTATAGCCTGCTGCAGTCATTTTTGCACCACAGGGTGGTTCATTACAATGGCTATGCTGGGTGCGTGCAGGCGCAAACCGTGAGAGGCAGCCCGCAAGGCTCGCCGCTCAGTCCCCTACTCTGGAATATTGTGATCCACGACCTACTCTGCCTTCCTGTATCGCCGGATGTGCATCTGAAAGCTTACGCTGACGACACGGTCGTTGTAGTCAAGAGTAAGACGCGGCGGGCCATTGAGCATCTTGCCAATGAGACCCTTGAGCAAGTGTCAAAATGGACACGCACGGCTAAGCTGCAACTCAACCCCACCAAATGTACTTGCCTCCTGATTTCTAGGGGAGAGCGGGGAGCGCAGCGGAAGCAGACAATCAAGCTGGGTGGAACAACATTGCGGCAGGTCACAGAATTAAAGCTACTGGGAGTTGTCTTTGACAGGCACTTGACATTCGTTGCCCACGCGAATCACCTCCGCGGCCGAGTTGAAAAGATGTGTACTGCACTCATCGCATTTGCGAGGTTGCACTCGTTTTTAGACCAAAACCACCTCCGGCTCCTCTACCACCGCATTATTCTGCCAGCCATCACTTATGCAGCACCGGCATGGTGGGGTGACCGGCAGCATTATTCGCTTAAGGCAAAGATTCACTCCTTGATGCGCTCTCCGCTTTTTGTAGTGACTGGCGCTTACACGACCACCCGTAGCGCAGCGCTAGAGGTGTTGGCCAATTCACTTCCCTTGTCCATCCTTTTAGACATTGAAACGCGTCTTTTCAATTTGTTTCACCTTAAACGGCCTGTTGATTTACCCAATACACGTGTTTCTCCAACGGAGGTGGACCACCCTCTAGACTGGACGTGCTGTCATCCTGCTCTTCGTTTGGGAATCCCGCACAACAGAATTGACTCTCAAACGGCTTCACGACTCTTTACAAGTCCAGGGTTACACGCATATACGGACGGTTCCTTCACCATGACATCTGCTGGTGCCGCATTCGTCGTGTTCAGTGCTCCGGACCGTATAGTAACGACCCAACGCTTCCGGATTACTCCTCCCACAAGCTCCTATGATGCGGAAGCGATTGCTCTACATCGTCTATTCCTCTACCTTCAAAATAACACGCCCTCGAGCACTGTTTTTGTCTATACTGACTGTTTATCCCTACTACTTGCTCTCGAAAACCCCTTCAACACATCCGACACTATCCACCAAATTCAGAACAGCTATCGATTGTTGGTTTCCTCTGTTGCCGTTTTCCTGTTTCACGTTCCTGGACACTCGGGGGTGTGGGGAAACGAGCTTGCCGAATTCGTTGCCAAAGCTGCGGCGACCATTGGTGAAGAGGTGGGAGCGCGTGCCTCAAAGCACATCGTCAGGAAGAGATTTTTGAGGGCCGGTCGGTTAGAGTGGCAGGAGCGATGGAACACCGACAACGCTGACACTGAGTTGTTTCGCTGTCTTCCCAGCGTGCTCGCTATACCGCGCTGCTTTCCTCCGCCCAGACGACTCGCCCACATAGTTACCGGACATGGCCGTTTCCCGCACTACTTCCACAGGATCGACTTGCTCCCTGAAAACAGATGTTTTTGTGGACAGCTTGCCTCTTCAGTGAGCCACTACCTCCGGGACTGCACAAGGACAGCCTCGATTATAACCAGACTTAAACATTTCGTCCGCTTGCCTCTGGAACCTCCACATCTGCGACAAGCCCTGGACATTTCTCTGGCCGTGCAAATCCTCATCGAGCTTGTCGATTTTGTGAGCAAGAACATGCCGGACGTTTCGCGCTCATGAAATGGTCTCCGAAGCAATGTGTGTTGTTTGGGGGTGTAGTGCGAGCCTCTGTGATTGTCAGTTCTAGTTTTTGGCCTCTCCTAATGGATTTTAAGGTGCTGCGAGTGGTTGCTACCTGTGCTGAATTAGACAGCTTGTGCTCATCCTCACATCATCGCGTTGGTGCTGTTCTTCATGGTGAGCTTCTCTGCAGCCGGACTCTGTGGTGGAGACAGACTGCCTGAATTCGGAAATGCGGATACTGCCTCTAGCATTTGTATGTGTTAGAGTTTACGACCTCTTCAAACTGCAGTGTGGTGCTCCCATGCTCTCTTCGTGTTGTGATTTTCATGTATTTTGGTGTTTTTCTTATTCGACTATTTGTTTTTTTTGAAATTTGCATTTTGGGCGCTTGCCCCTGTTCATTTATATCTGATTGGCTGCAAACCTGCCATAGCTTTGCTGGTGCGGGTGTTGTTCCCCACCTTTTTTCTTGTTTTATTTTAGAAAGGGGAACACGGAAATAAATTGGAAATTGGTTAAAGGTGAGCGAAGCACTTTTAATAGCCTGGATGACTTCTCTGAGCCGCCTTAAGTACTCTTCCAAGGTGCGATAAACGATGACGACATTTTCTAAATACACGAGGCAAGTCTACCAACGTTGCAGGGGCGTTACAGAGCGCCAGGGGCATGACTTGAAACACACTAATCCCGTCTGGAGTGATAAGTGCCGTTTTTTCTGTTTCGCTCATGTATTTCTATCTGCCATTATCCATATTTTAGGTCAACTGACGAGAAGTATCGGACATGTCGAAGTCGATCGAGGGTGTCGAGAGTCCAGGGTAGTGGGTACAGGTCCTGTTACTTTATTCGCCGATGGTCCACGCAGTATCGCATCGTTCCATCCTTCATATAACCAAGCACCGGCGGTGCAGCCCAGAGACTGTTGAATGACTCAATCATGTCGTATTTTAGCATTTCTTGCACGTCATTCTCTATGGCTTGGCACTCTGGTGAAACGCCGTATGGCAACTGGGGAATTGGTTGCATAGCTTCGGAATTTATTACTCGGTGTTTCACAACTCCAGTTCGCCCCCAGCCGAAAGTTCTGCAAAACAGTTGCGCTACTCTGCAACAGGTCGAACAACTGGCGTTGTCTCTCTGCTGGAAGCTTCGAATCAACATCGAGTTCAAGGCTTGATTCTGTTTGTCGTCGGTCGATTTTTCTCTCTCTGACATCACAGCAACTGTGGTGGACTCGGCCACCTCTTCTGCGTACGCTATGACCACAACTTACGTTGCATACTGTGGCTCATTCTTAACATTTGGGACAAGCACTCGCGCACGCCCGTCTTAATCAGCGCTACGCTTTTGGTGACACCTATTCCTTTACCTAGAATGAGCTGAAGGAGCCGAGAACTCCACCCTGAGTGATAGTGGGGATCCCGTCAGGGAAAAACGGCCGTTCAATCGTGTAGCTTCACATGACCAGGCACGACTCTTGCGGTGGAAGACACAAACGAGGTTTCGCACGGTATTGACGAAGTCGTCCGAAGCGCCATACTGTTCCAGCCGAGATCGATGACGGCGGCGTACTCGCAAAGGAAGTTCCTGCCGAGGATAATGCCTCTCGAGCAGTTCGAAAAAAAAAATTCACAGCACACGTCTCGCCGCAAAGCTTGATACGAGGCGTGCATTTCCTGATTGGCGTCACAAGATGTCCTCCGGCGGTGCGTTTGTCGGGGCATTCCACTCTACTTTCAACTCAATTCAATCAGACCCATTTCTTTCGCATGATAGTACTCGTTGGTTTCCTGGGCTGTAAGCTGTGTGGACAGCTTGACAGGGGCCTATTCAACCAGTCCAAGACAGTAAAAAACGACACGTCAATGAATACTACGTGCGCAATTGACAATTGGGATGTGTGTTATACATAGGATAAATGTGCGAACATTACAAGCATGTAAGCCATTGTAATAACAAACCGCGACAATCGAGGAGAAAAAAATAGGAATGGAAATGCATAAGCAAAATTCATATTCATCACAAATAATAATAAGCACAATTAATAATAAGCAAACATATTCATCACAATTATGAATGAAAAATTCAAATAACACTAAAGTTATGTTAGCATTAAAACTAGATATTCACAAATAACGTAGTTCCTTAAACGAAGGATTCCATAGTGTTCCAAATTTATTCAAAATATAGGGAAGGTTATGTTGTAGCATTTGATATTTGTACTCGGTTTTAAAACGAGGAATTTAGCAAATATCTCTGTTTCACGTGTTAACAGGATGGTTACTGCGTTGTAATTTGGAAGAAGCTGTCAAGGACTGTGCGAACGCTGTTCTTTCAGGGACGGCCATCTCACCGTCTCCTTTCAGAGACGGCGAGAGAACATTTTTTAAATAACAGATAATTCAACCCCGGTATCGATGGGTGCGGTCGTGTCGTAGCCGTCGATAACTATGCAAATTACGTGCCACGTCACTCTAAAAAGACGACCATGGTAGGCGGCGGTATTTGCGCGCGGGCAGATCTCCGCCTGTGAAGGTTGTTCATGGGGTTCGTCTTCGGCAACAGCACCTCCAGGCGTTGCCGCTCCTCGTTTTCCGGGTGTGGCAGAGGTGACAAGCTCTCCCGGCAGGACCGGCGGAGCGGCGAAGGCGGGATACAAGGGAATGACGAGCAAGGACCTCGAGTTGAGCCCTGTACAGGGGTTAGCGTACGTCGGAGGTGCTCCTCCATTTCACAAGGCCGTTTACCGCGGAGGGTGTCACGGAATCAACGAAAACCGAGTTCGCGACACGGGCAGTGGCGATACACGTGGTATGCCACCCAAAAGGAAAGCACAGCGGTCGGTTGTCCGCTGTATTCGAGACGTCAGTTTTCCATAGTCTGGGTAGCTGAGGTCAGCGCGATTGGTAGTGTGACGGCATACTGGCGTCTCGTCGCGGGGAGCCTACGGGCTTCGGTGTGAAGATGGGGGTAACTGGCGGGAAGCCCTGGCGTGCTTGACGTCAGGGTGCTCGATAGCTGTGTTTGAAGATAGTTCAGGAAGAGCGCACCTTGTACTTCTTCCAGGACATCTTCAACCGACACGCAAGTGGCTGGACGCTCTCAGGTTGGAAAGAACTTCCGCAGCTCCTGCCGGAGAATTTCGTGCACAATATCGTGGATCGCACCATTGCGAAATGCGTCCACACGGGGCCATGACGCCGTGCACGCCGATATGTGCACTGGTGTTGTTGCGAGACGATGGTAGTGGTCGTTACTAGCGGAGAGAATTTATCCAATCTTTGTAGCTCCCGCCCCAAATGCGTCGACCGTCCCTGGGGGATTGCGAACTCGTCCACCAAGAATTCACTTCTCACGCCTATCATTAGAGCACGCATTTTGTTTTCCTCGGTGGAATTCGGGTCAGCCCGCGGCACCAGCACTTCTTCGACGAAGCTGATGAATGTCTCCTTGGGCCCTTGGGTTTAGGAGGACCTTAGCTGTTTGTCGTCAGTACTGGTTGGCGTAGGCATGCAGTTAAACGTCCTTGCACAACTCCCAGGATGGGAGGGCAATGTAGTGGTTGACAAACGAATAGCGTGCCGTCACTTCAAGCGCGAAATACAACTTCTGTTGGCGTGTGTCTTCTGTTCAGCCATTGTCACGAGCAAAACGCTCGTACTGCTGGACCGAGTCCTCAGCATCTTCGAATGCGTCCCCATGGACGAGGAAAGAAGTACGGAATGTGGTAGGCCAATATATGACCGGCGACACGAATCCTTCTGTCCTGTCTGGGACGCCGTGCCTATCGCCACTCTTGCCGGCGTCTTTCTCCGCTGAAAAGTAAGGGGCCCGAACTGCGGTGCGTGGCCTTGAAGTCGTAGCCCTGCACGAACTTCGGAATGTTCCATGAAGGCTCGGCGGCCTCAACTTGTTATTGGACGTGGTTTGCGTGGCCGTTGTGCGTGGCTCAGAAGGAAATGCACATTCCCGGCCTCACCACTATAAACTCATGTATTGCACTGGGACTTTGAATGGAGAGAAGTTGAGGGGGGAAAACAAGGTGTATAATTGCGGGTAACGCTAGGAGAAAAGGGAAAAAAACGGCTGCCGAGCTCGCGGAACAACGCCGTCATCGCTCTCTTGTATCTCTTCATTAACAGGTACATAACGATCGGGTGACGTTGCACCGATCTTAACAGAAATCTGTGGTAACATTGCGTTTCTATCAGGGTGTCGAACCGGAACCGAACCGAACCGAAAACCGGAACCGAACCGGTATTTTTTCCGGAACTGAACCCGAACCCGAACCGTTATTTTTTGAGCACGCTGAACCCGAACCGGAACTGAACCGGAAAAAGAAATAACGGTTACCGGTTCATGTCGAAACAGTTCGACCTTTTGTTGTTGATATTGCACAGTCAATGCAATTCAGGTCTTTTTTTCTTTCACGTACCATCAACTTCGTACTTGCTCGCGCACTTTCCCCTCCAGACAATTGAACACTATCACGCTCTATGTAACAACAGGGGAAATGAATGAGCACCAATGTAGGATTGGTCTGTTGCTGCTGGAAGCGCGAGCGTAGTGCAAGCTGACCAAACGAAATGTCATTCTCGGCAGCTTGCAGGGGATATAAAACGACTGTGCCCTTCCCTAGCTGCGACTTCATTGGAGCAATCAGGCTGCAGGAGTGCCCCACTGCCCAACAGCGAAAGCTCACACCCGATGTGTGCAAACTCTTTGCATTTCATAATATGTTTAAAAGGTCCGACACCTGCAAATTATTAATACTTGACAAGTGTGACCTCAGGAGCTGCTCAGTGGCTAAGCCGTTTGCTAAGCCGTTTGCCCAACTCGCTACATTGCTTCTACTGCTACTCGTTCCGGAGGGGAGTACTGCTGTGGACGAATTAAAGAGCGTCTACCCAAAAAGTCCCATCTCATGCTGCACGTGTCAAATTTCCCTTTCATTTTGTAACCGCATTATCTGTTATAAGATTCCGCAATGTAGCACACGGAACGATGGTAGGGGTTCAGGCGGTACGATGACATACTGATTGTAATGCACACTTTCGGTGTCGCAAAAGTAATTGCAGTGGTCAGAGCAATAATGCAGTGACTGAGCGTTCACTGAGCTTACTTTTAACAAAAGTGTGGCTAACACAATCGATAAAGTGACAGCTAATAAATTATTCAGCGAGACCAAATATTCTAATTCATTGGTAGTATTTATGTGCCTGTTGTAGAATTCTTCTGTTTTGTTACAACTATAAAAAATGTGCGCCATTGGTATTAAGCGCTGGTATTTGAACACGCCAGCACGCAGGACTAAATTTAAGACTTCAAGGTTAGCGTAATGGACGATTGCATAGCGACAATTGCGATTTCAACAAAAAAAGGAAAGGACAGAAAATATATCCCACCATCATATCTCTTGGCGTTGGCTTTATGAATAGTTGCTAGGACAACATAAAGTCTGAGTGATAAAGAAGGTGGTAAATCGTCGCCACTTCATGTGTTTTCCTAATACCTCGTAATTGTTTAACGTTTCCTTTGCAATTGCGCCACTGCCTTTGGGGACCAGCAGCATTTTGAATGTTAGTTTGTGTTTTGATTTGACGGTCGTTCGAAACTATTAAATGTTTTTTTTTCTAATTTCAGTGATAATTCAACTCACCGAACCGGTTCGCGAACCGGTTCAAGCTCCCGAACCGGTTCGCGAACCGGTTCAAGCTCCCGAACCGGTTCGCGAACCGGTTCGGTACGTGACTTTGTCGAACCGGAACTGAACCGGAACGAAATGATTTCACCCGAACCCGAACCGTAACCGAACCAGTATTTTTTTCGGTTCGACACCCTGGTTTCTATATATTTACTGGCGAGTTCAGTGGCGTTCTGCCTTCTTCCTTTTATTGTGTATTCACCGGCAACGCTGCCCCTCAAGATCCCAAAAAAGGTGCGTAGGCTAACTCACCGGCATCAATAAGTTTTGTATGGGGTAAATCTTTGAATCAGCAAGTTTTTATCTTCAGTTCAAAAGGACTTTTTTATTTGGTATTGATTTTGTTTCTCCTTCTTTGTCGTTGTCCCTGTGCTTTTAGTTCGGACAGTGCGAAATTCGAATTGTAAACTTGCGTACACCACTGCTTAGACCACCTCGTGATTAAACCGAAACGTTCGGCGAAGGACGCAGAACACCCAAAGGAGACAAGCGCCATGACAGTGCGTGAACATTGAAAAATAGAATCCACAACAGTGTTCTCGGAAACAATAGGCACACAGAGCTGCAAAAAGGGCGCAGACTGTAATTCAACATGAAGGGACATTATGAAATCCCTATTGACATAGCCGAAAGCCTAAGAATGCTTGGGATCAGTGACACAAAAAACCACGCCAGCGTGTAACGTGATAGGACGGCTGCATTTTCCCCAGCCACGGCCGCTCCATAGAAACTAGACCTACTTTCCATCGAGCGGCCGTGCCCCAGTGCTGCTTCCGGGAGCACCGATGCGCCGCTAAGGTTTCCCCTGTCTTTACTTTCCTTGCTAAAGCCTCTACCGTCGACTGCACCCATATTTCGACGACCCAGACTGCTTAGCGAGCCTAATTTTGGGGGCGATGAAAATGGGAATACCTGGAAGTCGTTAAACAAGTTGCAGGAAAAATACATAACTGCGCGGAAGATTCCTGCCTGCACCCCCCTTTTGAAATTGTTTTGTTGAGCATAACGTGAACCTGATGGGTGTTTTCTTTCGAGAGGACAAGTGCAGACGATGCCTAATAACAAAGAGGATAGGGAATGTACCAAACTCTCAAAGACAAAAAAAAACACGGGAACTGGAGAACGTACTTTGATGTGTATCCTTCAGGCGGGGCCAAATGATCCGCCTCTCTTTGCACATTTTTTATTTGCTTTCACAACGGTGATGTAATGAGCCCCGTGAGAAGTTGCCAACAAATTTTTAAACACAGCTGATAAGCCTGAATATATACTTTGGATATTTTTTTTTCAGGATTGAAATTTGCTCGTATTGTTGAAAACTGTACGCTGCTATTCTTTTTCTATCATTTTCCTTCCTTTGTTGTGGTGAAAAAACGCAGATTACAGCCGAACCTCGATACAACGAAGTGCTGTTGGGCAGTATATTAGTTCGTTATTGCCGATATTCCTTATAACCGTAGAGGTAAACATTGTTACTAACAAATCGGCAATCTGGCTGGTGCAACAATCCTAGACAAAACGGCATTGTTGTAGGTTTCGAACACACTATAACCAAGGTAGTCCTTGTCTCTCTCGTTGCGGCATTTCACACTAAATAAATCGGAACGTGAGAACGTGAAATCGCAACAAAGACAGTTCGTTCGTCAAAACAGGCCGGCCTGCTTATTTACTTGAAGGGGGATGTGGCCTTCGCCTGGTGGCTTTTCTCTGTCTGAGCGGAATGAAGTTTTCCATTGTCCATGCATTATGGGACTTAAGCTACTAACAAAAGGGTTGGTTTGTGTGGCTTTTTTTTTTAAGTTTGCTTTCAGTATGCTAGCTGTCGAGTTTTGAGCCTCGCGGAAACTAAATATTTCTTTTTATAGCCGATATCGCGGGGCTCTTGAGGATTCGGTCTCGTTATAAAAAAAATAGGTGTCATTGAACTGAAGCGTGACTGAACAAACTTCGTATTTAGTTTGCTATATCCGATAATTCGCTATATCAGTGTTTGCTCTAACGAGTATCGACTGTATTTACGTTTACTGTTTTATGTAGTGGAAAAGTATTCGTAAAGTGTAATGAAATGTGTTTATGTAGACACTTGCTATTTAGTTTCCTGATGGCACCTATGGCATTCGAAAACCGCAATGAATCTCCCCGCGGTAGGACAGGAGCCTCCTCGCGGGTGCCACATGCGTTGAAGCCCGGAATTAGTCGAGCATACTTTCCTTCTTTGCTGAAAAATAGGTGGACAAATATAGATCCCATCAGCTCTCAATGTTCGAATAGAAAAGTCGGTATCCCGAGCGTGCAAAATTTCTGTTAGTTTTGAACTCGGCCTGCCAGAATAGATAAAGTTAGCGACGCTTTTATTTGGCTTCTTAAAGCAGCCATGAAGACAAAACACAAGTCTGTGTTATTCGAAAGATTTCGTGTTTTATAGGGCCCCCAGCGCTTTTCCGAATGCAAAAGATGCTTTCTTCACTAAGAAGTTAATTATTGTAAGTTAAAATTTAGATTTTCCCGTTAAATCGAGCTTTTCGTCCTATGCAATGGCATCAGAGGGCCTTGTTTACCTTTAGTGATGCTAGATGGCGCCACCACACCACGGCAAACCGTTTTGTGCCTTTGGTTTGTTCGTTAACGTATTGGTACCTGGCTTATTTTGTTCATGGAGACGATCATTTTGTGAAACATGGTGCTCGCTCGACAAATTCGGTCACGTAAGACATCGTCGCTTGCGTCAATCGGCCAATGTTGCCTGAAACAACCCTAAAGTCCCGCAGTCCTGTGCAGCTAAACCAATCACAGTGCGCGCAGTACCAACAGCAGTATACGCATCGGAACTTAGATGTTTACGTGTGCTTTCGTAACTTGCACTGTTTTTCCCACAATTCTGAGGGCTTAAAAAGAATGTGTCCTAAATGTAAGCACAAATAGCTTGTTCGGCAAGCTTACAAGTTCTGCTAAATTTGCGTTTGGTTTTGCCGCCCTCCGGCAATCGCAGACCTGTCTGTTATGACATCATACGAAATGAGCTAGTGGGTCGCATGGACATTCCTGTTTTTCCTATTTATGTAGCCTATTTGAGCTAAGTTTGCGTTAAAAGTGGTGTAAGTATGATTCTAACGACGCGACCTTTTGAATGAACCAAACTTGTGTTTTCTCTTCATGGCTCTTTTGAGAAAACCCTTATTACACCACGTTCTAGTGCATATTTGGTTCACTTCAAACAGTATCAGCCATTGCTACAAACGGGATTGTTACATCTTTCAGAGACATCATTAAGTAAACGCAGTAAATGCCTTCATGGTGGTGCCTGTTTTTTTTTATTTGTCCAGCTCACTTCTCTAGAATTTGCGTTAAACTTTTCTTGTATGTTGTTCTGAAGATTTTTGTTGAAAGCACCAAAACTGTATTTTTTTATTCTCCGATCCTTTGAAATGCAGTTCGGACATTGCCGCACGAAAAACACTAACACCAGCAAACAACCGAGACGAAAGGGATAAATAACAACGCGAGCGCTTAACCTTTGCAATGACCGGCTCTGGGTCTGTGCTTTCAAGCTCAATTCTGTCGCCTACTTTAAAAACCTTTTGCTCTTTTCTTTCCCCTACAATATTTGGCAAATCCACTGAAGTGATTTGTATTGCGAAAGCATTCCTCACATCGCTAGGCGTAAATTTTGGCGTATCGATTACACAGTCGGTACGGAAAACCCAACAGCTCAGGTAGCAAGAATGGGCGATGGAGTTTTTTTTTATTTGATTGTGGGGTTTAACGCGCCGACGCAACGCAGGCGATGAGGCGCGCCGTAGTGGAGGGCTCCGGATTAATTTTGACCACCTGGGGATCTTTATCGTGCGCCGAAATCTCGTACACACGGGCGTTTTTGCTTTTCACCTCCATCAGAAAAGCGGCCGCCGCGGCCGGGAATCGAACCCGCGACCTCGTGCTCAGCAGCGCAACGCCTTAGCCACTGAGCCACCGCGGCAAGTGCGATGGAGTTGAAAAGAGCTGTCTATATATATGTCATGGCGGTATTAAAAGCAGTGTCATCCGGAATGCGGGATCACCAGGTAAGCCTGAACAAAAAAAACTATAGACGTTCTACTCTGAAGGGAAGGATGAGCCGCCTATCGACGTGCCTGCAATTTGCAGTTGAGCGCACCTCCTAGTAACAACTTGAACGAAACGGCTAGAAACTAGAGTTTTATAGTTTTATATCCAGTGGTGAAATAGCAAGCTCTCAGTTTCGCTCGCGTAAAAGCCCGTGTATTGAGAGCAGAAGGAAAATCGGGTACGTATATAACTTTGCTGTGAATTAATTATATACTACAAGTAAGTGAATCTCGGCGTACTAATAGTGGTGGCTCGGAGACCAATTTCAGTATACTCTTTTCGAAATAACTAAGTTCGATTGATCGTTTCCTAGCATTTCACACTGTACAAACCAATTGGGTATTCTAACACACTGAATAAAGGACGTTCACAGCGGTTTTCCTCGAGCAACCCGCCATTCTCCTTTTGAGGGTGCAGTTCGTTTATCCTGAAAACGCCACGCGGATTTTAATCCAAGTCAGCTAGTAGGATGAGAAACAGAATTTGCATTTACGCGCGTTTTTTTCCCTGTAGCTACCACTTGATATCACCTTCAGCCCCCAACACCACACACATTGTCAAGCTATGGGGCGCTGCTCCGAGCAGCTCGGACCCTGGGCTTCAGAGAGGCTTGGTTCTTTGAGACTCGAGTGGAGCGGAAGAGACTCGGGCCATGGACGGAGGGACTCAGCCGTAGCCAAATCGCAACCACTCGTTCCAAAATAAATGTTTCTCTCTGACTCTCCCTCCTTCCACTGCCCCAAGAGCTCCGTGGCACTTCTATGAAGTTCTCAGCTGAGTTATAGGGATTTACGCATATCTAACTTGTTGAAGATAGCCTTTCCGCCTCGAAATTATCTTGGAGTGATCTTCGGTGCTTTTCACACAAGCCCTGTCGAGATTCTGTATGTACAGTGTGACCAATGGCTCCTAGGGCACCAGAAAGAGTATGTTGACTTTCTGTCTACATCAAAATTTGTCTCTCGCCAACAATCCTGTTAATCATATTATTAAGGGCTCATCAAAATTGCAACACTTTTTAAACAGGACATTTATCTTCTTACCTTTCTCTCTTATAGTGAGGGACAAGCTACCGAATTCAAGGCCCCCTTTCAGACACGCACAAGGCACCCACCAATAATTTTATCGCACCACCGTGTCTGCGCCCTATATTATGCGACCTGTTATTAACGCAAGTGAAAAGGGTAGGGTATCCAAGATTACTGCAAGACACGTACAGGTGCGCCGAATTGTGCAGCGATGCGTCGAAATCTGCTTCCACCCGCTCTTGTGAAGCACATGGACCAAACTTTATTCACTAAAAGAATGAATTGTTACAAAAGTATTTACACAGCAGAAGCGTAGGGAATATTTTTCATTTCAACTCCCCTCACCACAAACAAAATTCCCAAGTCCATCGCGTCCACAGATTCCCTTAGCGTTGTGCAGGCACTGCCATCAAGAAAGCCTTCTAAAACAATTTGATCAATCTTCGTTCAAAGGTTATAATGACTGTATATGCCTCAAATCTTTAATTAACTATATATGCTGGGTTCCAGAGCACTGTGCAATCGCTGGAAATGAGACTGGCGACCAAATGGCTGCAGCTGCTGCTCTCATGAATACAGTCAACAAATAACACCTTACACTGGCCTGAAGACACGCATCACACGAGAGCTTCGAATCACATGGAAATCACACTGGAGTTCACAAACAGACAACACACAACACGTAATAAAACCACAGTTAGGACGCTACACAAATGACTCCCACAACAAACACACTGAAGCCGCCCTGGCTAGGCTACATATCGGCCACACGCATGTAACGCATTCCCACCGGCCCACTGGCTCGTCAAGACCCCTGTGTAGCAGGAGTGGAAAGGGCCTATCCGTAGTCCACATCCTAATCACATGCAAGGCACGTTACACAACGCGACAAAAAACATTTCCCTAAAGTCTGCAGGCTACACATTTCACTGCACCCATTACACATTTTAGTTGACGACACAATGTTTTCTGTTCGACTTGTATTTACGTTTCTAGCAGTGGTAAAATTTCTGCAGCTCTTGTCATGACACGCACAATGATCCTGTCCCTATACACCAGCCATTTTCATTGTCTTTTGTGTCGTTGCACTTTTACCGTTAGTCACAGGTTTGGTATGTACGGTTACATCACTCATCTTTGCCCTTTTTGGATATCCGGAATTAAAAACGAACTACAATCACCATCATCAGCAGCATCATCATCATCATCAACATCATCATCATCATCATCGTCGTCGTTTTGAAGTGATCGTTTGAGATTAACACCGTGAACAGGAAATGGATGTCTAACGCAGCTGTTTTAAACCACTACACCTGTAGATGGGTGGGAGTATGAAATGTTCCTCTTTGTCTCGGCGGGATCTTCGATTGCACTTGGCTTCTATGGTGGGAAATGCTGGGTCCTAACGCATGCTTTCTGCGTATTCGGTGATAACTTCTGGGTCCTGTCTAGCCTGACGCATGTGCTAGCCCTCAGATGACTTGATCCCACTCCCCCTTCTTGAGCAGCTGCCAACCCAATCTGTATCTAAACACATGGGGGATAGGATTCCGATTGTTCACCGGCGCCTTATCCATCCATCTCGTGGTTTAGATGCTTGTTTTGTGGATTTTTTTCGTTACAGGAGTACTGTGGCGCGGCCTCTCGATTTCAGGCACCAGGTGAGGCAAATAAAAGGCGGAGCCGCGAAGCACGCAATCGAGCGGCCGTGACTGTTGTCTTTGCTGCAGGCCTTCTTAGCCAGACGCATACGCTCGGCGTCTTTGGAGAGAAATGCTCGATTCTGCCTGTATTGTTTTGTTTACGACAGGAAATGTTCGGTTGAATGAGAGTCCAACATCTTTACCGTGAAATAGAAATAAGGGGTGCGTGTCCACGTACACCCTCCGATGGGACCGGCTCTAGCATGCTTTTCGAAACATGGGGTATGGTACAAACGATCCCAAAATAATTTCTGTGCTTGTTCGGGAACATGATAAATGTACAAGCTTCTAAGAACAAATTAAAATGACTCAGTTGTTTTACAGAATGTTTTGTGGTTTCTTGTTTATGCAACCCTAAGCGCTGATCTGGAGGCAAGCTTTAAACAACACTCCTTTTTCTGCGAGCATGCTACCGCACGGCACACCCTTTTCTTGCTTCTGAACCAGAGGGGTGCGCAAAGTAAAGAAACTATTAAACGCACTGCAATGGGAACTACGTATCCTCTAACTATCTGTCCATTAAAAGCATTTACTTTGATGAAATCACCCCATATAAAAAACAATCTTTAGATTATGTTGTTTTAACTGCGTTTTCAGCCGGTAACTTGTCCGACATGCACCATCAATGTCTGTTTAGTTAATATAATTGTAACGATAATACGTTCATTCAAGAGCGACGAAACCGTGAGGACCTAATGTCGCGCAAGTGAGAAAAAGGGGTAGCTCGCTGGTTAAGTTAGATAAGCAGTTCGTTGCCTATCAGATTATGTGCGGTGCATTCAACACCTCTTTTTTCCTTGCGGGTTTTGTAGCCGCAAAAGGTGAAGCCAAAAAAATTAGTCTTCAATTGTACTTCAAGTTTTAACGTGTAGATGAAGTGGGGAACGGTTGCCTGCTTGTAGAATACCGTTAACCCACAGTATTAGGTATATTGCCTTCACAAAACACGGTCGTTTTTTTTCAGATGAACTGCCGAAGAATCTGCGGATAACGTGTGGAGTTGTGCAAAATTCTCCATGATTGGTAGTCTCAAGTTTGCATCGTGAATACCTTGGTAAGATCATTCCTCTCTTTTAGAAAGGGGGAAGACTTTTGGTAAGACCCCACGTTCGGTACCCAATTTAGGCGTACACCTCATTGTGCTGTAGAAGTGAGAACTTGAAAACTAGGCTTGGCTATATGAGCATTCCGACGCGTTTTTGTCCTTTGGTTACATAGCCTCTACACCAAATGCTTAAATTCTACTCCTTTTTTGGTCATGCACGTTTCTATTCTTTATAATTTACTATGGAACAGAGGCAATTATTCTGCGAACTGTGTAAAGTCAATTTTGTATCCTTTCATAGCTACGCAATACGCATGGGGAAGACTGCGCTAGTTCATATCTTTATTTCTTTCTTCTTCACCCTGCTTTGAATGCTAGGATGCACATACTAAATTGATGAATCGGACGTCTTTTTATAACATGGTAGAAAGTTTTCTTTGTATATTACCCAAGCACACTGCTGGATTGCCGCGTGTGAAAGGTACTGACCTGTGTTCAGATGAATGGCCTGATTGCCAAAATGCATTCGAGATCAGCCCTTATAAGGGTCTTAAACTGGCGTCTCCCTCCAGCTGGTTTTTGTATGGTAGTGCGAGTGCGGTATCCTTACGGTCAGGGCCCTTCCAGTGGCGGCGGTTGCAGCATGTGCAGCCGCGATGAGGTGGTCAAGCAGAGAACTAATTTAGATGCACATCTAAATCAATCGTCGCTCTGAATCGCCAATGGGACAGTTTTATGCTGCAGTGCCGTCGCGTCCTCGTATCCTTTCGCGTAAATCGGCGTTTGTCAACCCTTCTCTGCAACCGCTTACGAGATGTACGGAGCGGCAGCCTCAGTCCTTCGGACGGTATATCCCTTCACTAAAACGGGGCATAAAACGGCACCACTTCTTCTATGTCCGTTTCTGGGTTGACGCTTCGTGAGCTGGCCGTAAAGGGACATCACACTTTGTGTTTGTTTTGTTTACTTTTACGGAAGGCCTGCATGTGGAACCGCTATATTTCCTGCAGATATTTCTTCTGCAAAATCAGTCGAGTCAACATTGTTTACTCCAGAACTTCTTCTAGACGAATACAAATCAATGCCTTGGCCCACAAAAAAAAATTGAGTAAATAAATAATAATGAAAGTCAAACAAGATTTAAGAGCTCTACGCCCTTTGTAATCTGGGTAATACAAAACCACTATTTTTGTGGATTTCAGGTATTGAAGACTACCGAACAGAAGTGCGCAGAAAATATTATTCCCTCACGCTGCGCGCAAAGATTAGGCACGAGAGGGGTACATTTCCGTATTTCCGCCAAATACATTAGCGTACATTTCCAATATGATCTATGCAGTCTTAAAATAACAGATTTTTAAGGAGACGAAGCCCAAGTAGTGTGAACCGTTGCAAGACAGATCGCAAGCACAAACAAAACAGGCGCCCACATGGGCGCGTGTGCAGGTGCATGTATGTAACTTGTGTATATGTGCGTGTGAGCGCATGTAAACGTGTGTCGATGGGTGCTTGAATTCGGCGTGGTCTCGATAAACGGTTTATGGGAATGTGTGTGTGCATGCGTGCCTGCGTGCGTGCATGTGTTTGTGTGTGTGCGTGTGTGTGTGTGTGCGTGCGTGTGCGTGTGCGTGTGTGTGTGTGTGCCCACGTGCGTGCGTGTTCATTCTGTGTGGTTGTCAACGAGTTAAGGTTTCATTCCTTCTACGGGAACCGTTTTTCCTGCGTAGCATTCTCGGCGAGTACCCCCACAGCCAGGACCGTGTAACTCCTTGCATTCCAGCAAAAATGCAGATATCGCAGCACTTCCACCTGTAATCTTTATAATAGCGTAAATGTATAGAATTGATAGATCGAAATAAAAAAAACTACTAAATAAAAAATTATAAAAAATTACGAAAAATTGCGAAGCCTACAACGTCGTGCCTTTCATCAATATTGCAGATATGGCAGAAGTGCCACATGTGTACGGTATTATTGCGTAAATTGAAATAATTCGTCGACCAGAATATTTAAAACTAAAAAAACAAGAAAAATGCATACACGGAAAATGTCGAACCGTGTAACGCCCTGCATTTCAACAATAATGCAGACTGCACAGAAATTCCACCTGTAATCGTTTCAGTTGCGTAAATAGAGGCTATGGCTGTAAATAACTCAGTCACACGACAAGCGGCATGTATGGCTGAAAACACAAAAACACAGAAGCTATAAAACACCAGAGTTCGAAACATTGGCTAAGGTACGAACATCCTCAAAATAAGTGTTACATAATTTTATAGAGTTAACAATAGGTCGAACAAGCCCACAGTGATCAAGTTGAACAATACACGTTGCACCAAATATGTGTTGCAACAGTAGAACTTGAAGTTATTCTTGAGTGACAACATTTTTTCTAGTTTACCGTTAAAACATTTAATATCACTGCAGGAAAAAGGATGAGCTAAATTGTGATGCACTGCCGGTAAGGGGGGCTATTGGAAGACTGTGATTTAAACGGGATGAAATTCTGTGAGGTGGCCTCAGTAAACAGTGCCTGGAGTTTGGGCAGTGAAAAAATTTGTGGAGGAGGCCTTAGCGGGCAATGACGCGGCGTGAGTGAAGAGTCGGGACGGAGAGGGATAGCTTGAGCGCGGGGATACTGATATGGTGGGAATACTTCGAGATGATAAAACCTGCGGCGCGGTTTTGAATAGCTTCAACCTGGAGGGTTAGATTGTTTGTGATGAATGGCAGATGGCTGAGGCGTATTCCAGTTTCGCTCGTACGAAGGTTACGTGAGCTAGGTTTTTTTAATTTCAGGAGAAGCAAGTTTTGCATTGCGCCGAAGTTACCCAACCGTGCAAGAGGCTTCGGAGCAAATCGTATCGATATGGGTTGCCCAAGTTATCGATGAGAGCTAGTGCACGCCGAGGTATTTGTATGAAGGGATTGATACAGTTAGAACAGAGTTGATATGATAGGTGTTCTAAGATGTCATGTGTTGCCGTGTGAATGACAGTGATTTTAACTTTAAGTTTATTGGCATGTGCCATTCGTTACGCCAAAGGCAGATGTTGTCTAAGTCAGTTTGCAGGGTATTATGGTAGTTACTGGCGGCAATAGTTGGGTACAAAACTCAATCGTCTGCAAAATGTCGGACTTTCGACGTGATGGTTAAGGGCAAGTCATTTATATAAATTAGGAAATGTAGAGGCGATAGACTTGCTCCCTGCGGGACACCGGACGTTACGTTGGTTTGATCGGACTTGTGATGATTAGCAGAGGTAAATTGTTTGCGTCTCTACCCAAAGTGTTCGATCCATTAGAGTTAAGTTAAAAGGAATGTTTAAGGTAGATAGTTTTGCATGTAAATAGTTATGGCTAGCACGGTCTTTGGATTTTGAGAAGTCTAGAAAGACAGAGTCCACTTTAAGGTTTTTGTCCATTTGTTGCAGTAAGTCATGGGTGAATTCTGCAAGCTGTGTTTGACTTGAGTAGTTTTTGCGAAAGCTATGCTGGTGTGGTTAAAAGAATTAGCAGATTCCAGGTGAGCCATTAAATTAGAAGTTAAGATGTGCTGAAGTAGCTTGGAAGAAATTCTCGTTATGAAAATAGCAGGGAGGTAGTTGGTTTCTAGTGAGTGGTTACCAGCTTTGAAGATACGCACAATGTGGGCAATCTTCCGATAGTCTGGTGCGACGCCTGATTGCAATGACTGTGTAACTAATAAATAGAGGATTAGGTATGCGGCGTTTTTTAACAGTTTGCTGTTAATCTTGTCACAACCTGCCGACGATTACAGCTTCAGATTACGAATTGAGGTGGTTATTTCCTCAGTGCTGATCAGTATATCTGGGGAGGTGTCGCATGAAGGAGTGTCGCCGTTTCCTTACTTGGGTGCGCTGCTAGAAGATGTGGGGAGTTGACTCAAACGGCAACCAACCCCAACGAATATACAGGGCACAGGTGACGAAGGGGGAAGCCGTCTGATGTACGGCTTTCGCCGACCAGAGCGGTAAGCAAGAGTAAGAGCCTTGAACGAACAAGAGAAAGATTTATATTGGAACAGGCAAAAGAATGCACAAGAACGAGGACTTGTAATGATCGCAAGAGACAACTTAGAACGAATACAAATGCAAGAAGCAGTTCAAAATTAGACAAAATGATACAATCAGGAACTCTAAGAATGACGATTACGATGTAGAGCAGTTAACTAAAGAAAGACAGTTCGATGCATACGAGAGACAGAGTCCCACAATATTCACCGACCGGGCCTGACGATGCACCGCAGTCGGAGGCGATTCGGCTACCTGTGAAGCGTAGCTTCATGGTATGCCAGGCCGTCCCAGACGATCACGGCGATTCGATGCCCGGGAGTACGTTCGAGTCCTCCAAGGCACGGATCGCCAATGGTGTGGTGCGCAAACTGGCAGAAGCCGTTTTCACGCCACGACGTCCAAGCGTAGCTAATTTGCTTCGGCGCGGATTCTCTTTTTATAACTGCCGGGGCGGAGAGAGGGGGCAATACACACAACGCGCCAGCCGCCGCCGAGCGAACAACTTCCCTCGATTCCCTTTCTGGAATCATCGGCGCGCCTTAGCACCGGCAAAGCTACGCTCGCCCCCTCGAATGAACTCGAAGATTCGGTGAAAGCTGAGCGGCGGAACTTTTGTTTTGGCATTTTCTTTCCGGTGAGCCGGCGAGTGGTCGCGTTACCGCCGATTCGTTCGAGAAAGTTCCAGTGTTTCCTTGGGGCGAATAGAACCGAAATGAATGAATCGGACGACTGTAACAAGAATTAAGCGCTGTAGAATGTTATAAAAAAACGTACGGTACCCTATGACGTCGTACGCTCGAATTTGCGACAAGGAGGGTGCGGTAGTGAGATGGTGTCAGAGCTAGAGGTAAACAGGGGAGGTAAAATAATTGTTCAGGACAGTTGCACGTTGATAACTGTGTATGGGTTCACCATCAATACTTCTTAGTTGGAATTGCTCACACCTAGAATTGGGTGATAGAATTCAACAAAATTTGTTAGGATTCGTTTTAAGAATAGATAGTAAACCAAAAGAAAAAAAAATTGTTTTTTTGCTTCTATAAGTGCTGTGATGTACGGTTTGGCGCACGTGTGGTATTTTTCCCATGCAGCCGGGATGTTTTTTTTTATTCGCTTGTATGTAGAGACGTTTGTTTTGGATTAGAATGGATTTCAGTTGCCTACCGAACCACTGATTGTTCGATTCGCAGGTTACGGTTTGTGTTAGTATGAATTTGTTCTGTAATTCACGGAGCTTGTTTTTGTGCAACTCCAAATTAGCGTTCACGGAAAGGGCTAGATATGAATCACAAAAGTTGCCGTAAAAACTATCAAGCTCATCGTTAATAGCTGCATAGTTTCTTTTTTAAAATCTGTTATACTTTTTTGTTGGGAGTTTCTTACCTAATGGCAGTTTATGTTAATATGGAGTAAATCGTTGTCACTCAAAGCGGGCAATGACGTCACGCTTTTGACGTTGGCGGGGCGCGTTGTTAACAGCAAATCTAGCGCATTATTGGCTCTAGTCGGACAGGTTAGTACTTGTTGAAGGTTGAAATCGAGTGCTAATTGACAAAATGGGTAGCTTCGTTCGATGGGATCTGTTCGGCGTGGAGAGCTGGGGCCAATCATTGCGAGGGTAATTAAAGTCACCTAAACGGAAGGTAGGAGCATCGGGATACCCAGTCGAAAAACACGACAGGGATTTCTGTGGGGACTACAGGATGGTCTGTCGTGCGACAGGAAGTTCTGTAGTACAACTACAGAAAATCTGTCGTACGACAGGCATTTCTGTCGCACGACAGGAATTTCTGTTGGGACTACAGGGTCGCCTGTCGTGCGACAGAAATTTCTGTAGTACTACTACAGAAAATCTGTCGTACGACAGGCATTTCTGTCGCACAACAGGAATTTCTGTTGGGAATGCAGGATGGTCTGTTGTGAGACAGGATTCTCTGCAGAATGATGACAGAATGTCTGTCGTACGACAGAAATTTATGTAGTACAACAGACATATCTATCATGCGACCGACATTCTGCAGTCCCCACTACAAAAACCTTTGTAATAGAACTACAAAATTTCTGTCGCTAAGACATTTCTTTCGTACTACAGTTATTGTGCAACACCCTGTAGGAACTACACAAACTTCTGTTGGCCCACAGACTGTCCTTCAGCCACTAAATTCAGTATTCCGTAATTACCAATATTATCTGCCATGCGACATATCATTTTGTAGTCTCTGCAGATTTTTATAGTGTGAAAGAGAAGTTTAGATTCATTGCGAAAGTGTCACATGACAGACCGTTCAGTATTGGCCCTCTCGGAAAACCCCACGTTTTCCAGCATTAGGAGAGCGATGGAATAGCCCGGAAAGAACGGAATACACAGGAAAACGCCGCGCTGAACGACAGCAACGCGGGGAGGTTGCTGGAGAGCATCGAATAACGTGGGGACATTGCCTTTGGGGACAGGGCTGCAGCCAGTGCGAAGGGGATAGCATGAACGGGATAGTACGGGATGGTATGGTGCCGCTGCTTGGCTGGACACGAGAATGCCACGCGCCGGTTAAGGGGTGGACTGGTTGTATTCCAGCGCCGCGATCGACGCAGATGCTCCGAAACTTGGTGTTTGCGGCCCGTGCGGTGCCGCAAAATCCCACTTTTTTAGCGTGCGCTGCACGGAAACAATGCTGCGTGCGAGTGAATGTCATCTCGTTCAATTGCATTGCTTGCGTGAGTTGTAATGAACGTTTGTTGCATTGCGGCCATTAGCATTCCGGCCGTGTTGGAAAAAACCTTCGCTACAAATTTGCAATTAACAACGCAACTTAGCACAAACACACTAATGTTGGAGCATCTAAGCGTAGCCCCATAATAAAAAAAATAGATACATAAAGAACTTCGGAATTTCCTTGGGTTCTTTGGGTGAATTGTAATTGCATATATTGTACTGTGGACAATGTTTGATAAAAGAATCAGGCAACAAGGGTAGTGTTATATCGCGGCGGAAGCCGCAGAAGGACGACGAAGCGACCACTGTCGTCGACGATCACCAACCAAAAACTGAACTTTTATTCAGACGTATGCATATATATACAGAAGTCACCTGGTGGCAAGTAAAGGAAACATAAACCGAATCGAAACCGAAACTGAAACACTACATATTCCCCTCCTTAAAAGACCAATGTTAGTAATTGTTAGTGGATTAGTATTAGTACGAAAATACATAATATTTACAAATATTTACAACCACACATGGCATGTGCGCTTCACAATAATGTCTGATGTACAACTATGCAGCAAACATTCGACGACTGCTACATAACAAACCAATTCAGGAACAAAAAAACACACTTGCAGAACCACTGAAACGTTTCCACAAAGTCCACGTAGCACTCAAGTTGTGTCACTGCACCAGTCTACACACAAACACACCAGCTACACACGGTCCCCGTATCGATCCGGAGGTCTTCGGTTTCTCGGTGGCTGGACCCGACGTTGAGGTACTGGGTGCTTCGACGCAGCTGGCGCTGAAGCTTGTAGCGTGTGCGTAGCTGGTGAAGCTTCGGACTGCGCTATTGAGAAGCGATCCTCGGGTCGCTCAGGTGCCAAAGGCGGGATTGCAGGTTCGGATGCAGCGTTATGATGCGGATTCCTCGCGGCTGATGGCGCAGGTACCTTAGATAACTTCGAAGCGTTCCATGTTCGTCCATCGTCAAGCCGGAACGTTGATGGGCCTTGTTGGTGGACAACCTTCTGTGGGTGGCTAAACGTGAGGTCGCCCTTAGCAGATATTCCGGGTTTCTTAATTCGCACAAAATCACCAACTGACACTGTTGTCTTCTTCGCGGCCCGGCGACGGTCTATGTACTCTTTGCTGTACCCTTGTTTGCTCTTCACGCGTTAGCGTAGACGACAGAGTTCGGAAACAGGGCCGCTGAAGAAGGTTGGTGATGGGTGGCCCACAACGTCAAGACGTGTTCTCGGTAGCCGCCCGTGTAGGAGAACGGATGGTGCAACAACCGTAGGGGCATGTGGCGTGCAGCGATATATAGCCAAATAGTCTGTTACCGCTTGACGAAGCGGACGCTGCTGTAACATTGCAACCTGCACGAAATCTTTGAAGACATTGTTGAACCGCTCTACAAGTCCGTTCGCTTGAGGGTAGTAAATGGAAGAGTGCACGAGACGGATGGCGCGATCATTGAGAAACTTTGTGAACTCCGCAGAGGCGAACTGGGGCCCATTGTCGCATATTATCACGTCCAGGTAACTCTCATGGGAGAACACCGAAAGCAAAAAGTTTATGACGGTGCGGGATGACACTTCACTGCAGAATTGAACTTCTGGCCATTTCGAAAAGTAGTCGATGAGTGTAATGGCGTATCTGCAGTCGTGCGGTGCTCTCTGCAGAGGGCCGACGATGTCAACGGCCAGCTTCTCCCATGGGCGTTCTGGCAAGGGTATGGCTGCAAAGGAGTAGCAGCAGTCTTCGCACTTTTGTCAACCATCTGACATATTCTGCAGTTCTGGATGGAAAGTTCCACCTGTCTATCCATGCCTGACCACCAGAACCTTTCTCTTAGTCTAGCTTTTGTCCGAACTATACCCGAGTGAGCTTCGTGGGCAGCAGCAATTACTTGCGGCGTGAGAGACAAAGGAACGACTATTCGTTCTCCTCGTAGGAACAAAATGTCAACGACCGACAATTCTCCGCGCACCAATAAGAAAGCCTAAAGTTCACTTGAGAGCGTCTTATGTGCAGGCCAAGATGTGGCGACATAAGTCGCGACTTGCTCCAACTTGCAGTCTTCACGAAGGGCCTGTTGAAACTGCTCCTTGGTGAGGCAAGGTAATTCAACAAAGGACACAATCTCCTCGAATGACGCATCTCCCTGCGGAGACGGAACTGGAAGGCGAGAAAGGGCATCCGCCACCTGGTTTTCGGACTCTTTCCGATACTCTACAGTATAGTTGTAGCGAAGCAGCCGTTCCGACCAGCGTGCGATGCGAAGGGGACGGCGGCCAGTGCCTTGCGAAGAGAGGAGAGAGACCAAGGCTTGGTGGTCTGTCCGCAACGTGAAATGCCGTCCCCACAAGTACGTATGCCAGTGCTCACATGCCCAAACGCACGCAAGCGCTTCAGGCTCTCCCACTCCGTACAGTCAAACACGGCTATAACGAACCCGGTTAGAGCGAATTATGCTATATATCGAACAAAAATAATTCAGTTACGGGAATATATGGGAAACATATTCCTTATAACGAAGTTCACATCCGATATATAGAACTCTGGGTGCCTAGAATGGCCGCCGAAGGGCATGATCTCGGAGCGGCGATTGAGATGTGGATTGGCCGCGACCACGGAGCAAGAGCGGCGACTGAGACATTGCGCCTCGCATGGAGCGACGGGACGCCTAATACTTTCCGTAACTGTTTCCGATGCGTGGGACTCGCGACGGAACCCGCCCAGTCAGCGAGTCCGGACCAAGACAGCAGCATCGGTGAACGGTGGGAAGAGCGCGCCAACGTTCCCGATGATGTCGCGAGTGAAATCCGTCCGACGCTTATAATGAAGCGCTTTCGGCAGTCGATGTGCTCCGCCAATGCTTCTTAGATTTTTGAGGACGCGGACTCGAACTGGTGCAAACAATGTTTCGTGTAGAGAATGCTACGCTAGTTGAAGCCGCCAAAACGAAAGTGAAAACAAAAATCACCGGCTTTTTTTGCAGCGTGGGCAGTTAAGGCGGAAAGTAGCTTTGATACTTGCAATAAATGGATTATTTTGGTATGGTAATGGCTACTGTGCGGTGTTCGTTTCTGCCTACAGGGATGGCGGAGTTGGGGAGGGGGCGGGGGGCTCCAGCGGATTGCGAACTCGTAACAATAAGCTCGTTATAGGCGGGTTCGGCTATATCGAACTATTGGATACATCGAACTAATCGCGGTGCATATTGAAGTTCGCTATAAACGGGTTTGACTGTATTTCCTCTCCGCAGGTGAAAGCGTTCGCGAAGCAAAGGAAACAGTTCGCAACCTGTGGCCATCCACCTGCTGCAGAACAGCACCCAGTCCGCAGTCGGACGCATTAGTGGACACTACGACCTGAAGGGACGCATCGAACATCTGCAGAACTTGGCTGGACGAGAGCAGAAACTTTATTTTGCCGAAACTGGCATCTACCGCATCAGTCCAAATGAATGGTTGGTTCTTTCGAAGAAGAGCTCGCATTGGTTCTACCACATCAGCAAGATTGGGAACAAACTTGGCGTAATACTCGACCAGACCAAGAAAAGAACGGAGACTAGTAGCATCAGTTGGCGCAGGAGTATTTATAATGGAAGCAATTTTTTCCGGCAGTGGAGAAATGCCTTGCGCTTTGATCTTGTGTCCCAAGAAGGAAAGTTCCTGTACGCCAAATACGCACATGTCGTTTAACTTGAGCCCGGCTTCCTTAATGCGCCGTAGTACAGCGATGAGGTTGGTCAACTGTTCCTTTTCATTTTTCCCAAACACAATGATCTCATCGATATAGAAGAGAACACCAGAGCATCCTTGAAGGATTTTGGACATCATTTGTTGAAATGCAGCGGGGGCGGATGCCAACCCGAAGCACACGCGTCTAAAGCGAAAGAGACCATCGTGAGTAATGAAAGCGGTCAAATCACGGCTTTCAGAAACGAGCAAAACATGGTGGTAGGCTGATGCGAGGTCAAGCTTAGAAAAATGAGTTGCCCCAACTAGACTGTGGAGGATTTCTTCGGTGTGTGGAAGAGGAAAGCTATCTGTCACTACGGCCTTATTAGGCTCCCGTAAGTCGACACAAACACGAATGCCTCCATCCTTCTTTTGAACAACAACAATCGGAGAGACCCATTCTGACGCATTAATGCGCTCTGTCACATCCAACTGCTCGAGCCGACGAAGTTCTTCCGATATCGGAGCTCGGAGTGAAAGGGGAAGGCGGCGAAGTTTTGCTACAGTAGACGCAACTGAGAGCCGAACTTTCACACGATGCACAAAAGTCTTCGCTAGGCCGAGGCTGGAGTCGAAAAGGCACGCAAACTCATTGCACAACTCTGCTGGAAGGCATGCAGTTGAAACTGTTTCCTGGCCTGGGGCTTGTACGTTGGTAGCACTGGTAGTTGACGCGGTAGTCTCAAGGCAGCGGAGGGAAAAACCGTCAATCTGGAGCTGAAGGGCCTTAATGGCGTCAATACCTAGCAGCGATGTGCCTTGTGAAACAACGTAGAACAGAATGGAGGCTTCGCGTTCCTTGTATACGACCTTCGATAAAAAGCATCCTCGCACGGGGATAGGCTGTTTCGAGTAATCTAGCAGCTTCACACGGGCGCGAGCAGCAGCGCATGCCCGGCAAAATGCCTATCGAAAAGATCACCTGCCAGAATGGAAACCGAGGAGCCCGAGTCGATAAGAAATGCTAACGGCGCAACGGCGCATGCCCAACTGTTACCTCAATGTGAATTCCGGCGCGGCTGGATGAGGTCACCGACAGAATGCTCATAGCTTCGTCGGGCAAATTCTGGTGGCTAAGCTCGTGAACACGAACGCCCTGTTGCTTCCTTTTGCATACTGAACTAAAGTGCCCAATGAGCCCACAATTATAGCAACGATGACCTTTCGCTGGGCAGCGGGATGACGCGGCACGGTGCTGGCGCGAACCACAACGGTAGCATTAGGAGGGAGAGGTGGGTGGGCGCGTACAGGAAGCAGGTTGGTGGGTGTCGGGATGCGGGCGCGTTTCGGTACGAGGTGCAGGCAGAGGCGTGTCGCTACGCGAAGGACGGGGGCAGTGTTCATTTCGACTGCGGTCGTGTGGCGTTGAGCGAGAGCTTCGTGATATACGCTGCACGGTGCCTGAAGCAATTTCTCGAAGGTCCTCACTAGCCTGTTCGTTTTGTGACGCTAATTGTATTGCTCGGAAGAACGAGAGGGTGGGGCCCTCAAGAAGAAGGCGTTCGCGAATGTCCTGGGACAAGACCCCTTCCACGAACTGTTCACGAAGCGAGTCTTCAGGGGAAGCAAAAGAACATGCAGCGGCGAGCGCACGTAGTGCGGCAACGTACTCCTGGACAGACTCCCCTGGGTGCTGAATGCGACGGCGAAAGCGGTGCCTTTCTACGACGACATTGCTTGAGCTTGTGAAATGTTGCGTTAAAGTCGCTACAGCTTCGTCGTAAACAGAAGGCTGAACGGCGGCGGCCTTGCTAGCTTCAGTAGGTTTGTCGTCGGCGGTTGACTCGGAAGGTTGAATGGCGGTGGCCTTGATAGCTACAGTAAGTTTGTCGTCGGCGGTTGACTCACCGATCTGAGAGGCATCCGTTGGAAGCGGTAGACTGGAGAAGACACGTTGACCATCAACGCCGAGGCTGTGTAACAGCAGGGCCTCGCGACGTTCGGGCGGAAATTCGACCGGCGTCGAATTTCCGCCCGAACTACAGGTAGCCCCTTGGCAAAACGGACGCATAAAAAAACAAGCAAGATGTGCTTTTTGAAGACGTGGTGTAATAATTGCAGTGCACATTCTGACATGTATTTCTGGGTGTCTTTGAGAGGCCCATTGTTTCAATCTCCGTGCTGTTGTTTTATTTTTTAGCGAGCGATTTGTTTATTTTAACGCGAAACATGTGTCCAATCAAGCCTAAATAGTTAAAATAAGATTTTAAAAACAGCGAACCAGTTGCCGCTACCTGTGTGAAAAAAAAAACGGCGCCAGTGAACTCGCTGCATTACCAAGATGTGTTAAAAAAATAAATGTAGAAAGAAAGAAAACGCGCGCCTTCCCTCTAGCCCGGCCCTTCGGAAGAAGTTCGGGGAAGCATCGTCACCACTGAAGGCATGTCGCGGCGCGACAGCACTCGTGGGACGGGGAGACCAAAATACGAAGAATAGAGAGGGGTCAGGAGGGGTCGCGAAACAAGTTCTCGTGATCGGCCAGTTCCCTCCTTACCCTTCCTTTGTTCGCTCCTGCTTTTCGTCTCCCGGTCAAAATTTGCGGTGGCTGCGTGGCCGAGTGGCTCGTTCACATTTCACATCCGTGCTTTGCCTAGTTGAAGTTAGGCCTAACTTTTTTGTAAAAACGTGCATCTTATGTCTCCGCGGAGTGTCACCAGCAACATTTGAAGCTTCGGAAGCTGTGGTAAAAGCAAGATCAGTTGTCCGGATTTCAAGCATCTCGAAGTGACGACTCCTCCAGCGATGACTAGCCGGGGTACTTGGGATAATTGGCACTTTAATGTGAGTGAATGCGAGAATCTCGCCGGCAGCGTGATTTGGAATACGTGCGATGTGCTTCGACAATCGACTGAACTTGCAACGATCCCTGCGTGACTTCGGCAGGTATCGTGCCTGCGTACTCTTCAAGATAGTGCAGCACCACAGAGACGTGCGCTTTTCGCCACAGGATACCCTTCCACGCCTTGCTGTGCGAATGCAACGGAACAAGGTTCACAAAGGCAAGCATTCCAGCTAAAGATTCACTTTCCATTTTATTTTCTCACGTTCTCACGTTTTGCAGTATAAAAGAAATGTTTATTCACTTGTGTTTTAATGGCCCTAACTAATATAAGGAACGAATTTTCGAACGGTTATTGTCGATGCTCGTTTAATATTTTTTTTTCTATCGGGGAGAATAAATTTGCTTTTATGAACAGGTTGAGTGTCATTGACGGAACCCGATGATGGGACGCGATTTGGCCCTACTTTCGAAGCACGGCCAAATCAGCTGAAAAGTGCCAAAATGAGACTGGCTAAATTTTGTAGCGCTACTGAGGCTTCCCTGAAGGAAGGACTTTTGTATTTCTGGTTAACGGCTACGCGTGTTTGCAATTACACGGCTATTAACGAAAAAAAGGCCGAGCGCGAGCATCGGCCACGCTATTCGCTGGAGACGGCGTGGTCTCGGGCGTGTTCCTGTGTTACGTTCCAGCGGCAGCTGGATCCACGAGTTTCAGCGTCCGGCGTGTACCAGCGTCCAGGTTCCCGTGAATTTGCAGCAGGCGCAGTTTCGCAGGACGTGCGGATGAAAGCTGTTTTGTACTAAAAAAAATTATAGTTCTGACCGTCTCCAAGTCAGCACGATCATGGAGCATACACATAACGCGCCATATTTGGTTTTTATATTTGTCAAAGAAATAAAAATTATTTGTTTGGTGTAACAGCAACATAAGAGGGCAGTAAAAGCCTCTCCATGACAAAAAGTGAAGCCATGGCAAGTGAAGCCACGGTAGTGCCCAGGAAGTGTTGTAGAAAGAGGAAAATAAAACGGATAAGCACCGCAAACTGCTTTTTTTCGGACTGTGATCAGGCATGTGCAGTCTGCGTAATATCAAACTTTTGTATTGCATGCATGAATGTACCACTAGCTGCATTGCTTAAATGCCTTTTGGTACAGCTTTCTGAAATCAGTTATTCACTGAAAACAATTTCAAGCTTGTACCAGAAAGGCAAGAATGACCCCAAATGCTTATGTTTGTTGGTCATATTTTTATTGAAATTGTTATGCATATCCTGCATACTTCAGGTACTTAATAGAAAAAAAAAACATCACGGGAAGTAAATTTCTTATGCCAAACAAGTTGAAATTGGAGATATGACAGGATTTACTACGAAAACAGACATGACAGGATTTACTACAGACTACAGAATAGGATTTATACAGACTACAGAACAGGATTTACTACAGACTACAGGGCAGGATTTACTACAGACTACAGTACAGGATTTACGACAGACTACAGGACAGGATTAACTACAGAATACAGGACAGGATTTACTACTGACTACAGGACAGGGTTTACTACAGACTACAGGATGTCCCATTCCCTCACAGGATCATTCTGTCGTATTTTTCTGTGGTGTTTTTCGACTGGGTACGTCATAGAGATAGCGGTTAGGGGGTGGCTGAGCGGGTCGCAAAAAGTTGGTTAACTGTCAGGTGGTCCTCAGGATACGCCGATAATGGTTTTTACTCCGAGGGAGCGAATTCGTACCCAGGTTAGTTCGACTGTGTCGTCGTGACATATAAGTGACGAGTCTGTGGTGTTTCTCACAGCAATTAGGATGCCTCCCCCGGTACGAGCGATTCGGTCGTGGTGAGACTGAGTGAAGTTAGGATTAAGCGGAAAGATTTCGCGGTCAAGATTCGCGTTAAAAAATGAAACTGCCCTGGTGGTCGTGCTTTGATATTAGGCTGCGTATATTAGTGAATGCAATGCTAAAGTTCATGTATGAAAAATGCCGAGGGGTGTCGTTGTAGTTGGCGGGAGGCGAATCACCTCATTTACTGTTTTCGGTCGGGTGAGTGGTTGATTCGTCTATTTCTGTTAGAGGTCGCGGGTTCGATTCCCGGCCGCGGCGGCCGCTTTTCTGATGGAGGCGAAAAGCAAAAACGCCCGTGTGTACGAGATTTCGGCGCACGTTAAAGATCCCCAGGTGGTCAAAATTAATCCGGAGCCCTCCACTACGGCGCGCCTCATCGCCTGCGTTGCGTCGGCGCGTTAAACCCTACAATCAATCAATCAATTTCTGTTAGATTTTCAACTGGTCTCGTACATTCCAGTACTGAGTCAGAGGTGGCATCGTAATACTAACATTTTTTGCCAACACGCGGCCGGTCAAGGCGAAGTTTGCATGCACACTGCACAGGCCTGATAAATTTGAGAAGGTTTGAGCGAGCAAGACGGGTGGCAGGGGCGAAGCCCTCTGTTATCGCAAAGTTTGTGTTTTTTTTTAGTTTGGGGCCGCAAGCCGGTATTTCCTCTTTGGTCTTAAAGATCATAAATTTAACTATCTTGGGCTGGTTTGTTTCAAGGGAAGGCGTTCCGATGCGATGCGCTCGCTCGATACTGTTCGCAAAGATTTCAGAAGACAATTTTTTTGCAGAACGCTAAAGCCATGTCTTCCGAGTCTTTCCATGTTCCCTTGTCATTATCGTCGATTCCAACGGAAATTAAATTGTTTCTGCGCAGTCGGTTACTCACATCAACTTTTGCAATCTTGCAGCCTTGAGAGCAGCAATGTCTTGTTTAAGATTCCCTCATTCTACAGTGTTGGGTGCGGTGTCAGGATGTTCGCTAAAGGCCTCTAGCTTAGACACCCTGCAGCACAGCGTCAATATTATACCTTCCTGCGTTTTATGGGCTTCATTATGGTTTTGGAATTTTTTGCAGGTGGCAGTCTGTTGTTCCTGAAGCTCTTTAATCGCGTTTAGAATGGCTGGGATTTCCTTAGTGGGGCCGGGGTTTAGCTGGCTCAGTCAGGTTTGCGCGAGCGTGCAATAACAGGCACGGTCAATACAGTGGAAGCACAGGGCGATGGGGCACGACACCGCAATAACGCGGCAAATACTAGCGCGATATTCTTTAGCACGTTTGGGGTAACTAACCTGGAACGTTAGAAGGGTGAAAATGGTGCGACTGACGATGTTGTGCCCTGCGTTGTAGGTGATTTCGCAGAGTTTATATACGCCTTGCTCAGGCCTCAGTATTTCTGCAGAATTTCTTAAGAACTGCACAATTTCTCCGTATTTCTCAGGAAACACTCTCCATACCTGCTCGTGGGCTCCTTGCCTCCGCACCACTTTCTCTCACACTGCTTTGTTTAGCACTTTCCTCCGCTCCACTTTCTTGCGCCCAGTTTTGAGTGACACCAGGCACCAACGGAACTCGAGCTTACACCACTGCGCGGTACTAGCGCTTCCATTTGTCGGAATCGAACCTGGGTGAATCGCCTTATAAAACCCGCATCCATCAGATTGCGTTACATAGCATTAGAGGCGCACAGCATTTCCTTTTGCTCGTAGTGCGGGCGCTGGCTTTGGTCTTTGGCTGAGTTGAAGTGGACCTTGGCTTTGGAATTTAGCCGTTTGGATTTTGACTCTAGGAGAGTGGATAAGGGACTTTAACTTGTTTGCGTGAAGAAAGCTTCGCATTTTACCCATGGGTGCCTTAAAACCGGGACTGACATAGGAAATGCCAAGTTAAAGCTAGCAAATCCCACCATTATCTCTGTTTGAATAGTATTCAAATCTCAATTGCGAAGGTGGCGCGAATTTGGCCTTCTTCTGTCCTATAAAATTTACTGTTTTGTTAAAAACAGTGTCATTTCAATGAACGAAAATGTTTGGATTGGCCGCGGTTGGGTAAGTCAACCAGCTTGAGGTCTTCAGGTGACACCTGGGTGATCGCGCAGCAGTTTGTCTATCAGTAACGTAGCGCAAGGTATGCTGTAGGGTATGTCAGCTTGTTATTGAAAGAGGTAATACCCTATTTTGGCACCTAATGACGTCTTTCAGCTGACATGCCTAATCTTTGGGTAACCGTGGTGGAAGCGGAAAAATGCGATTCCCGTACGCCACTTAAAGGAGTTACACAGCCTAAGGATAGGTGCTCCTAAAATGTAGGTCATCATCAACTGTCACCGACCATTGCGAAGAGCTGTTCCTCCATCCTCCGAGAACAAGGAAGCCACAACATGCAGAATGTAGAAGGAGTTTTCGTCAACTTTTATTCTATTCTGTCAAGGTGTCTGCTTTTACATCAGCTTAATCGGGTGATTTACTTCTAAACTGAGGCGTTAGTTTTTCCTTAAACAACACACCGTTTAAAAATGTGGAGGTGTGGACGTCGAAGGAGCGAAGCACTAATAATACAAGACATGAACCAGTAGACTTAATTTTGGTGGCTGTTTTATAAGTTTCACTCACCTAGGTTCTCAGCCTATCCTACGGAAACAAGAAGTTTTCGGGCAGCACTTGTAAACTTTTTTCTAGGAGAGTTGCGGAATCGATTCCTCCCTACGGCTTAATTTTCATATAGCCTTGTTGCTCTGTTTGGTTAGAATGTCATGTCTAGCAATGGGTGAGGACTAAATGAGAAAATCATATCTATGGACAAAGAGCAGTATGTTCAAACAATGCTGGAATGAATAGAACGACTGCCTTTTTGAAGATCAGGAAGCTTCGTGCCTACAGCAACCAAGAATCCGGAAAATGTCATGGAATTTTAGTGCGTCTGTTACATATATCTTACGAACATTAGGCAGGTCGCTTCGTTTGAGTTTACGAGCACCGACCACCTTGTGTATCCAACGTGACGGCGTTTGCCACACCGCGGACATCTATCCTCCACACTCACGCTGTGTTCAGCCGTGGCAAAACGTTTTATGGTAAACGGTAGCAACCATGAACGGTGACCATCAGTGACTTGGTCAAGCTCTAGCCGATGGGCTCTATGTCTGTCTACCAGGCAGCTAGCTCCAGTACCTTAATGGCCATCAGGGTAAAGTGAACAAAGAAAGCTTGCCAGTTCCCTGCTTTAATTACATGCTACATGGTAAATCATGAGCCCTCTCCAAAGCATAATCCGCCCCAGAATAAAAGCCGCACCGAAGGTTCGTTCCTTCCAACCATTCCTCTCCCGAAGCCGGGTAACTATTCCAGTTTCTTGGTTATGGTGCTCTGGCGCCAATTAAATCTTCTTTCTTTTCAACCTGAATTCCTTCTGTCTACATTTTCTTGAGAGAGGGGGAGAGAGACAGAGCGAAAGACTTTAAGTGCGGTCAAGATCAGACTATTTGGTATTCTTCCTTGAGAAGGACCGTGGTCAGCTGGTCAACGAGGTCCGCGGACGCCGACCAGACGCACTAGGTGAAGGCATCTTTGGCAAATTGTAGGACGCTAAGTTGCAGAACCGGTGAATTCCTCGTTGAAGTAAAGAGCCCGCGCCAAGCCACAATCACAGGGACACGCTGCAGACTATTGCATCCCCATTACCTCCCCCACTACAGTCTCATCAGCCCCCCGGGTGTGATCTCGGAACAATATTTAATGTCCGAAGTAAAATCCAACTTTCTTATAGGCTCCAAGGATCAAGGTGTTACGGCTGTTAGGCACATCACTGTGCGCCACGATGAGAGGGAAATGTTGAAAAGACACTTTATCCTCACTTGCGACCGGTGACACTTCCCGAACATATCAAAGCGGGCTTCATTTGTTGTTCTGTCTGGCCGTACATACGGAACACACGGCGCTGTTTGACCATCAGTGCCTGAATTTCGGCCAAAGTGCCAACACTTGTCGGGCCAGAATAACGTCTACAAAATGTGCTCAAAATGATTATCCAAAAGAAAGTTGCGATTCGCAACAATTCCTGCGCAGCAAATGTCAGGGACGTCACCAGGCATATTGCCGAACATGTGAATAGTTTAAGCTTGAAACAAAGAAAATAAACATCACAGTCATTGACATCACTGCTGTTTCTTCCTGTGTTTCTTTCTTGGCCTCTTTTATTCCCATTATTTTCTTTTCTTCACTCATCTCATTTTTCACCTGAGGTAGTATGTTGGCTGTCTGCATAACAGACCTAGTCAGAATTATTAAACTGCAATCTTTCTCCCTCCTAAAGTGCGAGAGAGGTACGCCTCTATCCCCAGGGAAGGTAGACCGACGCAGCTCGCCGGTAAACGGAGAGACGCTTCGCTTTGGTAGTGACCCAGGTCAGTGAGATGATAAGTCATCCCCACCCCCGCCCTCCACTAGGTTGCGTCAAGCAGCCGCACCCCTCATTTCACTGCTTCCAAATCGGTTTGCACTGCCATCCCATTTGTCGCGAGCAATGCTTCTCCAGCCATTTCCAGCCAAATCCTTGCTGTGCCATCATTTAGCTATCCACCGATTCTAACAATCTATATAATGGGTAATTAGCGGGACGCTCCCTTTACATCCTTTGCGATTGCAAACTATGAAGATCTAATTTTCACGATCCGGTAGATCAGTTACCCAGATCATACATACGAGTAGGCGACCTCACCGCGCATAATTACCTCTGTGAATCTTCCCCCACAGATGCAAGAGGTCACATGATTAAAACATTTTTAACGTCATCGGCAGCATCTATTTCTGATAAGAAACAGCTTAAAAACCATTTATAGGGCACAAGACTATGTCACACCTTAATTTTGCTGTTGTCTGTGCAGTTCTCTTTCTGTCTTTTGAGAGGGTTGTGGGCACAAACCATTAGGGTAGTGACTACTTCCCAACCACACTGACTTACATACTCCTCGGCCCAGATATTGAACCTTCCCAAGGATGTTTAATGAAGAAAGAGCAAACTATAATGTATTTACAGAAAAAAATAAACAGTACGCATCCATAGCACACCTACACGGGGAGGAGGAAACCAAAATCGTCCCGGCGCAAATCCTCCGCGCCGCCTATAAGTCCATTTCGCCAGTATCCGGTACTCCCCAGAACATAAGGCGGCCCTGGTGTAAAGAGGGTTGTAGGCAAGCGCGGGAGGCGCAGAACAAAGCTCGGGGTATCTTTTGACGATACCCCACATTCGGCGACCTTATCTCCTTCGAAATGAGAAAGGCTCTTGAAAAGCATGCGGGACGTGAGGGAGAACGCAAAAGTTTGCTCTCCTTCCTAATATCAATAAATTCATACACAGACACACTCAAGTTATGGACCCGATAAGAAAACTCAAAGGTCAACAGACACACAGCTTGCTCCTATTTTGGAAAACAGGGGACAAACTCGAAGACCAGGCTAACACACTGGTACAACATTTCCAGCATGTGCCCAGTTCTGCACAGAAGCAAAAGCTTTCATAAAACACAAATTATTCTCTGAAAAGAAGTCTACGCAAGAACGTGCAATCAAACACCTCTTAAAAATAGCCCTTCTCCCTTTATGAGCTGATGATCGCTCTTTCCACTTGTGAAACGCTCATGGGGAGAGCACACTACATACACGATGATACAATACATACAAAAATACACTCTTCAAACACTCGTACACCTCTACGGCACAATATGGCTTGCGGGGCGCTTTCCAAGCTCTTGACGGGAGCCTATAATCGTAGATTTTCTGTAGGATGGTAAAAACCCTTCTTTGCCTGCAGGGTATTGTTCTACCGCACTAACCAGCTGATTTTGCAATCTTCTGTACACAATGATTAGCTAGAGGCTTGTTGTTTACTTCTTAGAATGCAGCGGCCTCCTTGAAACCTTCCAGGAAAGCTTCAGTGCGGGGCGATCCGCCGATAAACATGTTGCGTTAGAATCCTAAGGAAGAGATGTTTTTACTCGTAGCAGTTCTGTATTACAGTATTTCTTATATATAAAATGCTCACGATACGTATTCGCGATAGAGTATCCTTTCCGACCTTAAATCCTTCGTGCATAAGGTAACATGCTGAGCACTCATTGCTAGTTACAAGTCCAAGAGGACATTTCGTGTTATAGCTGGGCAGCCCTTTCTAGTACACTTGTGTAAAAAATTGGTGTGCCCCAAGAAAGATTTTCAATTTGATATTCTTGATCGTCTAGAATACCCCCTACATAAGGCATTGCCACAAACAACTTCATGTTTCATATACAAGTATTTCACAAAAGATGAAGATATTTTACAAAATAGGAATTTGGAGGTGAAAATATCTTGTAGCGCAGAGGAATTTGGGGTCGTGGCGGGTGCAATAAAAGGATTTCCAATATTTATTTTGGGTTACAAAGTCCTAATATTAGTAAATTACTTTTTTATATATTGCAGAACGTCCTGTCATTATAGTCTAGAAATCGTAAAGGATAATCTGCCAACCTGATGTCCAAAGTTAGATTTGCGGAAATGTAATTGCCTGTCGATTCATGGGCTGCGAAATTTACTACTCCGGGCACGCGGAACTGGAGCTCGGTGGCTGCAAACCGCCCCAAGGCTATCCACGCCCCTGTCTGATGGCGCTCAGAAATGTACACCTCACACGTATGCCGCCCTTATAACAAAGGGCTACAGCGGAAGCGTGCGCTCCAGCTCCCGTACTCTCTAGCCGGGACATTGCTTTATGTTGTCGCGAAGGGAAAGTAGCGCGAAAACAATTCAAGACTTTTCAGGGGGAACACCTCTGATATAGACGGCGGTCAAATATCGTTCAAAGTCGGTAACCTATCAATTTCCGAACGGCATATACATGTTGGTGTGAAGAAACTTGCTGGGTGGGCGGAAACAAATTGTTATAAACTAAATCCAGAAAAATGTACTTTGCGTTTTGGTTTCGAGCAACCGCGATAAACATGCAGACCCTGACATTCCCTAATGGTGTATCTATTCCTACAAAATAAGAGCACACGTTTTTGGCTTTCCTACTTGACAAAAAACTCACAGCCAATTCATAAATCAAACAACTTAAACTTCAATCCCAAAAACAATAAACATTCTGAAAGTCCTCTGTCACCAATATTTTTGAGCAGACAAAGAACGCCCCCCCCCCCCCCCCCGAAGGTCTATACCACCGTGGTATTGTCTTGGTTAGACTACGGTGGTGTTGGGTATTGGTCAGCAACAAAACGTGCGCAAAAAATACTTGACTCAGTGCTGCACTGAGGGCTTCGCCTTTCGTCGGGTTTTCCGCAGTAGCCAGTCCCGCAGTCCATGTATTGAATGCCATAAACGGTGCCGTAAACTAAAATACATAAATTTTCTACATTTTATAATGGTTTTATTATTGAATAACTATACTTGTAAACGTGTTGTAAACGATGTATCCCTTCCGAGCTTTTATTGAAAAATTCATCTGTTTGCCCATTTCGCTGAGGGTGTGAGAAGAAGCTTTTCGGGTCTTTCCATTTATTTTTGAGACCTAGACAAATCATCTACTAACATTTTACCGCTATGGCGAGGACGACCTGTTTCTTGTTATGTATCTTTTAGAAAAAATGAACAAAGACAAAGTACCAAGAACAGCGATTTTGCAGCAATCCTTCTGCCTGCAGGATAAATAAAAGTGTGCAGAGTTTTACAGTGATGCTTCAAAAACGTCCACTGCGGTGTCTTGCGCTGCTCATTAACCGAGCTTTATTGCGTAGCAAATCGTGAGCGTACACACCAGAAGAATATGGCAATTTATTCATTGTAGAACACATTCTCAACCATCAAGTTCGGATCTCCAACATCAATAGAGATTCATTGAGGGTGTCTGTGCATGTGACCTCATGCCCCTGGGTTTGAGTATGCTTAAGATGAGTATGCTAAAGTTGGTGTATGCTTAACCACTTAAAATGGTCTTGTGCTTGGTTTCAGGTCCCGCTGGGATTGCTGGCCACGGGGTGGTGGACGAAAGGGCTGCTGCTGCTGCTGCTCCTGCTGCTGCCGCCCCTAGAAACAGAGTAGACATAGCAACACTACACCACACTGAACTCACGCCGTACATCAAACATCATCTTCGTAACAAATGCCAAGGACATGGGAGCGAACAAGCAGACAACTTACTAAAAGTAATAAAATCAGTCTGGGGACGATGCACAACTGGCCCATATAAGAGATTCACTGAAGTTGCTTTGTGCAGGCTGCGGATAGAACGCAGACCGGTAACACACTCACGCCCGATTGCAAGATCACCAGTACCGCTGTGCATCAGGTGTGGAGGGGACAATCCGTAATGCACATCCTAGTCCAATGCAAGACACTATCCACAATAACGCGCAAACACTTCCTGCAACTATGCATAAAAAACGTTGCACTAGACCCATTAGGGGACGACCCCGTGGTTTCCACTAATCGCATTTTTCAGGTTTTCAGACATCACATTTCCGCACCCTATTCGTTATGGTGGATAATTACTGTCCTACTTAATAGCCTTTTGTTTGATTTGACATCTATTTCTGCTTACAGATTTTAGTATTCACGTGTACAGCACTGACATTATAATACAACCCTCTTTCGGTGCTTCTTCCCCTAGTTGGCCTTGCTCCACTAAACACCAATGACGCGCAACCGTTGTGACGGGCCAGGTGGTACTCGTGTGCCGCCACAATTCTCAAGCTTAGGCAGGACGGAATTGTGGAGATATCGCGATAACAGGTTCGAACCGTGGCACAGCAACCAAAAGTGAGGGCCAGCAGCTGCCCCGAAAAGTAATGTCCTATCAAGAACCAGCAAATGGCGCAATGAAGCCATCTTAGAGACGGGAGGGGGGGGATCTGGCAGAAGGCTGGACAGTTGGAGTTGACGAGAGGAACTGTAAAAAGGCCTTGTTTAGAAGGTCGGATGTTCCCGGTGATGTTTGGGGCCAACCAACTACCAAACGGTCAATAACACCGCTCTAACCGCACTAAAGTGGCACCCCTTCTTTATCTTCGACCATCCAAGACGAGTGACGACTGGAGTCTGCACACGAGGCAATTAGAACGTCCGGGGCATTAGTTTAAAAGTAGTTGCAACCTGAAAAGTGTAAGTCTAATTTGGGAACTTTGGAGCACGTCGTCCATTCTGGCAGCGTCCTGTTAGAACAAAAAAAAAAACGTGATGTTCTACAAACCTCTGGATGTCGAATGACAATTGTGTTCAGAGATTTACCAGAGTATGATTGCAGTACTGGGCTTTGGTCAAACATGGGGTGCATGTCGCCCAGCTGCACGTGTGGTAATGGTAGAAAGCGACGAGGGTTTATTATTTTTTCAAGCATACGATAATCTTTGAACGTATGCGCGAGCCTTCCAAAGAATAATTTCAGCTCTTGCTGATCTGCTGCTACGTTCCACCTATAGGAGAAATGGGCATGATGGGCTACGGTCAAAATAGCAAGCTTTCAGCCACCTACACCTCACATTTATTAAAATAATGACTTTCACCAAAAATGGGTGGTTTATTAGTTAATGTGGGTAATGGAAGACTAAAAGATAGTAATGTTTTTATGAGCTGTTTGCATAGTGCGCACGCAGCCTGCACCGGTGTTTTCAACTTGCGTACTTTCTGCCACATTTATACCAAACTGATAGGAAAGGATGCAAGCTTAAATATTGTTAGGTGACCTGTGTAGTAAGCTGTACGAGCATTCGCAATAATTCCGAGATTCTAATATTCCCACCAATGTATTTCCAGGAGACTCTTTGTAGCCTCAGCTTTTTAGTCCACCTTCATACGAAAGCCGGCATAAGCTCCGAATACAAGAGTTTAGACAAATATTGACCCATATGTTCGTTTAATTGTGTAATAGAATCCAGTCCTCCGCAAATGGTGAGTATTTGGGCACGTTGAGATGTTCTCTAAACGTTACCCAGCGATTCGCCTCAATCGGCACCACTTTTGTGCCGTTTTTCGCTCCCATTTGTTCGACAACCAAATGAACATAATCAGATGTGTTTTCGTTGGATTCCCTTCTCCAACCAATATTACGTTTCCTTTCTTCATGTCATCAAAGTAATACTCAATGGAACTTCGCAGAATGCGAGGAGAGGAAATATTTTTGCGGTCGTAACCATCTCATAAGAATGGTGACAGGAGGTTGTAATATACCTTTAGTTTCTTGACCCCAACAAAACACCTACAAACAAGCCACATTAAACTCCCCTGACAGCGAGACCCTGGGTATAAAAGGAAGCGTCTTCTTTAATTACTGGTGTCTCTGTACGGGGGACGCGTTTTCCATCGACGGACGGCAACTTGGCTCAGCGGTCCTCGAATAACAAGGGGAGGTGTCGTTGTTCTCTTCTTTGATCGTCTTCAAATAGCACTGTGTGCGTGGCTGCATTATGTTACGCCGTACCATCGACGACAATGACGAAGACATGCGAGCCTAATGATCTGCTTCCTGAAATATGTTTAGCTTGAATGAAAGCGGGGTATCGAGTTACGACTTAATGCGCATATTCTAAAACCGAGAACAGGGGCCTTTTAAGCGTAATTGGGGATACTTGATACCCGAAAGCATAATTCAAAACAGGAGACATCCAGGCTTACTTACAGTCTGCTGAAGAACGAGATGGGCTTTTTGCGCAGTGAACATTCCGGAAACCTTGCTATATAAGTGAGTTGAATCTCGGCAAAGAAGCAACTGTGTTAGGAGAATCTTTTTACTCGATGAGAAATTACACTTTGCGCTAATTCGTTTAGAATGCATGCTACACTTCGTTTATTATCAACTTTGCCTCTTTTTCCTTCAACAGATTTTCAAGCAACACGCATCATTAAGTTTCCCAAGGACACCGGCCGACTTTTTTGCAACCAATATGACTGCTCAGAAGACGTAAGAAACCCCTGCGATAGAAGCAAGCGCCAATAGGCTGCTGATTTTAAATTCGGAAAAGGGTGACCTAAAATAAAATGACAACCCGGCGTCCTGTATGTATTGTGGTTTCACTGAGTCAGGGGTGCGATACGCGTGCGCGTTCCCAAATTAACAATTGCGCCCAGCATGATCTAGCATTGTTTATAAATACTGTTTTTATGTCCCAATAATCCACAAAGGCACTGCAACACGTACGTTTGTAGTTTATAAGTCCAATTTTGGCGATGGGAATCATAACAATAGCATTAAAATAACTGTTTTTTTCAACCCATGAGGTCTGGGCTGGCCTGAATAGGCCAAAGGCCCATACCAAAATGTCCAGCACACCGACCTTACGGTGAAAGAAGGGGAGAATATGAGGAGAAAAAAGATGTAGTGATTAAGCAGTGGGATCAGTCGTTCAGTGGACCCTACAAAGGTGGCTTTCCGCTTGGCGGCAGAGGCTCCTGACTTCGTCCACGTCAAAGGCAGGTTGATTCCTGAGCAAGCTTAGCTTGGCAGGGAGCGCCACAAGATCACCATGCGCGGAACGAAGGAATTATGGTGGCCCACTGTGCGGGCAAGGATTAGAACCAGGTCAGTGGTCCTGGTTCGACGAATATACCCTGTCAGTGGGTGATGGCCAGCGAGTGGACCAACGACTGCCAGGAGCAGCCGGAGCGATGCCGCGTCATACGTCTGCGCATGGGGCTGTCAGCCGAAGGCGCGAAGTAGCTCCGGTGTGCGTTTGTTGCAGTAAGGCAGGTCGGGGATGAAGGACCTCCTGCGGATGGCAAGGGCTGCTTGCCTCTGCACGCTTGTGAGAAGACTTGCAACCCAGGAGGCCGGATGCGGCAACCCCACAGGGGCACATCACTCGAGCTGGGGAAGTATACTGTAAATAAAAAGCGCTTTGAATAGCGTACGCAGGTCGTTCGGTCCGGCGACGAAGGCAGCCCGCTCGAGAAGGCAAAGGGACGACGCACACGGTCAATGGTGGTGTCCGTGCGCACGCTGGCGGAGAGTCGGTATGTGGTACGGGGTTGGATTTTTTTTATATTATAGCCCTTTAGCTTTATGTCAATAGTGAACCATAGAAGCTTTAGCTTTGTAACCTGCGTGAGCGGTGGGTCAATTATCCTCAATGGTGGGAGGTGTAAGTTGTCTGGGTGGCGCGCTGAGCATATCAGTGTTGTGCCTTTTAAAATATTTTCAGGGAGCCGATTCTGATCAGGCCAGGAAGCAGTTTTGTTCAAGTCATTCTGCGAGGAAAGAATAAATTGGGATGTTCCGATCGTATGGAGGAGGGTGACGTCTTCAGCGTACGGTAGGGGAATAAACCCAAGTTTGTGGGTGATGTCGTTGAAGATGTTGAAGAATACTGGCCCAAGGATGGAGCCATGAGGAATCCCCAATGAACGGATGTGCGCTCAGAGCGACAGCCGCAAAAAAAACCTTGAAAAAGGTGGCCAGTAATCAGGTCCATGAGGAAACAGAAAAGGTTGCCTTGTATGCCGAAGAGGGCACGTTTTTGAGCAAGGAAGACATGGTTTACCCTGTCGAAGGCTTGAGAAAAGTCGATCCGCAGCTCATTATAGGGTACCTTGCTATTCATGTGGTCCAAGAGGATTTTGGCTGCAAGAGCAAGTGGGGATGCACACGAGCGGCTAGGTCTGAAGCCGAATTGGTATGTGGAGAGGGGGTCGTTTCGCTCCAGGTAACCCATGAGTTCTTTTAGGACGACGCGTGCCTTGCTGCGGCAAACAATGGAGGTAACGGAGATTGGCCTGTAGGAGGTGGTTTAGCGGATTGGTGCACTGCCATCTTTTTGAAGAGGTGTGACAAACGATAGCTACCAGCGTACGGGAGAACGCCCCGTGATGAAGCAACGGTAAAAGATTGATGCGAGGACGAGCTATTTTTGAGGTACTCAAGCTTTCCGTATTGCGGGGGTGAAGCCGTCGGTTCCGGCCGCTTGGTAGGGATTGAGACAGCGAAGATCACCCAGAGTAGCAGCAGGGGTAATGGCCGTCAGGTGGAATTGGGTGCTAGGGGGGCTAGCTTGTGAAACTGGCGCATCTGGTGGGATTGGATCAGCCGTTTGTGTTTGAGAGAAATTGCGGCTGAAGTGGTTCGCATCAAATGGGGATCGGTAATAAGGGCTTCTTGGGTGGAGGAGGGTGAGCAGGGTGGGACTTTCGCTGCGAATTATCATAAGCGTAGAAAAGCTTGGGGCACTGCGAGGCTGGCGGCGACTAACTGCTCGTAACGGGCATGTGACACATAGATAAGCCGCTTTAGTTGACGCTGAAGATCTGTCGCTCGGCTCAAGTGCCTTGGATGGCCGGTAAGCTTGCCCTTGTGGGAGATTACGTTTTTCGGCGACCAAGATTACAATGTTACGGGTTATTGAAGGTAACGCGAGGAGCAGGGACATGTCGGTAGGCACTCTCTTTGGATTTATCTCATAAAGTCAAGCCAGACTGCGCATCTATCATTGACCTAGTCCTCAGAGAGCGGCATAGACAACAGGGCTAGGCGCATCAACTGCTGAAATGGCGGGACATTCATTTTGTGGAACACCTGTACCATGTTAGTGAAGCGGCCGAATTTAGGCAGGTGTTCAAATTTGTCAACTGCGAGTGCCGACTGGGCTGATCCTGGGAGACTCTGAGAAATCTTGCAACCCTGCGCCAGGGAGGCATTTGTGTCACACTCCAGATCCATAAATGCTACCCAGCCAGATGTAACAGTGTACGACAGCTCTTGAACCAGCTGAGGGAGACCAGTGCCATCACATTCTGCCAAGTCATGATGGTTCAAACACCGTAAGGTGCAAAACAACCTCGCCCGTCATAGAAAATGCGCCAGTTCACCCCTGTAAATGGGTAGGAAATATCTCCATTGGTGATCTTTTACACCCTTTTCCTTAGTTGCAGGTCTCTTACATCATTTTTGTTAGATTACAACACTGTAATTTCTAGAGTTACACCCGTGTGGCAAAAAAGGTGTTGAAATAATTAACTAGATTTTTGGTCGGTGTTGAAAGGCTGCGGAATAGGTCTTTCTACTTAATACATTCCATGACATGTTGAATATAATACCCATCTCATGACTAAAACATTTTTGGAAATCCTCATGCTGACGTGTTTACGCTCACACCAAAATGCATGATTCAAAACTTAACGCTTAATAATGTGATTTTTGTGCAAGGCCCACCGACTCTGCCATAGGACCTTCCTCTACTGGCTATAAGAACAAAAACAAAATAGTTTTAAAACACCGAGAACGAGAACTAAATATGGCGAACAAATTTTAGCTTGGCAGATTCTAAATCGTCTCAGCCGGCACCCGATTGTAATCGACATTATAGATACATCCCCATCCATGCGTGTACTTAGCCATTAGATATTATATTTCTACAGCGCATCTGAAATTTCCTCGTTACGTCCCAAACAGTATCAATGTCTGTCAAGATAAATGTCTACGAGTACATGAATCCTTTATTTGGGCTGTTTGCGCTGTGGCTTGTTTTTAGGCCCTTTTGTGCTGTCTTTCTTCTTTTCTTTTCTTTTTTTGTTGTTTTTCTTGTTATCCTCAAGTCATATTTTAGAAATAGCACAGCGCCTCTCTTGGTGTTGATTTTAGGAAGACTCGCTTTCTTTGCGTTGGTTGATGACCCTTTTTTGGTTATCTGAACTTTGTTTTACTTGTGGTATTTGTATAAACTGACCCGAAATGATGTTGCTGTGTGACGTGTACAGCGGCCCTACGGGCCTAGGAAGGCGATCACATGTGTAGCCTATGAGCTGCTGCATTTTGCTGTGCTGTTGCTGTTGTCTAATAAATTTAGTTAAAAACAGCCGATGTATTTCTCAGATAATCAAGTAAGTACCCGCTCTCTTCCCAATTTTCCCGTTGGTTTTCTTGCTCAATTCATTTGTGGTCCAGAGGTGACTGATGCGTGTTAAATATTTTTGTATGTTATGCGGCGCGCACAGACGATCGAAATTTTCACGTGCAGTTGCGCTGCCTATAGCCGTATTTTAGGGTGTAAACAACCTGACACCGTTATTTTAGGGTGTTCACAAGCACATCGTTTTTCATTGTCCCAATCTTTTTCAGCCAAACACCTTTAAAGGTGTGCGCCACGGGAAAACATTTCTGCACCCTTTTCCGCCAAAGAGGGTCTAAAAAGTTTAGTGTGCAGGCCACGTGGGCCAGCACCGACAGCCCATTCCTTACACTTTTCTTGCCTTGTCTCTGCTGCACCACCGTTACCACAGCATTTCCACTTCTGTCACTGTGGCGTTGTGTCTTTACACGTAAGTTAGGTGGTAAGGTCACCCTCTCCCCCTTGACAGGCGTCATTCCACTTAACGTGCCGTACGTGCCCGTGATGTGGACGTATAATTGTCAATGCCCCTAGGAATACTGTATAAATATTCGAGATTCGCACTGGAACTCTGGGGATTCATACTGGCGACAGTCCAGAAAAGTGAGGCAGATAAAAGGAACTTTACTTGCCGTAGGAACCTCCTCCATGTACGAACGGTATTCGCGCCTGACCCTCCTGACGTTGCGACGCCGACACGCAGGAAACCGAAATCATAGGTTTATTCCGGCACAACCCAACAAAAACTACTTGCACAGAAACAGCAGCTTGAAACACAAAATTATAGGAGCATCGCGAGAATGAATAATGCACTGCACCGTTTGTGCAGAAAAATATTACGGCACTTCCCTCGACACTCACAACAATGTACAAGTCCTTGTCCCAAGCCGCTCCATGCGCGCCCACCACACGCGCTGGTTACTCGGAGCTGGCCGATGGTCGTGGTTCCGGTTGTCTTTTCGGTGCTGCTTCTATCCAGGCCATATTCTACCACCGGCCGGTTCCACCCAACATCTCTATCTCCCCTCGTGAGCGCCGCTTTTAAGCGAGGTTTGGTGGTTCCGCGCATGTTCTGGATTGTTACGCAGTGTATACCCACGTATTCGTTCCGCATTCACTGCTCGTTGCACACGCACGCACTGGGCACTTGACACGTCGGGGCTGACATCCTGCACTCGACAAGAGCTCACTGTACTGTGATCAGGACGCGCGGGGCACAGTATACGTATTAGCTGCGTCCCTACAATGCCCATTTTGGGAGGTAAAGAGATGCTTTGACTGGTTCTTACATGTTGCATCCCAGTGATTTCGTGTGGTAGCGAGACAAACGAATTTGTTTTTGTGTCATGAAATATAATTTCTGTTCTGAGGACTACCTTCAATTTGTTCGGAGGACAGGCAACATACAAACACTACTGCACGACTGAGGGTAATTCTCGCACTTTTGCCGTTGGCTCTACTGCAGATTTGTCTGCTATACGGGCGGGACACCGCCGGCCAAGCCTGACCGCCGACCGTTTATAAAACGCAAGAAAGAATGAAGGTGCTTATTTTAACGAATGCGGGGATGAAAACGAAGAATATCTTGTAAGTGGAAACGGCAGCCTGCCAAAGCAATTTGCAAGTTAGGGACGTTCCGTCCGTCCCTCTGTGCATTCACACCAAAGGAGAGGGAGTTTCACACCGTCTACAGTAAAAAAAGGTTTTACAGAAAAGAAACGCACAGCATAAAGTAGACACGGTATTCCTCGGAATGAATATATCATAGTTGGAAGAAACACTTTTTGGGCACACTTGTTCAAAACTCCCAACGAATTTATTTTATCTATTGTATAGATAAGCAAAAATACGTGATTTATGTAGCAAAATACTGCATCCTTTCTAAAAGCAACCAAAGTAAAAAATCATGAGTCCGCATTACCAGATGATTCACGAGCAAGTGTAATGACCTACAGAGTTTTCCTACTGCGCCCTGATGGTCAGTCGGCGGCATTCTCACTCATACGATGTTCTCGTTTTTTTCCCAGGTTATATAGTTAAGACAAATTTGTACGTGGATTACGCGTCGTCTACAAGTTGCATGTCGACATGTGGACATGGAAGAGCGTCTTGCCGGTGGTTTCTTCGAAAAATGACTGTAGATTTTACCCTCAAAAGGACACCTAGCGCATAAAATAAAAAGAAACATCCCCCTCGCGAGGGGCACGGTCAAAGGCAGAGCATTTTCGGGGGGCGCACATACCCGATTTTATCTGGTTCGAAAGAAATTGACAGCGAGAGCGAACGCCGAGAACCGCCCCATCACGGCACGACCGCGCCACGAACACGTCACGACTACGTCACGATCACGCCACAACTGTTGTTGCTCCCACGCCAAACTACGACGCATGCGCGCCCCACTTGTTGCTGAACGCGATCCGAGCACGCAGAGAACACGCGAGGAGAAGCGGAGAGCAGGCGAGGAGGAGTGGGGGAGAGGGCGCACCCGGAACGCCTGCTGCGGACGCCGAGGCACGCCAACGCCGGGTGACATCGTGAGTTAAAGAAATGCTCTGCATTTTAAACTGTACCTAAATAGTACGAAATCCAAAAAACCACGAAAGCTAGCAAGCAATTAGATATATCATCAGATGAACAAACCAGGAAGCAGCAAGGTGAAAGGTCACCTATGATTTACATTCTTAGAAGGAACCAGCAAAAAATCTTAAACAAGAGAGTAGGTACCACAAATGTCCGAAAATATCAGGAATTTTTACCCAATCGCTCGCGCTAGTATTTGCGATCTGTTGGTATTGGTCCTCAGCAGCTTCCAAATATTTCTCCCCTTCAAACCCTTCAGGCGTATCTAATAATGATTACAATCATCTATCCTATAGTAATTCCGCACATGGTTGGGTGCCGTGTTTCAAAATGAAAATGGGCTTTGAGTGTTTTATGGATCTCAGAAAAGCTGAAGATAGTAGCAATAGACCTTCATAGTTTTACATATCACCCTTGCAAGTGTAAGCAAATCTCTTCATAAAAGTCCCCTCATTGCGACACACTGAAAACGCGCTGCATTACATACCAGGATACACGATAACATGGACCGCAGCTCTGGCGATTCTTTTAAATCAATCCGCCCCACTCCAATACCGAAGTCAGCTTATCTGATGTTTAGCTGCAATGAGCAAATGATGTATTATATTCTATAAGAGCTGGAAGCGGGGAATGAGACATTTTATATTCAGCGTAGAAAGCAGTGAAGCTCGGTTTTCGTGAAAGTTTAAAAAAAGATTTCTTTTAGCACTTGCTGCTGAGCGAGTCGGTTCATACTTAAATAAAAAGAAAACGTGGCGCTAAACAGACGTGGGGGATACAACATACGAGAGACATGCCCCCTGTGTCTGTCGTATCTTGTCTTCATCCAAGTCTGTTTAGCGCCACGTTTCCTTTTCTTTCAAAGGCTTTTTAACGTGTCGCACACCCACAGAAATCTCGCGCTCTTTATTATTTTTGCTGCCCAAGGGACGATAAAAGCAAAACTTGTCTACTGATCGCATTTATCTGCTAAAAACCTGTATGACCCCATTTCCAAGTGAGAAAGAAATTCGCAACGGTAGATATTTATGTGAAAACTCGCCACACATACGTCTTGATGCATTGGCCCATAGAAGCGGTTTGGTCACCTTAACACAGCTCGGACTTCATGCGCTGGTTTAACTTTTGAGTTCTAACTGCTCAAAATTGCCTTTTATAATTCCGTGCTTCACTGAAAGTTATGTGGATCTGCTTGCATGTCTGCTACTTGTACACCGAGTGCACGGTCCACATAGCATTCACAATAATGCACCAAACTGAACACCACTCCCATCGTAACCGGCGCTTTTGTATTTTGTGTACGTTCCCTGAGAAAGAATACGGATCTTCTTCTTGGAACTAAGTTCGGAAGGGCCACTTTTCGCGCCCGAAGTATTTCGTCCTCCCAGAGCTCAATGGAACACCGCACTCCGTATCTTGCAGCAAAGGCGCAGCTGTCCACCTACTTAAGCGTGAAATTGCCAATGTGTTCTCTTGTAGCATCCGCGTCTCCTTGGCTACAAACGAACTTCCCTTAACAGCTATTTTCTTAGGAATGTGTGTAAAGTGATTGGAACCTATCGAGAAACACGTTGGAGCAAGAACGATATACTGTTAAGTAAAATGCATTCGGTAAATTTAAACAAGTAGAACAAATCAGGCAATGTGTGCAGAGAAAATTGTATTAACAGCTTCGACTGAAATTTCCAGCACAAACTCAAAGGAGAAACGGAAAAAGCTGTTGAGCACGCAATTTATTTATTTATTTATTTATTTATTTATTTATTTATTTATTTATTTATTTATTTATTTACATACCTTGACTGACCATTGGACACTATAGTAGGGGGGACAGTAGGCGGGACAACCGCTCTTGTTTCTCCACATACCCAACTTGGGGATAGCCGGTGATAACACGTGGAGACGAAGACGACGAAGAAAGGGAGCCGGAGAAGGAGAGAAGGAGGAAGAGCTCGAGAGTTCGGCCAAGGCTAGACGTTCGCAGCTCGCTTGTGGGCACAAGTTTGCCTGTATAAATAAACAATTCTGCTAGTAGTTTGTTTATACTGTGACAATATATACATATACAGGTTGTCCCAGCTATCATGCACCAAGATTTAAAAAAGAGCGATGGCGTTACTCGAAGCAAACCTAGTGCATAATGTTTGCAGTGCTGTGGAGAAGCGGTCAGTAATTTTTTCGTTAATGAGACTTAACTAATTAGTTGTAATCAATTATCTAACTCGAGAATTACTGTCCTAATCACTAACGTGTCAATGCGGCACTTGTAGGTACCCACGAGGGGCATCTAACTGCAGTATGTCCAGCGACGAACTAATTGAGTACTCATTTATCTGACTTATAAAGAACACCCGCGAAATATGAAAAATACCACGTGAGGGCGCTTCTGCGCACATAGTAAAGCAGCGTCCCCTAAACAAGCTGATTGAAAGCAACTGCTTCGCCTGCCACCCGCCCGAAGAGACAGCGCATCACTTTGATAATGGCATGCATGGAAGGAGCAGCAACCGCAAGATTGGCGGGGCGCGTGTGCAGATAAGGCACAAACTCGGTCGCGATTTCTTCTTTCTTTCTTTTGTTTATTTCCTTCTGCCTAACTAAGAGGCAGCATGTTTGACGGCATTGCTTTACGATGCGCGCGGAGGTGCCATCACGTGGTATTTTTCGTATTTCACGGGTTTTCTTTATCAGACAGAATAAACGAGCGCGCAATTTGTTCATCGCTGAAAATACCGCAGTTAGATGCCTTTCGTGGGCACCTACAAGTGCTTCATTGACACTCTAGTGATTAGGGCAGTACTTCTCGAGTTCGATAATTAAATACAACTAATTATTAGTTGTCTCATTAAGGAAAAAAATACTGTCCGCTTCGTCACAGTACTGCAAACATTGTGCACTAGGTTTTCTTCGAATGACGCCATTGGTTATTTTTTAAATCTTGGTGCATGATAGCTGGGACACCCTGTATAGAACATACTTATATATAGAATATAGAATATATATAGAATATATAGAATATATATAGAACATACTATATATAAAACATACTCTTCTTCCTTCATTCGTTCAGCACACTCCCCAAAAGAAGAGATAAATAAGGGCGGGCCACTACCCAGTGGAAACCTCCTTGGTACTCTTGACGTTGCCGCATTGTATACAAACATCCCTTTCGTCGAAGGAGTCGAAGCTCTTTCAAAAGCTCTATCAGAGCACCCGCACCAACATGCGCCAGAAGTGTACATAACTTTGTTAAACGAGTTTTAACTATCAATTATTATGAATTAGACCTTTCTTACTTTTTGAAAGTTTTCGGGATTAGCATGGGTACTCCATTCGCACCAACCTATGCCAATATTTTCATGGGGCAACTTGAAGCCACCCTGTTAAGCTCTTTTCCGCATAAACCTCAGGTTTACCTCCGCAACATAAACGACATCTTCATGATTTAGGAACATGGTCGCGCGACTCTAGAAACGTTTATATCTCATGTCAATTCTTTGCATCCGACTAATAAATTCTCCCGCCAGTATTCTGAAGAAGAAGTGAAGTTCCTAGATGCTACCGTCATTCTAGACAGCGTTAAACTTAAAACCACGCTTTTTAGAAAACCTACAGACAGGCAGCAGTACCTATGTTATAAAAGCCATCACCCGATACACTGCAAGCAAGGCATCTTTGTAGGACAAGCCACCAGGCTTAGAAGAGTATGCAGTGATGACAGTGACTACGTAGAGCACCTAGGCACACTCAAGTCCACCCTTATGAACAGAAACCACCCGAAAAGCTCGCTCGATCAGGCGTACCAAAGTGCATCTAATCTCAAAAGGGATGACGTGCTCAACGAACAGCGACAAAACGAAAGCGCCAGGCCACCTGCCCTAATAACTAAATTTTCAAACGCCCTCCCAAACGTAAACAATATACTGCGGAAGTACTACCCCTTTTTATGATGATGATGGTTGGGTTTTTATGGCGCAAGGCCGATAAGGGCAAAGAGCGCCAGAGAAAAGGTTATTTAATGAAGTGAAGTGGTTGCCAAAAAAAAATCGTGTCAACCGAACATAGTAAAATCAGTTAAAGATAATGGTGATGGCTGGTGTATAGGGCCAAATTTGATTATGCGTGATAAGAAATGAGGTTGAAAAACTTAATGTCTGACAAATACTCTAATACACGTTTCACGGAAACCATGGCGTCGTCACCAAGAAACAGCGATGGATGTAGGGGGATATGTTCTCTGTAGAGTTCTCTGAAGTGTTTGTGTCGTGTTGTGTGACGTGCCTTGCATGTTATTAGTATGTGCACTACAGATAGGGCCTCTCCGCACCTGCTGCACTGGGGTCTAGGAGATGCCGTCAGCAGATACGAGTGAGGTGCATGCGTGTGCCCTATCCGTAGCCTAGCCAAGGCGACTTCTGTGTTTCTGTTGTGTGAGTCAGCTGTGTACCCTCCCAAGTGTGGCTTTATTGCATGTAGCTTGTTAACTGTCTGGTCATTTCAGTGTGTTTGCCATGTTCTACGCAAGTGTTGCCTTATGTGTGGATTGAGGTCTGTATATGGTACCGTTGTAATATCTACAGTGTTCCTGAGTACAGCAGCAGCGGCCCTCTCGTCTGCAACTCGTTCCCAGCAGTCCCTGCGTGTCCTGGGACCCAGCAGAGGAGCAGCTGATGCTTCTGCGCATACACAGGCATGATAGTGTTGAATACAAGATTAACTATGTGGTTATTGGGGGGTGTATGCGATGATAGAGAGCGAACAACACTCAAAGAATCTGTGTAGATGATGGAATTGAGAATTTGATTTTCAAGAATGTGTCATACAATCAGTAAAATTCCATACGCTTCTGCTGAAAAATTGTTGTGAGCACGCTCATGGTTCTGGCTGCATTAAAATTTGGACCATGAGCAGCGCACGACACCATAGTGGAGGTTTTAGAAGCGTCACTGTAGAATTCTGCACGTGGGTATTTAAACTGCAAAGAAAGAAATTGCTGCAGTATTGCAGCTTGCGGTACCCGATTTTTGTCAAGTTTTATAAAAGAAAGGTCACAGGACACAGGGCGAACTTTCCAAGGCGGTAAAATGTTTAAAAAGGATGACCTGTACACATCTAAAAACGAAGCGCTGAGATCCGAGGCTCGCTCTCTCACTCTGAGTGAAAAGGGCAGAGGAACGGACGGGCGATTTACAAACAGCACAGATGTGGATGTATCGTTAAAGACAGGATAAAAAGGATGGTTATTCAGCGATGAAATTTTAAAGGCATAAAGTAAGTCCATGTACGTTCGCTGGTTCTCAAGGCTCCACTTATTACATTCGACATACAGGCTCTCGACAGGGCTAGTGCGAAAAGCACCCGACGCAAGCCGTAGCCCCAAGTGTAGCACTGGGTCAACCATTCGCAACGCTGTTTTAGTCGCCGACCCATATACCACACTGCCATAGTCTAAACGAGAACCAACCAAAGCAGTACAGAGTCATAGTAGGAGTTCTTTGTCAGCCCCATAGGATTGGTGGGAGAGAATTTTAAGGATGTTCATTGTTTTCATACATTCATGCTTCAGTTTCTTGATATGTGGGATGAATGTGAGTTTGTGGTCAAACACAACACCTAAAAACTTGTGCTCCTTGTTCACAGGAAGCGACAAGCCATTAAGAGGAATGTCTGGGTCCATATGGACCCCGCGCTTCCTAGAGAACACCATTCTTGTCTGCCCAGCTGGCAAGTTTCTTGACGCCGAGCTGGAGTTGGCGTTCGCATATTGACATATCACGTGATTTAAAAGACATCTGCAGGTCATCTACATACATAGAGTAAGAAATTGTAGGCGGCAGTGCCTTCCCAATGGAGTTCATTTTTACTATGAAGAGAGTGCAGCTTAGAACTCCGCCTTTCGGCGGGCCATTTTCCTGCACGTGTACCTTTGACAGTGCAGAACCAACTCTGACGCGAAAGGTTCTTTCCGACAAATTACTAGCAAGGCTGTTAAACATATTACCAGAAACACCGAATGATTTGAGGTCAGTAAGGATCCCATAACACCAAGCGGTGTCATAGGCCTTTTCTAGGTCAAAAACCACAGTTAAACAGAACTGTTTGTGAATGAAGGCATCCTTAATATATGACTCTAGTGCCACAAGTTGATCGTTTGTGGATCTCCCCGCCCTGAAGCCTGCCTGGCAGCTCTCGAGAAGACCGTTGTACTCCAAAAAGTACACAAGCTTCCGGTTTATCATCTTCTCGAGAAGCTTGCACAGGCAGCTGGTCAGGGCAATGGGTCGATAGCTAGCGGGAGAAGAAGGGTCCTTCCCTTCTTTCAAGAATGCTACAACAATGGCATCCCTCCAAGACTTTGGAATGTGCCCCAAAAGCCATATCTTGTTGAAAAGGTGAAGAAGTGTTACAAGAGTGTCTGTTTGTAAGTTCTGTATCATTGTATATGTAATGTTGTCTGGGCCTGGAGCTGAGGGTTTACACGTGCTCAGAGCACCACTCAGCTCATTAAGTGTGAACTCAGAGTTATAAGAAGTGGCTGACCTGTCATTGCCATGTAAAGGCTTCTTTTCGGCCACGAGTTTGTGTTTAATGAAAGTGTTTGTGTAGTGTGCTGAACTGGAAACGTGTTGGAAGTGTTGTGCGAGTGTGTCAGCCTGGTCTTCGAGTGTATCCCCTGTTGTGCTGACCAGAGGCAGGCTGTGTGTTTGTTGTCCCTTGAGTTTGCGTATTCGTGTCCATACTTTCCGTGTGTCTGTGTAGGAGTTATTTGATGTTATGAATGTACGCAAACTATTGCGTTTTGTCTCACGGCGCACACGTTTTCCAAACGCCTTGGCCCGTTTGAACAAGAGGAGGTTACTCGACGTGGGGTACCGACGAAGGATACCCCACGCCTTGTTCTGGGCCTCTCGCGCCCGCCTACAGTCCTCATTCCACCACGGCCTCCGCTGGTTGCGCGGGGCAACAGGGCAACAGAGGTGTGGGGTATGGACTTTTCGGCGGCGTCGAGGATGTGCGCCGTGAGTAGTTGGGTTGCCTGCTCAACGTGTAGTTGTGTTATGGACGTGTAGTGTAGTTTAGATGAATCTGTAAATATATTCCAGTTCGCTCTTGCTTCATTAAACCTGTTCTAGGAAGATGGACTGCTCGGGCCCTTACCTATATATGTTAGTGAGGTGGGCAAGTGGTCACTACCATATGGATCAGTGCCCACACCCCACTCAAGACATGGAAAGAGAACTGCAGATTCAAAAGCCAAGTCAAGGTGTGAATATGTGTGGTGTCCTATATTATAATATGTTGGCTTTTTTTCGTTGAAAAGACATGCTCCCGACGATGTTAAGAATTTCTCAATTAGGCGACCTCGGGCATCCGTGCGAGCAGAGCCCCAAAGAGAGTTATGTGCGTTAAGTTCGCCTAAAAGAATGAATGGTTCGGGTAACTGATCTACCAGACCCTCGAAATCTGTGCTCGATAGTTGGAAGTTAGGAGGGATGTAAAGATAACATAGTGTTATAAGCCTATTAAAAATTATCGTTCGAATGGCAACAGCCTCTAGGATGGTCTGTAGTTGGACATTTCGGTACGCCAAGCTTTTCCGGGCAATGATGGCCACACCGCCTAGGTATGTGCCACCACCATCTCTATCCCTCCTAAATACCATGTAACTATTCAAGAAATTTGTGTGCATGGAGTTTAAATGGGTCTCTTGGAGACACATCACACTTGGCTGATTGGAATGCAGTAACTCATAGACATCATCAAGATTTTTAAGAAGGCCTCTGCAGTTCCATTGCAAGATATTTTCTCTTCTCATTATTGAAGTTTAGAGCTACTTGAGTATGTGTGTGTTTATGTGTCGTCTTTCGGGGATTGTACTCTTGGAAGGGGCTTTTTGATTCTCTCTACTGACCTGGACGCCGGAGCCCGTTCCTTTTGCTGTGGTGCATGCCGGAACGGCTCGACATCTAGGTCGTAATCTGAAGGCAAGGGGGTGCCCATCGGACTGGGCCCCCTAGACTTAAACTGGGCACCCTTTGCAGTGCCCTTCGTTTTGGCCGCGACCGCTGAGGGCGTCAGGACGCCCCGGGTGGCACAGACGGTGCGGTGGAGGTGGGAACTGCTGCGGTTTCCTCCAGCTCCATCTCCTCGTGGCCCTCGCATGTGCTTCGGGCCGGTGGAGAGGAGGAGACCGTGGGTGCAGCAGCACCCCCACCAGACGTGGTTGCCACCACAGCCGCTGCTGGCTCAGCGAGCGGTGCGGAGGCGAGTTGGGCCGCCGGAGGCAACCCAGTTGGGGGGGGGGGGCGGCGGGACCAGGTCCAACTCGCGGTATTGGGTCCCCGCGGAAACAAGACGCCGCTCCGCCCCCCGGCTAGCTTCGTCGGCGTACCTCCCCAGGGGGAAAGAGGCCAACCTCTTTTGCGCCTATGGGAAGGTGATGTTCTCGTTTACTTTCACGGCAATGATCTGTTTTTCTTGTTTGAATTTTTCGGAGCTGCTGGAATAGGCAGCGTGCGGTCCCTGGCAGTTCGCACAGCTGAAGCTCTCGGATTCGCATTTATCGGTTAGGTGATTGTGTGCTGCACATTTTGTGCATGTCGGTTTACCACGGCAAGAGGTTGTGCCGTGCCCAAACCGCTGACACTTGAAGCAGCGGCGTGGGTTTGGCACGTAGGGTCGGACCGGACATCTCATGAAGCCTGCGTTGACCGACTCAGGAAGTGTTGAGCGCTCAAATGTCAAGATTATGTGTTTAGTAGCTATTATTTGGTCGTTTCGGGGTATCGTGATTCGCCCCACTGCTGTCACACCCTGATCGCTAAGGCCGTCGAAGAGATCTGCTTCAGTCTCATTTATTAGATCTCTATCAGATATGACGCCCTGGCAGCTATTCAGACTGCGATGGGGCGTGATCTTGATGTCAACATCGACCATGCGCGTTTGCTTCAAGTGGTTACAGGATTGTTGTTTGTTTTGGACTTCAATTAGATCTTCTCCGGTTGTGAGCAAAAAGCCTTGTACGATTTGCCTACAAGGCTTTCAAGAAACTTGGAAATGAGAAAGACAGACTGGGAAGTGATGGGTTTTGATTTATCCACGGATTCCATTACCAGGAAGCGCGAGAAATTATCGGGCTTTGGAATGGAGATCGAAGACAAAGGAGGAAAAGATACTTCGGTGCGGCCCATTTTCAGGGACCGATCGCGTTTGGGGGGGGGGGGTGTTTGAAAATGCCCTATGATACATTGGAAAGCATAGAGACGGGGGTACTTTCTGCTTTGACCCTACCCTGGTAGTCAAAGAGGTCCCGGAGCTCCCTGCCTGGTAGACAGGCAGGGAGCCCATCGGCCGGAGCTTGACCAAGGCTCCGACGGCCACCGTTTACGGCTTCTACCCTTCACCTTTAAACACCTCGCCACGGTTGGACACGGCTTATGTATGGGAGCTCGGGGTCCGCGGTGTCGCTGCTCACCGTCACCATGAATACTCAAGGTGCCCCGTGCGGGGCTACCGCTTTTTAGCCAGTAACGACCTACTTAGAAAGACTTTCCCGGAAGCCCCAAGGGTTACCTACTGGAGAAACAGGAATCTAAAAGGTATTTCAGTGAATGCTAAAATAGGGCCTTCAAAGCAACCAGTCATAGCCAGCTGCTCCCGCCCCAGATGCAAGACTTGCAGGCGCCTGCAGACAGACAGCATTGTAAAAAGCACAGCTAGTAATTATGTCCACAAGATTAATTCAAGTTTCACGTGCACTTCATCCGACATTGTGTATATGTTGGAATGCTCAATGTGCCACAAACAGTATATAGGCGAAACGAGTCAACCTATGAGCCTACGTCGTAACGGTCACCGGGCAGATACTCGTAGCAAATCCTGCATAGCTGTAGCGCAGCATTTCAACCAACCAGGCCACAATTTTGATGACCTTAAGTTGTATATACTTCAGGCAAACTTTAAGTCTCCGAGGGACAGAAAATACCGAGAATCCTATTGAATTCCCAAATTCAACTCCATGGAACCTACTGGAAATTATGCGTCTAGGGGCAACTTGGAATCCCTGCGATATTCAGCAGGAATACAGAATTAGGCACTGTCTTGCAAACACCTTATCCAAAGACTATGACCCTTCCCTCTGTTCTTTACCTGGTCACCTAATTTCTTTTATTTTCGTTTTTTAGCTTCCAGCTTAATAATTGCCCGCATCCCTCCAACATTTGGTTTTGAAATTCCATTTTATTTATTTTATTTCTCTTTTTTTTTACTCTGCCTTATGTTGTTCCCCGTACTTCACCCTAACTTTATGTTTTCGTATTTGAGTTTCAGGACAGGTCTCTTCCTGGAATGTTGCCGTGGGTGACACGTGCCATTTTACCTGCCGGGTCATTGCTTTTTCTTTTGTGTGTGGGTTTGCGTGGTTTCCCTCCCGTTTTTTTTCTTTTTATTTTTCCTCGACCTAGTTTTTTTTCCCCATCTCAACCTTCTCTTTTGAGCTCAGGCTTGTAGATAGTTTCTGATAAGGACCCCACTCTCTCCGCCTGGACTGCTTCCGGCGGTTCCGAGAACCTTTCGGCATGCCCCGCGGCGGGTCAACAAACACCCTCTTCTCCTTTCTCTCCAAAAAGTCCCGGAATATCAACCCCCGGCGGACTTCCATGTGACCTACTTCGCGGCTCAAACTATACAACTTTCTTTACCCCTCAATATCTCCCTCGACATACTCCCAAACCAATCCGCTTTCTCAATTTCACTTCCCTCTTTCTTTCTCTCCTCTCACCTGGGGACCTACCCCTATATAAAGCGCGCCAGCCAGGCGAGATATTGCCCTGACGAAAGCAAGTCTCTTTGCTGAAACTTTGGCAACAATCGTGCTTTTGCCTTCTTCGAAGTTTTTCTATACTTTTAATATACATATACATGCATATATAGAAGAGGGCAAACGAAAAATAGAACCTACAGATGGAATACAAAATATTTACTTGTAAGCTTTAAGGTTTTTTATAGATATCTTGAGTTTATCGAAAGATTAAAAAGACATCTCCGCGATCCACCTTCCTTTCAACGTTCTTAAATATCTAAACAAAAACTAGGCTGTATATCAATCTAATAAAATATTTGTTTCTTGCGTAAAAGTTCCCTCTTACTTCGCCCTCCTGTGATGCTCCTAACGCAAAAAATAATCATCCAAATACCATTTCCATCCTACGACGCGCTTTCGAAGCTAGACGCTTGCACTGAAACATTCCTTGGTCAGCTCCCGCATACACCTTGCAAGAGGCGGCTTGTGGCACTGCGATGTGTGTTGGCTCGGATAAACATGACATATCTTCGTAAATAGTCTACGTTGCAAACGCACCAAATAAGCGCTGGCTTCTCTCAGAGGTCATTATTTTATACTTGTAATGCCACAGTGAACACATCAGACGGTTGGACTTCATCCACAAGGCAGGAATTTGTAGATGGTAAGGAATATGTTTAGGGTGATAATTAAAGCATTAGGTGCCTTACTTAAGCAAAATACTGCCGTGTAATATTCCCCGGCAAAAGGACATTCAAGCCAAATAACACCTAAACTAAGAACTAAGGCAGGGCCGAAGGGAAGAGCTTTTGGGGTTGATATATGTTTTCTCTCTTGTAAATATGTTTCGGTTCCCAACCAGCGTTTTATACTGTTCGGATCACTTACAAAACAGTCCCTGCAGAATATTTCTCTCCTAGACATGTTTCACAGATAAATCATCGCACCACAAATTTCTATTACCCACAATAGGCACTGTTTCCAAATCAAGCAGATTATAGAATCAACGTGGCCTCGCAGGCCTCTGCTGCGCCAAGAACGCATTTATTTCATCTGCTTTTCTACTTGCTATGCTCTTGTTAAACGATATTCCTCATAATATTGCGCCCCAGCCTAAACCTGAAATATTTCATCACTTGCAGAAGCATTCCTTTTATTTAAACAACAATACCAGTGTTCTTTCTCGCGAGCGCCTTTTTGGTGTATTTTAGTTACAACTGGCATGATCCCCCCCCCCCTAATTTTATCTCGTAATGTGTTTTTATGATTGTTTAAATTTTTCGTATAAATTGTCTTGCCACTGTTATGTCATACTGTTCTTGTTTACACTGCTCATCAGACTTTACTTGTTGATGTATGTCTGTCATATGACCAGGTATTATATACCTTAAGTGTTTTTTGTGCTATAATTTCCTCCTTAGGCCCCATTCCTAATGGCCTGCTGGGTCTGTAAGGTACTTTGAATAAAGCAGGTTAAGTCTAAACAACCCACTCCTTAAAATAGGTCTCCCTTTGTATATCGGAGTTTCCTGTCGGCATAAGCAGACACCCACCGGTGTTTCTTAATTTTATTGGGACTAAAGCGCGATTTGTGTCAACATGAAAACGTTTGTATTCCTAGTTTCATTTCTTATACTCCGCAAAACATTTCATTCATTGAAAATTACTTTAGTGTAGGAGCACTGTAGATTTTTCGCAAAATTCCGGCCCTCGCCTCCCATTTTTTAGCCAGGAAAACACTTTCAATGTATTCTATTCCGGGTTTCTGGCGTTTTCAGCCGTATTATATTATTCTGTAGATTACTCTTATCGAAATGAAGACAAAAAGGGTCATCTTTGTGTCAGAAATATGGCGGCCATATGGTACCAATGCAAAAAATCAAAAGAGAAATGATATGGGTGGACTCAATCTCAATTCTATAGTAGGAGATCGTGAAAAATATTAGCGGAGTTTTGCGACCAAACTTGTTCATATTTTCCCCTGAAAACGACATTCAGCAACTGGCCAGCTGCCTCAACCGCTTGGCCAAGGATAATATTGGATTTTCGTTTCTCTATAGTGTTATTGCTTCCAGTACATCTGTATCACGTCAAATCCTTCTCCGTGTCGTCATATAGATTTTTTTCCTGGCTGCCCTGCATTTTGAACCAGTCCCGGGAAGAAATACTAACGGTGAAAGCGCGATACACAGAGAAAACTATAGTGCCCTCTCAATAACACTTTCTGGGAACCGCGAAAAGTGCGACGCTTTCCAGATTTTCATTCACTTCGAGAAGGCTTCACTTCAGGGAAATAAACAAAACACACTCCAAGTAACAACACTGACCACTCCGAAAAAGGAATATATACCGCAGTCCGAATAAAGCAAAATTTACTAGCGGAAGAATAAAATAATCTAGTTTTAAAGATATTGTCTGCAAGGTGAGCTGACAGAAAAAACTTTTGAACTTTTTTCCCTCTATGTAACATCTCTGACGTATTGCGCTGCAGACTGTACACAGAACGGGACAACAACAGAGTGCAGAGTGTTCAGCGCACTCCCCTTAAAACATGTTTTTATTTATTTGCATACCTACTTCGCCCGTTGGGCATTATAGTAGGGGGGACAAATAATCGATATAAAATACAACATTGCACACTCTTTGAAAGGTTGAAGAAAGAAAAAAAAACAATTGTAAGAAAACATACAAGGTTTGCGTTAGTAAGCCACACACTGCAGACCGTGAGTACAATACTAATCACACATGTGGTACATTCTGAGGGAGCACATGAGACAGCATTAAAAACAAATATCGGCCAGGTAACAAGATACATTCATTTACACAGCACGCTGGCTAACATTGCAAAGCATAAATATCGGCCAGGTAACAAGATACATTCATTTACACAGCACGCTGGCTAACATTGCAAAGCATAAATATCAAAGAAAGTTTCAAATGGCGAGTACATTTTTATCCATACATATATTCTTGAATGGCAGTGGGGAACGTCACACCAGAAGCAACTTCGATTAGTTCAGGAGGCAGCAGGTTCCAATCGCGTATTGTACGGGGAAAAAAGGAGTTTTGGTATGTGGTTGTGCGCGCGCACATTTCTTTTATCTTGAGTAAGTGGTCGCGGCGCCCGGATATGTATGTTGGTGATTGTAGATAAGTCTCTTTGTTTAGTAGTGTGCGATTGAAGACGGCATCTCGAAGGAAAGAGAGGCGGGAAACAACACGGCGCAGTGAAAGATCTTCCAAACATATGTGCCGTTTTATTTCTGTGACACTGCTTTGGAATGAGTAAATGCCGGTTATGAATCGGGCTGCGCGTTTCTGTATCCTTTCTAAGCTATTGACAAGAATTTGTGTGTGCGGGTCCCACACAACGGACACGTATTCCAGAATCGGGCGAACGTTGCTTAGGTAAAGTGTTCTCTTGACATCTATTGGCGCGTGCTTAAAGTTCCGTTTAATGAAATTTAGTACTCGTCCTGCTTTTAAAGTGATGCTTTGAACGTGACAATTCCATGTCAGATCGGCGGAAAACGTGACACCTAGGTATTTTGCTTCGCTTGTTTCTGATAATGGGGAGCCGTTCAAGCAGTACTGTGTACCGAGTGGTTGACGCTTGCGCGTGAAGCAAATATGCCTGCATTTTGAGATGTTCAGGGACATAAGCCACATGTCACACCATGAAGAAATTTTATTTAGGTCTGTCTGTAATGCTACTCGGTCAGAGTCGTTATTAATTTCTCTGTAAAGGACACAATCGTCTGCGTACAGCCGGATTTTCCAAGGGATTCCTGTGCCAATGTCATTTATATATATAAGAAATAAAAGTGGAGCTAAGACGGAACCCTGCGGAACGAGAGAAGATACGCATGCATATTCTGATTCTGCCCCATTAATTACCACTCTTTGTAAACGACCTGTCAAATAGTTTTTGAGCCAAAAAAGGATGTTATCTGGTAAACCAAGAAGTGAAAGCTATTGGAGTAAGAGAACATGGGACACTTTGTCAAACGCTTTCTGGAAATCTCATAGTATGCAGTCTGTTCGTAATCCTTTATCAAATGATGTAAATATGTCATGGGTAAATTCCACTAACTGAGTTACGCATGAATGACCAGCTCTAAACCCGTGTTGGTAAGGAACAAAGAAACTGTTGTTTTGAAGGTGGGTAAAGATGGTAGTGTAAATTATGTGCTCCAGGGTTTTGCAGCACACAGATGTTAAAGATATGGGTCTATAGTTCATGACACTGTCTCGGGGTCCACTTTTATGAATCGGAACAATGTCGCCCATCTTCCAGTCTTCAGGTAATTCTGAGGTTTCAAGAGATTTGTGACACAGTACTTCTAAATACTTTGAGATGGCATGTGCGCCGGATTTCAAAACAGATTGGGTACTTTATCTGGACCTGGTGCCGAGTGTGGTTTTAATTTTTGGAGAAGGTTGACTATTCCAGAGTAGTGAATAGCAATATCCGGCATATCATCAAGTGCGTTGCTCAAGAAGACTGGAAGATGTTGAGGTACTAGCGTGGAATACACTGAGACAAAGTAATCATTAAAACAGCTTGATTTATCTCTATCATTGGTAACAGCTGCACTATTGTGGATTAACGGAGGGATACCAACATCATCTTTGCTGTTAGATTTCACCAGTTTCCAGAGTTCCTTTGGATTTTCTTTAATTCTAGAACCAAGAGAGTCAAAATACCGCTTTTTTCCTTCTGTGATTTTGACCTTGATTTCGGAACCAAGCTGTCGAAGCTTAGAAAGTTGCAGTGGATCGGGATTTTTTCTATACCGTTTGAATATACGATTCCTCTTATTAAGTAGAACCTTTATGGGTTTATCAAACCAAGGTTTATTTTTTCGGTGTTTCGCAGAAAGAAGCTTAGAGGGGATATGCAAGTCAATGAGCTTTAAAAGTTGCTTTTTAAACAGCAGCCATAACTCAGAGACAGATACAGTGCTGCTTTGTTCTGAGAAACTGTGGAAGCTTGACTCAAGCGCTTCAGAAATACGAGAGTAATTTCCACTATCAAAGAAATAAACTTTCCTGTGTTTCGGAGGCGGTATGTACGGTTTGGAAGCAACCAGACGGGCAACCACTGCATCATGGTCGCTTATTCCGGGAACTATGGAAACAGATTGAAGCAACGAAGGAGAGTTTGATATCAGAAGATCTAAGGTGGAAGCGGCATTGCTATGACGCCGTGTTGGTTCCTCCACGAATTGATAAAGACCATGTGTTGCAAAAAGATCGTAAAAAGCCAACGACAGGGATGAGTGCGAAGGAAGTACTGGAAGTTTGTTAATCCACTGCGCATCCGGCATATTAAAGTCACCACCGACGAGAAAGTAATCAGTTGAAACCGTAAGTAATATTTGAGAGAGGGTATTAAAAGTATGGCTGCTGTTGTCATTAGGCGGACGGTAAAATGCTCCAACTGTAAGCTGTTTGTTTTGTTCGAGAACAACTTTACACCAAACAGATTCACAGCTGTTAGCCTCAAAGTTGACTACGAAACTTGGCAAGCTGTGCTTGGCCAGAACAAAAACGCCCCCACCGTGCGTATTCCGGTCTTTGCGATAGGCCACATATTCCGCAGGAAATACTTCAGAGCTGGAAATCGATTCATCCAACCAAGATTCAGACCCGATAACAATGTCAGGGCCAAAAGATGATACGAGCCCTGTTAACTCGTCGGTTTTGTTCTTAACGCTTCGGCAATTGATAAGCATAATGTTTACAAGTGAAGGACGGCATGGCTCATACTTAATAAGGCTGTATCGAGGAACGCTGACGGTATCGCTAACTGCAGTAACAGGGATTGCTCGACTCCGTTTCAAGTTCACTTTTTTTGCAGCACGACAACATCCGTATCAGCGTCGTAAAGGAAGTCTCGTCCGTCCATACGAAGCTTATCATGCCTTAATTTATAGGAGGAAGAACGAGCCTTTGCAAATTCGGTAAGTTTCCTGCGGGCTAAGCGCACTGAACGAGAGAAGTCTTCCCTGATGGAAATGTCACTGGACTTCAGCTTCGGACCCGCCCCCAACACCGCATCTTTATCTTTGAATCTAACAAAGCGAACTATTATGGGGCGGTTTTTATCTTCACTGTAAGAGCCCAGTCTATGCGCTCGATCAATATTCAGTGGGTCAAGCGATACACCTAGCTTAGTAGAGCAGAACGCAACAACGGTTTCTTCGGCTTGTTTCCAGGTTTCGGACGGGTTATCCTCAAAACCAAAAAAGAGAAGGTTGTTCCTTCGTAGCCTATTTTCTGAATAATCCGTGGAAGCTTTCAAAGCAGCTATTTCTGCAGACGGGGCTTTGGAATCGGCCGAAGAGTTACTGGACTGCGAGCGAGCTTCTTCTAGAAGATTGACACGTTCAGTCAAGCTCTTCACTTTTTCGTCAGTGGCGAATTGTCGAGTCCGTATGTCCGCTAAATCCGACAAAATTCTTTCTTGACCTGACGCGAGCCTGGTAAGCATCTGCATGACAGCAGAGATATCTCCGGCGTCGATCGGCGTACTAGATTCCTGAATGCTATCAGGGCCTGGGTTCGACTCCACGTCGCCTGATAGGGCTAGGAGCAATTGTGACAATGCAACATGGCACACCGCGGACGTACAACGGTTAACAAACCAAAATAGCCAGTCTCTGGTGTCACTGCGGCGCAACCAGTTAAAGTCGTGGAGCATTCGTTCACTATATGCAACGCTGTAAAGTCGCATTTTGTAAGCAAACTGAAAATAAAAATGTTGCGTGCAGTAGCATCAATCTGATAAATTAGGTTCTTGTGGCATTAATTTGCTGTTCTGTGGAATAACAGGCACAGCATTATTGCTAGTAAATCTTTCAAAGGTTGCCAACCTTTATACCCGTGGTAGGACATAACCCTCAAACATCGTATAAAAAAGACAGGCTATTTAGGTCGTGACCAATTATCTATTAGCTGGATGACTGCCTCTGAACTGAATGATTACCTCTTGGTATCGCATCATAACGTTGCTTCCAACGAGAGCGTAAATAAAAGGTGATCAGGCTATATCAAAACTTTTCTCACTAAAACAGAAATTAAGGATTTCAAATTTAATAGGAATTAGGAATAAATCATGCCTCAGCTTTACAATTAATGGCATCGCTCAACTACTCTTGCTTACGGCGCGAAGGAAGAGGTGAATTTCGCAGCCGTAATTGGCTTAACTAGTGCTCCACAAAGCTCTAAACAGCTTATATCTTACCGTTAAAAATACTTCACTGAGGTGGTTACCTTTTGTGCCAAAATGCACACCGAGCTTTCCTTCAGGCTGTGTTTTGACTGCGAGGGATACAGTGCAATGTATACTGTAATAAGGTTTTTCCCTTACGAAATTTCAACACTGCCTACTGCTGAAATATAATCCTGTCATTACCATAGCCGAGATTTTTCATCCCTCTTCGACGAAGTTTGTTTATCCCTTTTTAAAGACTGGTGGTCCTAGTCGACTCGTCACCTACAATTTTGAAGACGGCACTAATATTATCGGCGTAGTGAATAAAAAAACATTCGGCAAAAATTAAGGATAATTATTTGTTTTTAATTAAAGATTGTTAACCCAAAACTTTCTTTTAAGTAAGGCAGCATGCAAGCAAATTTTTTATGTGCCGGAAGGGATTAATGTTGGACGTTCATCCTGCGAAAACACTGGATGGAGAAGAGAGTTTTCAGATAATAGCATTCAGACGAGCGCAGAACGACTTGCGCAGAACCGACTGCGAACTGTTCGCCAAAGTAACACATTACGGAACCTCCGCTTTTCCTCTTGTCATGCGCGTTTGCGAAAGTGCTCTAGAAGTTTCAGCGGTGTTCGCGACGCTTCTGTCACTGCACGCACTGGTAGAGACGAAAAGGCAGATGCCAACTCGTGCGACAGCATTTGCCGCTCGACTTACTTTCCTCTATGGGCAACAGGATTCTCATTAAGCAAAATATCAGCACATTGTTGTCGACGCAGTTTCATCTCTCCGAATGACATATTCCTGCACACACTGGGAGAAGAACACGTGCAGTAGTGCGATGGAAGGGGTTTGATCTAATCATAAGTGGCACTTCCTCTGTCAATGAGGGCTAATTTTCAAAAGGACGTACTAATTAAGTCTTGTTTCCGCGCAAGCAAACAGCCACCGAATGAGTGCCCGTGGAGTGTATACGGAGCGGCTATTTCTTTGCGTTTGCCAACATTGCAACGACACGCGTGCTAGCACTTCATTTGGAACGCCATCAATGTCTATACAGAACCTCGAAACAGAATCTCACTCCGCCCGAATAACTTCGATGTGGTGCTGTATATCACTGCGTTCGAGTGCACTGCCCCGCTGATTTTCGTAGCTGAGGACATTATACGACAAACATTTTTTCGGATGTAAAATATCAAGCACTAAACACGTTTGCCAGTATGAGCTGTTTCTAGCCGATCGCAATTCACAATTTTGCTATAGATTGTATTCCTCAGCGATGCACGCACGCAGGCAACCATGTGAGTGCGGCGTCTCTGGTTACGTCAGGCTCGGCGGGATGGCGGTGTTTGTCCGTGCTAAGCACATGACGTGTGTTGGCCGTTCCAAACTCTATCCCACCGACGCAAACTAATGCCTCGATTCCAATGAGAGTGCGAATAATAACATCTCTGTTGACACCAGCGTTGAGAATCGGTTTGGAACGGAGCAGGCGACGCATGCCAGTGTTTTTTTTACTTCTGCGTCGTGCACGTGCAGTGGCACAAGCCGCGCAATGTCCGTGGTGCTTCCGCCATATGCGCGGCCGTTTGCAGTGTTGACGAGCTAAGAAATACGACAGGTAAACTGACTAACCAGTTGTCTCTACAAGTTGGTGTAATAACCTAACGGATACCTATCAAAATGTTGCACTTATCTCTTCACAAAACGTGCGAACTATGTTCACGGAATTTAAAATGCTATCCACCATCCACCATTTCCAGTTATTGAACCTTGAACAGTCTTCTTTTTTCGACTACCCCTCCCTTGCTTCATGTCTCTCCGCTTCCCCAACAGGGCTTCACGCCCCCTCTTATAATAAAGGCATTCCTCCTCCTCCAGTCTTGCCCCTTACACTCGGAAAAACCAACCCATAAAGCATCTCTAAAAAATGGACACGGGGACTGCCGGTTAATTACACATGTTTTGCCTCAAAATACCTGTTCTTTTCATTGTGCTAAATAATGAGGATATGTAGGACAAATGCGCGCTGTTCCAGAAGTGTCGAACGGTTCTCCTTATACAAGCCTCTTGGTCAAGTCTCCTTTCACATTTGGCCGGAAGGCCGAATTGAGGCACAAACGGGTATATCTTCCAAGCCTCTGTTTGTATGCGTGACTGCGCGTGACTTCGGCGGATAGACAGAATGACCGCGGTTGACCTACGGCGGGAAGCCGCGCCCCTAAAGGGATCTGCACGTCATAATTGTGCACCTAATAACGCCTGTCAAGCACTAACCACAAGGACACACACTCACATGTGCTCATCTCCAGTACGCACGTACGAACACGTTTCCCGGTTATATTTTTATTCCTAAAAATCTCTCGCATAATCCTTCTGGCAAGAGAAAGAGCAATAAAGAAATGCAGATTCTCCCGAATAAGAGATAGGAGCGTACGTAAGCAATCTTTCATTTGGTTACCTCCTTGCATTCACCGTGACGTTATCGGAGTCCTTCAACCCCTCCTGAACACAGTGAACTCAAAACGTCATACTTACAGCGAACCCATAGCCCCATGTCCGTAGCACGACAATCATATTAGAAGAAATCATGTTTACATGTCCTGAAGTAGTTATTACTTCTAAAAAGGGATCTCACACTCATGGACAGTGTAGGCACAAGTCGAAGTCATAAGGCGTTGCAATTAAAACAGTCATATAACATTGTACACGCAATCAAGTACAGCTCAGTACTGAAGACATCCTTGCCATGCATGATACAATAAACTCTATGTATACCTGTACAGCGTATTGCATCCAAGGCGCAGATTAGAGTCATAGTATCACGTGGTAACGCAATTGTAATCGTAATCTATAAATCGCGGGCATACACTTTACTTGCCGTATCTTTATCGTAATTTTTATTGTAAACGTGGTTGATAGTTTGATAAGCAGGGCCACGTACGTGTATTTGGCGATTATTTAAGTTGGCAAGTGTGATGTCAGGAAAGTCGAACGTGCCCGATGACCGTCTTAGGTAGTGTCTCCCGGAAAGGTGGCGCACTAACTGCTTCTACGTCCACGTGTTCGTTCGTACCTTTCATAGTTTATAACACCACTCATTATGCTATAAGAATAGTGTGAGCATTCTTGACCACACCCCCGGCTGTGGAGAATTCCAGAGGACAATTACCGCACTTCAAGCTCATCTGTACATACTCATCAGCACCAGCCCATGCGGCATTGTTTCATCATATTGTATGGACGTGATCATCATCATCGTAAGTTTGGGGTGCTTGCTGCTAGAACGCCTGAATAAACGCCATTCCTAGTCCTTGTGTCTCAAGCGGTGCAGGGTGCGTCCAGGTCCCGCTATGCACCTCTCCGTTCTCTTTCCTGGAGCTCCGCTAGGGTCGCCGTTTAACGCACCTGACCATGACAGTGACGCAGGGATGGGCCAACGCTTCGTCCTGCGGTCCAGGGCAGTGCTTCATCACGAGCCATCAGCACGATCCCACGAGCTCCGCTGGCCGTCGGGGCGAGGATGTTGAAGACTGGCTCGACAGCTTCGCTGAACGGTTCATCGTTCAAACCTGCAAACGCTCAACGGTTAAAACGTTCAACGGTTGGGATGATAAACATGAGCTACTAACGCCGCCTTTGCCCTCACGGAGGTAGCCCAAAACATGTTATTTTAACAATGCAAGTACCAGCACTGATTGGGACGGCTTCCCTTCAGATCTGCGCCTGATTTTCGGGTCCTCGGCTGCGCGTTCCGCAGCTGCGAAGAAAAAAACTTGCGGTGCGCCTGCAACGGCCGAATAAAACGTACACTTCATACATTGAAGACGTCCGTGCGCTCTGCCGCCGCGTTGACAAGGACATGACCGAGGCTGATCTAGTGCATCTCAATCTGAAAGGTATCGAGCAGTTTGCATTCACCGCCCTTGCCCTTCAAAATCTTACCACCGTTTCGGCTGTGACTGCCACTTGCAAGCGCCTGGACTCCCTTCAGTATTCGCGCATTCAGCCGAGAAACACCGGTTCAGCAGCTTGGAGATGGATATCTTTGCTCTCTTGTACGGCCATAATCAGGGAAGAACTCACCAACCACGTCCCCTCATGTGCACCCAACTCTCCCTACTCTGCTGAAACGCCAGGTGTACGAGAAATAATCAAATTAGAGCTCTCGTTGGTGATCAATCAGGCACCTCCCGGTCTTGTGGCTCCGTTGGCCAAGCCGTTCTACTCCGACGTTGCTGGACGCGCACCCGACCCACTAGCCCCGGTAAGCCCTCATCATCACCCAGGGTATGTTTCTGCATTCCGTTTCGCTTCTGGGCCATGCCGGTACTACCCCACATGGCTACAGACCCGTCCAGTGCCACCGGCAAATCTACCCGTGTGTTCTTACTGTGGAATACGCAGTCACATTGCCCGAGTTAGCCTCCGGCGCAAGCAGGATGAACGACATGGCTGTGGCATCTACGAGCCCGATGAAATGAACCCCCGCTTCAGTTACTGACAACAAGCCTACTAGTCTTCGTCACGTCGTTTCCAGCCTCCTGCTGATCCTGCTGATGTTCCTCGAAATATTCGCGAGTCTCGGCGCCGAGCTGCCTCTTCGTTGCGCCGTTCGCTTTTACCCCTTACGTCCCATTGTGCACGATGATAACCACCACACGGAAAACTAGGCCACACAGTTTATTGGGGAAAACTGCATCAATTAGGACGGCACAAAAACTTCCAGAGCATACGTGAAACTTATGTCAGTGTTAGTTGAAGGCATTTTGTTTAACGCGTTGGTTGACACTAAGGCAAGTGTCACGATTATCCATGCTGATTTGTGTAAAAGACTAGGAAAACGTAAAACTCCATACGAGGATGATCTATAGCATGGTGCTAACAACGCGTTCATACGAAAGCAAGGAAAGTGTACAGTTCGCGTTTGTATTGAGGGAGTTTATCGCCACATCCAGTCTGCCGTGCTTTCCCCGTGCCCGTACTTGCTTATCCTTGGCTGGGACTCCCTGTCTTCGACGTCTGCTATAATTTGTTGCTGCTCGCCCACTATCAGCCTAACGGACACATAACATCCTGTACGCTTAAAACTCGTTCCCTTCGTCTGGTGTTGACTGATGACTATGTGTTACATCCACGTCACCAGCGCGTCTTTTCGGTTTCTGCTGGAACAGCTACTAATGGTGACATGCTAGCCATCCCTTCTGGCCGTCTCTTTTCTCGAAGTATCGCCGTTGCTACCTGCATCATCCGGTTTTCCAGCGGGCGAGCACTATAATTCCTGTGCGCAACACTACACCAACAACAGTTCTACTTCCAGAACGCTGCACTATCGCTTCTGTGTCCGACAACCAGATCACCATTCTTCACAGCATTTCCGCCTCAGCTACCCCTTGCCCTTCGCTGAAACCGACCGCCCCGCAGTCTTCTCTCGCATTCCCTATCAGCCCTGACCATACACAAGTTGGCAGTATTGGAAGTTTTAAACGAGCATCGGGGCTTCTTTGATTCCCATTCCAAGCTTTTCACGCAAACAACAACCACCGCGCATCGAATTCAAACGGATGGGGACACCTATGTTCGCCGCCACCCGTTTCGTGTGTCTTCCTCGGAAAGAAAGATAATTAAGGAAGATCTGGCAGACATGCTAAAACGCATCGTTAATCGGTCCTCCTTAAGTTCATGGTCCTTTTCAGTCGTATTGGTAGGAAAAAAATACGCCTCCATGATATTTTGCTTGGACTATCAGGCCTTAAACAAAATTACCTGCAAAGAAGCGTATCCAATGCCACGAATAGATGACGCACTAGACTGCTTACAAGGATCCGAATATTTTCGAGCCTGCACCTTCGTTCAGGCTATTGGCAAATTATCATGCATGAGTCTGGCATGGAGAACGCTGATTTACCCCTCCTGATGGTCTATATAAATTTAATGTCATGCCGTTCGGGCTCTGCAAGGCTCACGCCACTTTTGAGCGGATAATAGATACTGTGCTCCGAGGACTCAAATGAAAAATTTGCTTTTGTTGCTTTGACGACATCGTTGTCTTTTTGTCGACGTTTCATGACATCGATGGCGTCTGGATGTGTCCTCCCGTGCCTCTCCAAAGCCGGACTTCAGTTAAACTCGAAAAAATGCCGCTTTCCTAGTAACACAATCTAAGTGCTCGGTCACATTGTGAGCAAAGAAGGCATACGACCCGACCCCGACAAAGTATCTGCAGTGCTACACTTTTTTCGACCGCTTCAAGTTAAGGAGCTTCAGAGTTTTCTGGTGCTAGCGTAGTATTTGCGTCGTTTCATCCAGACCTTTGCTACCATTGCATCCCCTCTGAACCAACTCCTACAGGCGGGCACTCCTTACGTCTGGTCGAGTGAGTGCCAGCATGCTGTTTAAAACGCTCAAATCCGCTCTCACATCTGTACCAGTGTTCAGTCATTTCGACTATACAAAGCCAATCATACTTCACACAGGCGCAAGTGGGCAAGGAATAGGTGCTGTCCTGCTTCAAAGAGCGATGCCCAGCTCAAAGAGCGGGCTATTGCTTACGCAAGCTGCTCACTAACACCGGCTAAGAGAGATTACACCATAACCGAGCAGGAGTGTCTTGCCACAATGTGGGCTATACAAAGGTTACGGCCATATCAGCACGGTACCCACTTCACAGTGGTGGCTGACTACCATGCAGTTTGCTGGCTGTCCTCACTCAAAAATGTCTGGACGTCTGGGCCGCTGGATTCTACGGCTCCAGCAGTATAACTTTACTGTCACCTACAAGTCAGGCGAGAAACACCTTGACGCCGACGGCCTGCCTGGGTGCCCAGTGGCCTCCCCTTCGCCTTCAGTTGTTCCGGAGCTCCCGACTCCAAAGTGCCCTCTTGCAGCCATTACCTCTAAAAGCGTCGCTGGACTTCCCGATTTGCCATCTTTGCAACGTGCGGACCCGTATTGTGACCCCATCATTGATCGGTTGACAGGCCGCGTCTTACCTCCAAACAGCCGTGCTCGTCGTCAAGTGCAAAATTTCTAGGTACACCAAAGCATGCTTTATCGGTGCAATTACCATCCTACTGGACACAAGTGGGTCCCTGTCGTCCCTCGTTCTCTCCGGCAATCAATTTTAGAAGCGTGTCACGACGCAGCGACCACTGGACATCTGTCTTCGAAAAGACGTACGACCGCATTCGTGGTCGCTACTTCTGGTCTGGCCTCTCGGCAAGCGTGGCTAAATACGTCGGATTATGCCCTTCTTGTCAGCACCGTAAGTGACTGACAACTCCACTTGCCGGCTTGCTCCAGCCTCTGCCCTTGCCCGGTTGCGCCATCCGAGACTATTGTACGGGCCATTGCCTTGGACACAGTCGGGATACCGGTGAATTGTTACGGCTGTGGACCACTTGACTCGATACGCCGAAACAGCGCCAGTACGCTGCTGTACAGATATAAAAGTGGCCAACTTTGTCTTGGGTACATGATTGTTTTCCTTGGGGCACCACGCGTCCTCCTTAGAGATCGCGCCAGGACTTTCCTCTCCAGCGTACTCGAAGAGCTTCTACGTGCTTCCGACATCGTTCCCCAAACCACCTCTGGCTATCATTCCCAGACGAACGGTTTAACCGAAAGATTTTATAGAACCCTCTGGGACATGATATTAATCAGCCCTGACCATCGAAATTGGTACCTAATCATACCATTCGTCACCTTTTCCTACAATGCTGCAGTACAACGAACAACTGGATATTCCCCGTTCTTTCTCGTGTTTGGCCACTCATCTTCTTTTATACGCGACCTAACTTTCTTCTCGGCACCTGTTTCTTCTCATACACCACTTCACGAGCAGTATATTTCAAGGCTCGCCCATTGCCGCCAGCTTGCTCGGTCCCGCACTTAAGCTGCTCAGGAACTGCGCAAAGTTCGGTACGACTCCTCCCATTGCCCTGTTCGCTTTCGACCGGGAGAAGTGGTGCTTCTTTGGACTCCTGCTCGAATTCCTGGCCATTGCGAGAATTTCTACACCACTTCATGGGTCCCTACCTAATCGTCCAAGAAACCTCTACGGTCAATTACCGAGTCACTCTAGTGAACCCTTCCCCAGATCGCCGCCATCGTGACACGGAAATTGTTCACGCCTCACGACTGAAACCGTACCAGCGCCGTTCCCCACAATGACTTGCTGCCCGGAGGCCGCTTTCACCGGAGGGGGGGCGGCGGAGATGGCGAAGTAGTGGGAGCATTCTTGGCCACACTCCCGGCGGTGGAGAATTCCAGAGGACAATCCCGCACTTCGACCTCATCTGTATATACTCATCAGCACCAGCCCATGCAGCACTGTTTCATCATCATCTGCGGACATGGTCATCATCATCGTGTGTTTGGGGTGCTTGCTGCTAGAACGCCTCATTAAACGCTGTTCCTGGCCCTTGCCTCTCAATATGCACTCAACTAAAGCTCAGATGCCCGCAGGGGCGCCTTGCGTTTCAAGGTGACGGTACTGGCGACACCGCGGACCCCGAGCCCATGTGGGTTGGACCCACCCACGCCCTCGGCTGTGCGTGGCTTTGCCGTGTCCGGGGAAAAGGGCATCCTGGTGGTTGAGCCAAAGCCAGGGTTGTTTTGGACCTTCATGGCCCCCTGGCAGAGGCAACACACCACTTCGGCCCCCGCTTCCCGTAGACGGTGCCCCCAGTCTGACCCGACCTGGGGGGAATCAGCCAGTCGCCTTTTCCTGTCCTCTTCTTCATTCTTTTGCTTTCCTATCGTCTTTCCTAACCCTGTCCTGTCATCTCCTTTCTTCTTTGTTTCCATGCTTCTCCAGGCGGCGAGGGTTAACCCTGTGCAAAGACATCACTCTTGATTTCAAGCATAGGGTTATAGTGGCAAGGTACGGTTAGCGTGTGCTGAAAAAGCCACGTTCCCTTGTTGGGCTCGGTGGTGGGCGACCGGCCTTGCCACCGAACACATACTTGTTGTATGGCATCTTCAAATCCCTTTTCTATGAATCGCTCTCTTAAAAGGGGGCGCACCGAGGCAACCACCTTCGAATTTTTTCTCTCAAAGAAGCAAGAGTGTTTTCCACGCTTTCACGTGATGCACTCGGAAAATGAGAACACAACAATGAGAAAGATGTCACCATTTCTTGTGTCCAAATGTCTGTCGAACCTCATTGGGGCTGGCTACAAGGCACAAAAGATGTCCAATGGCGACCTGCTGATTGAAGTTAAAGATAAGACTCAATGTGACAAGCTCCTCAAAGTTGACAAAATTGGTGACACCGCTGTTACTGTCAGTCCTCACCGCTCCATGAACACCGTGCGTGGTGTTATAAGTGAAGCAGACCTCCTAGACCTTACTGAAAATGAACTCCTCGAAGGCTTCCATGAGCAAAATGTCATCAAAGTTCAGCGGATAGTCATCCGCCGTGAAAACAAAGAAATCCCTACCAAACACATTGTTCTCACCTTTGGCACAACGGTTCTCCCGGAGACCGTAGAAGCTGGCTACGTGAAAATCCGAGTCAGACCTTACATCCCGAACCCGCGCCGGTGCTATACTTGTCAGAAATTCGGCCACGGATCACAGAGTTGCAGGGGTAAGCAGACATGTGCAAAATGCAGCAAAACCGACCATGTGTCGGAAAGCTGCACTGCCCCACCACACTGTGTCAACTGCAGCGGTGACCATGCTGCATACTCACGCTTATGCCAGCAATGGAAAAAAGAAAAAGAAATCATTGCGTTGAAAGTAAAAGAAAACATCTCTTACCCCGAAGCACGCAGGCGTCTTGCTATCACGCATAAGATAGCATACGCCGACGTGGCGCGTCAGGGGGCGGCGCCACGTGCGGCAACCGTCCAATCAGGGACCTCGTTGAGAGGGCCTGAGGAGACATCTTCAGCCCCCCAGGTGCAAACAGCGACACCTGCTGCACCTCAAGGAAATGGTGGCCCGAAAATGGCCAATGTGTCAGCTGCAGCCTCGCGGTCGGCACAGCTGACTAACACCACTGAGACGGTTGTAACCTCACAGGAGAACCGGAGGCCAGCCAAGGCCCCAGGTCTCAAACCGTCAACAAAGAAGCCTTCTTTGGAGGCTATGGACACAAGTGAGCCATCCTCTGCGTCAATCACGCCGAAGGATCGCCACAAACCACTGGAGCGTACGAACTCCCAGGAACTGATAAAAAAAGCAGAGCTCCCTAAGGTGTCTCCTACTGGAAAAGGCTCTGGCAGCTAACAAGCTGAGCCTGTCTTTAGTAACAAACTTCTCAATACTAGCAATGGCTTTTTGTAGTGTACTGCAGTGGAACTGCAGGGGGCTTCTGAAAAACTTGGATGATGTTAAAGAGCTGCTGTGGGAGCATGCACCTCTGGCAGTGTGTCTCCAAGAAACCCACTTAAGCAGCAAACACACAGACTTTTTACCCCAGTACATCACATACAGAAAGGACAGGCAAAACACCAACCAACCATCGGGTGGTGTGGCTATTATCCTTCAAAGGTCAACCACAGCTAAGGAAGTTATACTCAGGACTGAACTAGAGGCTGTAGCTGTGAGAGTTATATGGTTGCAGCGACTAATAACAATTTGCTCCATTTACATTCCCCCAGACAAGCGACTACAGAAATCTGAATTTGAAAATCTAATGGACCAGCTCCCAGAGCCGTACATAATAGCAGGAGACTACAATGCCCATCATCCTCTCTGGGGCTGTGAAAACTACGATTCAAGAGGGCGAATGATAGAAAAGTTACTAGTCTCCACTGGAGCTTGCATATTGAACAAAAAGAAGCCCACATACTTTAGTCCCACGCACAAAACATCCTCATCAGTTGACTTAGCGCTCTGCACTGCTACTCTCTTCCCACTACTGGACTGGCACGTCCTGGATGACCCTTATGGAAGCGACCACTTTCCAATCGTGCTGAAAGAAAAGGTAGTGTCGACACATGGGCAGAACAGTGTACCACGATGGAGGATGGGGTCTGCGGACTGGAAAAAGTTTCGACAGCTCACCTGTCTTCCACGTGACTATCTAGATTCACTGGACATCGACAGCGCACTTTCCTTTATCGAAAAGCACATATTTGAAGCAGCTAGTGAATGTATCCCACAAAGTTCCGGTAATCCAAAAAGAAATCCGATTCCTTGGTGGAATGAGGACTGCCAAAGTGCTAGGAAAAAACAAAATGCATCATGGCGCCTTTTCCGTAACTCTCCCACGACTGAAAACTACATAAACTTCAAACGCATCAAATCCCAATCGAGGAGAGTGAGACGGATAGCAAAAAGTGAGAGTTGGGAGAAGTTCATAGAGGGCATTAACTCTTACACCGACCAAAATAAAGTATGGAATAGGATACGCAAACTGCAAGGGCAGCAGACTTGCCCCCGCCCTCTAGTTGATAATGCTGGTGGCACTCTGGAAGATCAGGCGGATGCATTGGGAGCATACTTTGAGTCGGTTTCGAGTGCAGCGCACTACTCAGCCAAGTTTCTTAAATTGAAACGTAGAGAAGAAAAACTGCAACTTCATCGTAAATCACCTCCAAGTGAGGCATATAATTCTGAGTTTTCTATTGCTGAGTTCGAAGCTTGCCTAAACACACTTGGTGAAGCAGCACCTGGACCTGATAATATTCACTATGAAATGATCAAGAACTTGCACCCAGAAACTCAACTTCCATTATCATCACTTTTTAATAGGATCTGGAACAATGGATATATCCCTCCAAGGCTGAAAGAGGCCATTGTTGTTCCAGTATTGAAGGAAGGAAAGGACCCAGCAGTTGCATCGAGCTATAGACCTATAGCTCTGACTAGCTGTTTGTGCAAAGTATTTGAAAAAATGATCAACCGAAGAATAATGCATTTTCTAGAAGCAAACAGGCTCCTGGATCCATTCCAGTGTGGCTTTCGAGAACAAAAATCCACGCTTGACCAACTTGTGCGCTTGGAGTCCCAAATAAGATATGCGTTCGCGCATAAACAGTACTTTCTGTCCGTATTCTTTGACCTTGAAAAGGCCTATGATACTACTTGGCGGTTTGGTATATTGAGAGATCTTTGTGCCCTTGGGATACAAGGAAATATGCTAAAAACAATTGAAAGCTACCTCTCTGATAGGACATTTCGTGTAAGGATAGGCAGTACTCTGTCTAAACCATTCACACAAGAGACAGGGGTGCCGCAGGGAGGTGTGCTGAGCTGCACACTTTTCATTGTGAAAATGAATTCCATACGCACTGTACTTCCGCCAACCGTGTTTTATTCAGTGTATCTTGACGATGTGCAGATCGGCTTCAAGTCCTGCAATCTCTCTTTTTGTGAACGCCAAATTCAGCTGTCAGTGAATAAGCTCTCCAAATGGGCAGATGAGAATGGCTTCAAGTTTAACCCCTCTAAAAGTGCGTGTGTACTGTTCTCGAAAAAAAGGGGCATTGCCCCTGCACCAGAAATCTACTTAAATGGACAGCTGCTTCCTGTTAAAACAGAACATAAGTTTCTCGGATTGTTTTTCGACTCGAGACTCTCGTTCACCCCCCACCTGAAGCATCTGAAACTGAAGTGTTTTAAGGCAATGAATGTGCTCAAGATACTAGCACACATGAAATAGGGCACTGACAAGAAGTGTCTACTACACCTGTACAAAAGTCTTGTTTTGTCCCGCCTAGATTATGGATGTGTAGTTTATGGGTCAGCCTCTAGCACTGCACTGAAAATGCTTGATCCTATCCACAATCTGGGCATCAGGTTGGCCACAGGGGCCTTCCGCACTAGTCCAGTACTGAGCCTCTATGCTGAATCAGACTGTTGGTCTCTGGAGTACCAGCGAACTTTTATTGGTATTATTTATGCCCTGAAGGTTACGTCACAGCCCGAGCACCCGTGTGACTCCCTGATTAGAGATAACTCAAGAATGCTGCTGTTTTCAAATCGACCTTCCTTAGCTCAACCGTTTCCACTGCTGATCAATTCCATCTCTACAAAACTATCCATCTCGTTTGATGACACCCTCAAAATGACCCCAGATGAATGCGTGGCACCCTGGGATACAAGCATCATATCATGCGACACCTCATTTAGACAAGTAGACAGGAAAGGCTCACTATTGGAAGTCAAACAGCACTTCGCCTACCTCCAAGACAAGTACAAGGCTGCTCAGGTTTTCACTGATGCATCGAAAACCAAATCGGCTGTGGCCTGTGCAGTTGTTGGGCAGCATCTTTCAATAGCAAAAACAATGCATAAAAACACAACCATATTTACAGCAGAATCACACGGAGTATATCTGGCTGTGGACCACATTATCACAAGCAAAACACAAAAGTCTGTTATCTTCACAGACTCACTCAGCGTTGTCACGGCCCTGTCCACAGGAAAGGGCACCAAGAATCCCACATTTACTGCCCTTCTTAAAGCTCTGTACAAAGCACACCAACTAAATTTAGAAATTATAGTGTGCTGGGTTCCTGGCCATTGTGGCATAGCTGGCAACGAGGAAGCCGACCAGGCTGCTGCCAGAGCAGCTGAAAGAACCAGTATTGACATCACGCAAGTACCTTACCTGGATATGAAACCAGCAGTAAAACACATACTCCTTCAGCTCTGGCAGAAAGAATGGGACGGAGAAGTAAACAACAAGCTTCACTTGGTACAACCTATAATCGGCCGATCAGCTGCCAGGGAAAAAAACAGGGCCTTTGAGGTCTGGCGATGCAGACTACGAATAGGACACACACATGGCACGCATTCCTACCTCCTGACTGGTGACCAGCCGCCAAACTGTGCCAGATGTGGCGAGGGTCTTTCAGTCCTCCATGTTTTGGTTGAGTGCTCGGCCATGGAACCAGAAAGGAGACGCTATTTCCCGGAAATGTACCGTAAGAATATGCCACGGCACATTGCAATGTTTTTATCAGACTGTCCTGTGTTCGAGTTCAGCAGAGTTTTAGAATACCTTGATGATATCGGTTTTTTAAAGCAGGTTTGTTTTAGGAAGTAGCATTCTCGTCCACCTCATTACCTTGTTCATCCGTAGGGTTCTAATTACCATGACCCTATACACCGTTAGCTCATTCCATGCCTCATCACACTCCTCACTCATCTTTTGGATCCGGCCCTTTACACCGAAGTAATTTTATGCACTATTTGCACTCATTTCATCAGCACATTTTTACCTCATCGTAGCAATGGCGCTCTTGGCCTTTGATGCCCTTGCGCCAAAAAACCCCACCAGAAGAAGAAAGCTCAGATACCTGGTTCGGCTGGCAAACGACCCCTGTTTAAATTCCGTTGGATTGTGCCGGCTTCCGCCGTTTGCAACGAGCTGCACATTATGCGTCATAAAAACTGTGTGTAAGAGAACCTATTGAGTCGCATGCCTATTCTTTGTTTTCCGCATTAACTAGGTTTTTTCACTGCTGTTTACGTTAAACGTGGTGTCAGTGTAATCCTAGGGAGGAGGTCTTTAAAACAAAATAAACTTCCGTGTCGTCGCCATGGCCTCTTTAGGAATGCCCACCCAAAAAAAGAAACAAACGTGCGTCAAAACACATCGCTATCGCTGTTTTGTGCTGAGTTGAACCAGATGAATAAGATGAAAGGGCATGTGTCGTGCTGGGGAGAACCTCCTCCGGCGGGCTGTATGGCATCGTTGCATACTACGCTCAGACTACAATGTCACTACAATATCAGTACATTCACTACCCTACAATGTCTGTTCTAATTCAAACCACTATCTGGCTACATAGGTTTAAAATAAATATAAAAACATTTTTTTCTCGCCAGTAGCACGTGTTGTGTGCGTCAGCACTAGACTATTACTTATTCCTTTATTTTTATAAAGCAAAACCCTCTTATTTCATTTGTACGTAGAAAAAATATTGTATATTGTGTATTTACTTTTATTTGTTTATGCTGCATGCAATCGTTTATAGATCTATGAAAATGTTTTGTTTGCATCCAGTGGCCTGAGGCACAATATTGTGTAAGGAGTTTGAACTGTGTTAGCCAAAAGCGCTTGCTATCTAATTGTCCTGTTGCACCTATTTTTTGCCTTATTTCTGCTATGTTGATTTGCTTTGTTTCGCTATGCCTTGTAAAGGTGACATGGCCCCGTCAGGCATTTGTTTGCCTTTAGCCTCAACACCCGAGATAATGCCCGTATAAGAATTGTTTCTAGTAACTGCAAACAACAATAAAATTGGCGTGACCCAATTCTTTTCCTAATGGGGCAATGAAAAAGGCGCCGGGTGGCCCTTGCGCAGTAACATTTAAAAGTTGCACGGTGTTAGGTTTTTTTTTTCTTTACGCTCTGTTCTACATACTTGCTGTTCTATAAACGCAACCAGCCGACTTCACAACCGCAGATAATAATTTTCTGTTTTCATGAATTTGCATAAAAAAACGGCGAACATTGCAGGAGCTTATCCGCGAGATGTTCTTCTTATTCATTTTCGTTATATGTTGGCCAACACCGAAAAATTTTAATTGCCCTATTGTTGCTCGGGTTGCGTAAATTTACACATAAAACGTTAAACGGCCACAAATATATTTTTCAGACGCAGTGTATTGTTGTAGACCATGAAATAAACGTAACATTACATAACACGCATAACTCTTTCTTTATGACCACGTTCGGGAGCGTTGACATACAAACGGCCATGCCATAAGCGTTTTTCTGGTGGCAGAATTTTACGGCCGGCAAGAGATTGCCCCATAACTTACAACGAGCATGGCGTATAGTCTTCACGGGGTTTAGTGCACGAATTTCTAGGCGGCTATTCAAATGGACGAAACAAGCAAAGAACCCCACCCCCAGCGACATGTAAATCTCGCTGAACGACTTGCAAGTCACGAGTGATTGAAGCGTGCGCTGCAAGGGACCGCTTTAAGGCGTCCTAAGTGAAGCGCCCTCATTGTGGACTCCCGCCTACCACCACTAGTGCACAAACCACGAATCCCTAGTTTGATGCAATAGCATAAACAAGCAGAAAACTGCATTGGCCTAACGGGACCACTATATTCACAGTAAAGTCTCCACTATACCGCAGTTTTCTAGGAAGCCAGTAGAACTTTACGCACACCCCAACAGGTTCACAGACGAGGTTCGTCGATAGTGGCGCGCAAGCTAAACAAACTGGCAAAACTGACGAGGGAAACATAAAAAGAATGGTGTTATTCAAGAAACCTAGAGGGCGGAGGAGTAAACGGCTGGAAATGAATGGGGAACGAAACGATAGGTCTGGATTGGGTCTCTGCGTAGGACGTGGCGAGGGATGGAATCCCGAACACAACAAGGGAAAGCAAGTAGACACGCACAAAGCGCTAAAATCCAACAGTTCTATAATAAGAGATGAAAAACTGGCCTATAGGTCGTAATGCGTATTTGTTCATGCCATCTCCAATTAAAACATTACGCACCTTCTTTCATAACGCCTCAGCGGCAGTTCTAAAACAATAGCCTAAGCGTTCGCCATCAAATGAGCGTGTTATATATCTCGCTGAGGTTATTTTTGTGTTTCCCAACAATTGCGCAGTTGTCCAACAGAGATTCGCAATCATGTTGCTTGAAGTGTGATGTCAGCCATCGCCCTATGCAGCTCTTCGCATAGTTTGATGGCCCAAAATCTCTGGTGCAGTCTCCGCTTTTGCGCACAGCTACGAGGAATCATTTCTCCTCAACCTAGATTCTGACGATCAGCCGCCAAGTTTACATATTCATCGATAGAACCAAACACCAAACCAAGCACGGGTAGAGATGTCAAGGGCGTCACCTGCACAGAAAGCGCCGGTCTTGTATTCGCACCCGAATCACTGCTACATCAGTCACAGCTTCCATCCCTTATACAAAATTTACACCTGACTACGCAAATTGCGTAAAGTGTCCAGACTACAGTGTGCAATCCGTACAGGAATAGCGTTTGAGCGGTACTACGAAATTAAGTTTCTCTCTTGGTTACCCTCCTCTGTGAGCGCGCCTATCGCCTCCTCATCACTCAAGTTCTAGAGTGGAGCGCAAGCGAGATTGCGTTCTGAGATAGGTAAAAGCCTGGCCATTCCAGTGGACGCCTAGAGTGATTTCCGGTTTGCTCGGTACTCCTATTCTATTACTTGCAGCAACTGCTAAAAGAACCCTGCTGTACGATGCTAGAAGTGAACATCCGTATCTGGAGCGAATGAACTAATGCTGAACCCGAGCAATGCTACTGTTTGTTTATAAGGCCCATGGTCTTTTTTACAGTATATTTCCTCCCGCCTATGTTCTACGCATTTTTTCAAGTAAATGAGGGTTGTGTGGGTTTTTTTAAGTGCAATGCACTTCTTAAGCGACCCTGAACCTGCGTCCACCGGCGATGTCCGCATCACATACCCACGTGGGGGATTGGCCAGGAATCTCCTCGTCTTCCTTGGCAACGGGGGGAGATGGGCGCGCGCTGCCTGGCCGCTGACATGGCACAGACCCACGTGGGGGATTGGCCAGGAATCGGGCGTGAGAAGGGCTAATTCACCCGCTTAAATGCATCTTTCTTTCTTTGTAGTTGTGTGTGTGTGTGTGATCTCTCTTTCGCGAACAATACCGAACCACGCAAATTCAACTCGTGCGTTCGGACTTTCACATTCTTCCCCTCGGGGAAATGCGGGGAATTTTTTTGGTCGGTTTAGAGATGGGGTGCTGTATTTCTAGCTTCACATTCGAAGACCACCGCTTGCACTTATCACGGAAATAAATATCGCAGTCCCCAGTTACGCGAACATTACCACGTTATGCAGATTCCACTGCGAAAATGCGAACTGGAATTCCTTGAAAATTTCATTGGGCCTACGGCAATCAAAATGACTATGGCGATTCCTATAAATACCGACACATTTAAAATCTTTTTTATTTAACTGGCTTTGTTTTAGTAGTAACTGCTTTTCGCCTTTATGTAGCGCGGTTTTTGATTGTTTTTTTCTTTATTCCCTGGCGAAACTTTACGTATATATGAAATTATGGGAATTCAAAATTATGGGAATTATGGGAATCCATAAGTATTACGGAATCGTTCCTTCAGCCGAGTGGAGGGGGCAAATTGAGTAGAAGAGGACTCAGAATACGACCCGAAATCTACGCCGCTATTCTCTCTCTCGAGAAAACAATCCACAAAGTCTACCACTGCGATCCACAGCTGAAAAATGAACCTATTTCCAGTCCGTTGTGCATATTGTTGCAAACCATGGCGTTTGTTTTGTTTACTTTTGTGTTTTTTCGCCAGCGTCTGGCAGCGTCCGGCTGCTGTCATCCATTTTTGAAGCGAGGGGCGTGATTCCTTCTCTTTCTTTTGTATGCCGCACACGCTTTCTTATTTGACAGGGAGAATATATCGTCTGGCCATCACTAACTAGAATTTTCGTGTGTTATATCCAGAGTTCGAGATTTATTTCTCCGGTGACTGAACTAACCACACGGGGGAATAAATGCTCTCAGGGCAACGCTTCGGCACTCGATTCGTGGACACTGGCCTGTGTACGTCACATTGTTGACGGTTCCTTCCTTGCTTGTGTTTTTTTAGCTGTGAGAGGAGCACAAGTTCGCTCCAACTAACTTTGTAAGGAAAAAATCTGTGCGTAGTTGTTGCCTACGTGACATCACGTGACTATATTTTTTATTGGAACGTTTGCCCTGTGGCATTATAGATGGATGCATTTACAGAAACACGAACCAGTAGTTTCGTGGATAAAGTTCAGGAGTTTTGAGTGAAATGGTCCATGCACCCAGCGTTGTAGGTCAGAAGGGCGGCCTGGGTGGGGACCGGTTGCACGAAAGTGCAGCAGGTGAACTTGAGGTGATCTCGGGAGGTCCACAGCAGGTGCTGCACATTCACGTCCCGAATGGCAGTGGCGCAGAATGGGCAGATAGATACGCATGGGCAACAGTATCGTCGAGCATAGATTACCCTTTCAAAGTAACCGTCCTTCAGTTTGAAACTAATATGTTTAGTCATTCTTTTATAGCTGAAACATCATACGATTAAAACCGATTTCCAGCTTCGGCGCTCACTCTTACCTATGCGCGCGCATCTCGTTCAGCAGCTGATCGCCATTTATGTGCGATATAGTTAGTGTACTTCAGTCGTTATATTGCTTTGGGTGTTTCTATAACTTTTTGTTATGAATTAACACTGATTTTGCTATTTTGCAGGTGTCGTTCTGTGTACTTTCCTTCTTGCGGCATTTTCCTTTGGCAGCCTCTAACTGATGTCGTCTGTAGTCCTTCAAGACGCACTGCAGAAAAGACAACACTCTCTGACAATGATGATGATTTTGTGTGAAAGGAAGAAAAAGTACAATGTTTCGAGTGGTCCAATTTGAATCTCGGTACCTCCCATTACGAAGCCGACGTCCATTAGATTTCGCCGTTCCGGCAGCGCGAAAGTAGTTTAAATTTGGAGAGGGGTGCATTGGCCTGCAAAATTCAAGAGAAAATGCACCCCTTCATAAAACAACGACGTTGACTAAACGGTGGAAAGCCAAGGAATGCCGTATCAGTAAAGCACTAGAAAGCACAATCGCGGTGCGGTGAAATCTCCCAATAGGATCAGATCAGATCATATTACACTTTATTATTGCCACGGGTGGGACCGTCTTCAGGTCGACTTTAGTGTTCTTCCGGCGACGGCAGGATTCATGTAGATCTCTGCGGCGTCTTCAGCCACCTGGGCTAGTCAGACCTGGATCATAGGGTCTGTGCTGAGCAGCGCGGCCTCCCACTGCTCCTCGTTCGTAATTTGTAATAAAATGGGGTGCTTTGTAAGAGTTTGAAGGGGTTTTTCTTCACAGGACCAAATCACATATGGTAGTTCTGCGTATTTATTGCAAAGACTGCACTTCGGGTTAGTAGAGTAATAGGACGGCAGGGGTGAGAAATGTTGATGTTTGAAGTTGGCACATACAACAGCGTGGCAGCGGTAGAGGGAGGGGTCGGGTGGTGGGAAGCGAGCTCTGGACAATCGGTAGTGATAGAATGATGAATGAATGATTGCAGGGTTTAACGCGCCGACGCAACGCAGGCGACGAGGCACGCCGTAGTGGAGGGCTCCGGATTAATTTTGACCACCTGGGGATCTTTATCGTGCGCCGAAATCTCGAACACACGGGCGTTTTTGCTTTTCGGCTCCGTCAGAAAAGCGGCCACCGCGGCCGGGAATCAAACCCGCCACCTCGTGTTCAGCAGCGCAACGCCTTAGCCACTGAGCCACCGCGGCGGGTGGTAGTGATAGAGTACCGATCGGTAGGTAAGGAGGCGATCCCTATGGGAGAAGGGCTGAGGAGAATCTGCAGCGTCACTGGGCTTACCAGTTCTCGAGCAACCTCGTGCGTCAATTCCGTTCCTAGGAGGTTGGAGTGGCCCGGTGTCCAAACAATATATATATTTCGTTTCGGGAATTTGGGTGCCTGCTGGAGAAGGCGTAAAGTTCTGGGGTGAACTCGCCCTTGGAGTAATTGGTAATGGCCGATTTGGAGTCGCCTATTCTAGTAGTAATTTTAGGGCTAGAAATATTGGCAAGAGCGATAGCCATTTCTCCGCCTACGGTTGGGAATTGAGTAGGGGAGGAGAGGGCGGCTAGTGTTCCGTGAGATGAATCAAATACGACCGCTGCCATGGCTTCGCGTCCTCGGTATTCTGCAGCGTCCTCGTAGGCTACTCGTGGGTTGGAGGAGTGTTGCTTGTGTAAAGCCTGTGCTCTCGCTCGGCGCCTTTCCTCGTTATGAACAGGGTGCATGTGTTTAGGGAGGAGGCGTATTACCAATTGGCCTCGCATGACTGTGGGAATGTCGATGTGGGTGTCAGAAATAGTGGGGTGACTCAGGGCAAGACTCTGAAGAATGTGGCGTCCAGTGTCACTCCTCGTGAGTCGCTCAAGTTGCGAGACCCATTGGGCTTCGATAATTTCGGCTAGCGTATTGTTAGGACTGAGTGAGAGTAGTTTGTCTGTTGAGAGAGTAACGGGGAGACCTAGAGCCTGTTTGTATGATTTACGTATCATAGCTTCAATTTTATGCGTTTCGCTGACTTTGAGGTTTAGGAAGGGAGTGACGTATGCTATGCGGCTGATGACGAAGGCCTGTACGAGACGTATTTGATTGTTTTCTTTCACTCCTCGATGTTTTGTAGCTATGCGGGAGATCAGTCGTGTAGTTTGGTAAATTCCTTTTTCTAGGGCACGGAGAGTATCTACATTAGGTCCGTTTGCCTGTATACGGAGACGTATAATCTTGATGCAGTCAACTAATGGCATGGGTTGGCCATTAGAGGTAGTGATTTGGATGAGGGGCAGTGGGGAAGGTGGTTGTTTTCCTGGTCTTGTAGGTCTGTGTAGAAGTAGTTCTGATTTTGTTTGGGAGCAGGACAGACCACGAGAGGCAGCATACGCTTCGACGACATCAGTTGCCGTTTGGAGGGTATCTTAGATGTGACCATAAGATCCTCTAGTAACCAACAACGTGATGTCGTCGGCGTATATGCTTTGCTGTAAGTCGGAGATGGTGTCGAGGAGCGGGGGTATACCTCGTAGGGCCGTATTAAAAAGAAAGGGGGAAAGGACCGATCCGTGGGGGGGTACCTTTGCTACCGAGGGGGATAGGGGGTGTAGTCAATTGTCCAAGGTTGAGTGTGGCTGTTCGACCCGTCAGAAAATTACAAATGTAGTTGTATGCTCGCGCACCGACTCCAGCCGCGGCTACTCCTTCCAGGATTGCCGAGTGGCTAACGGAGTCGAACGCTCGCGTTAAATCGAGGCCCAAGATTGCCTTGGTGTTATGTGTGGAACTGAATCGAGCATCTACTATGTGGTGTTTTAGTAGTAGCATGACGTCCTGAGTAGAGAGCTGGGGTCGGAACCCCGGCATGGAGTGAGGGAGCAGGTGGTCCTTTTCGATGTGACTGTTGAGCCGGGTGACAACGACGTGCTCTAAGAGCTTGCCTAGGCACGATGTTAACGATATAGGTAGGATGTGATCGACGTGTGACTGCTTCCCCGGTTTGGGAATAAGAACGGTTTTGGCTGCCTTTCAATGAGGTGGTAGTTCCCCCTTTTCCCAACATTCATTGAAAAGTGTAGTCAGGTCGGCGATGGTAGGGTCGTCGAGGTTTTGAAGTAGCTTGTTTGTTATTTTGTCGGGGCCCGGAGACGATTTGGTTTTAAGGTGTTGGATGGCGGAGCGCACCTCCACCTCCGTTATGGGTGCGTCCAGTTCTGGGTTGGAATCCCCACAGTAACTTGAATGAGTTATGGTTGTCGGTGTCAATACCAGTGAATTGATGTATGATGTGGGATACGAGTTGGCGTTGTGTGGTGCGTGTGGAAGAGGGATCAATCAGGTGTTTGAGTATGTTCCTCGTCTGGGAAAGATTAAAGTGCGAGTTGAAAGCCTCGCATGCGGAATGCCAGTTATGAGTGAGGAGCTGGAGGGTGTATTTTTCAATGTCGCGGTCGAGAGCAGCTATTCTCCTTCGAAGGGTTCGATTGTGCCTCTGTTTATAGAGGCGTATCTGGAGACTAGCCTTTGCTTTCCACATGTGGGCGAGTTTGGAGTCAGGTTCTGGGGAATCTACTGGGATGCGTACTGTTTGTGTAGAGTTGCGTAGGCGTTCGTGTAGAGCTTCTTCCCACGTTGCGAGGTTGGCGATGGTAACGGGTGCAGGGGGGGTTTGATGCCCTGTTTTACGTGCCCTGAATGTGTTCCAATCTATTATTCGGGCCTGTTTAATTTGATTGGGTCGTATTGATAGTAGGCCCATTTCAATTTTAATACTTTTATGGTCGCTGCCTAGATCGGCTTGCGTGTTAGACCAGATGGGAGAGGGACGTGTGTTTTTTGTGTAGGTGAGGTCCGGAGAGATGTCATTGCAAACGCTATTTACAAAGGGAGTTGGGTATGCGGGGTCTGTCAGTAAGGTGAGACGTTCCTGTTGGCAGTCTAACCAGAGACGGCGCCCTTTCACATTTTCTCTGGGGTAGCCCCAGGCCGGGTGGTGGGCGTTAAAGTCTCCTGCTACTACGAGGGGATGTCTGCCTGCCAGAGTAATCGCTTGTTTAAAGAGTAAGATGAAACGGTGCTGTAGTCGGGGGCTGCTATATATGTTTAATATGAACACACTCTGGTGTCGTTAACTGGATCGAGGAATGAGCTCGATGAAAACATGGTCAATGTGTGTAGGAAGGTGAAGCTTGTGTTGTATTACTGGGAGGTTACGATGGACGAGGATGATCGTTTCACAAGGTCGCGGGTCACTGTTTGGAAAGGGCTTGTTGGAAAGGGCTTGGAAAGGGCTCCGGATTATTTTGCTGCGCAGCCCGTCTCCTGCAGGCAAATGACATCTTGGGGTGGGCCTAATGCTTTAGAGTCTATGTGGTGCTGGAGATTTCCACGTTTGTGGGAATATCCCCGGCTATTCCACTGCCAGATAATAATGTTATGTACCTCCATTATCAGAAGTGGCGGGGGTGTTGGGTTAGTCGTAGGGTTTGGAAGATTTTTTGGATAATGCGGATGGTCGTGAACAGTTGGCTTCAAATACAGTCATTCGAAAATTGAAGTTTGTTATCTGAGAGCGCAGTGTCGCTACCAGTTCGTCAAAAGGTTCTAATTGGTAAGCTACCGTTCCGGCTAGATTGGCACGGAGGTCACGCATTTGTGATTCAATCTCCTCTTTAGTGCTGTGTTCGTGTGTTGGTATGGAAGAGAGGGTCGCGTGGCGCTTTGCAGGGTGGGATTCGGTATCGATTTCATTATTGCGCGAGGTGGAGGTTGCGGAAGGAGGACGAGGAGCGAGCGGAGGAGGGGGATGAATGGTGTTATTCGAGGGCCTGAGGGATTTGGGTTCTGATTTCGGTGTAGAGGGGTATTCGGTATCCATCGCGTTGTCCCGCGTGGTGGAGGTTGAGAGAGGAGTAAGGCTGTTGATGGATGCCTTGAGAGTTTTGAGTTCAGTTTTTAGGGTTTCGTTTCCTGCTAGGACCATGTCCAGTATTTGCTTAAGGTGTGCTATTTCGTTAGCTTGAGGAGAGCGGGAGGCCAAAACTGACCAGCTTGCCCTGGGGTGATGACCCCAAGTGCGCTGAGGAGGTTTTTCACGTGAGTCACCACCGTATGTTGAAGTCTTCTGCGGGAGACGTGCTGTAGACGGGGCTTTGTGTTGAGTGGCGGCTGTCGTTTTTGGAGGCATGGCAAGTTTTTCGCAGACTTCTGGAGCCCATTGCTGGGATGCGCCAGTGGAAACGGCACCAACTTGCCGCTGTGTGCAGGAAGTGCGTGGATGTGAACGGTTTCTGCTGGAAACGTTGCTTACACACTTTATCACCCATTATGTGGCGGCCCCCACACACCATGCACGTGGCTTCGCATGAGTGTTGGTGATTTGGAGAGGCTTGGACATCGCACTGTTGGCAGCGAGAAGGGTCAGGATTGGGACATACATCGGCGCGGTGACCGGGAGCCCCACACGATAGGCAGGCTTCCGTCTTTCTTCGATGGATGTGGCAGCGGTACTCTGCTCCTCGGTAGTAGAGGTAGTGTGGCACCCGAAAACATTCAAATACAATAAGGACGGTGTTGGTGCGACCCATGCGCCGCGCATGTAGCGCTGTTGGGTTGCCCGAGTGTATGATGCTTGATGTGATGTCTTCGGGGGAGTCGTAGGTGGGGATTCCGTGAATGACCCTTTTGAATGTACCTTCAGGGCTGGCCGCATAAGAGGTGGTCGGGTATTCTCGGTCATGGAGGGAGAGAGAAGCAATAGCATTGTATTTCTCTGCTCGCACAAGACTCGGCGTGCTTACTATTACGATATTGTTTTCTGAATTTGTGCGCTTATGTCTTCTCTGGCTTCGTTAGTTTGGAGAACAGCAGCTCGAAGTATAGCTTCTCGGAGTTCGGCCATGCCGGCCTTTGTAACATCAGGCCTTTACGTGGGCGGATGAATATCTTCAGGTGTTCCCTCGGTAACTGAGGAGGCCGGATTGGCTTGCGAGGCTGTCGCGAGAACTTATCCTGCTTGATTTTTGGGGAGCTGGGTTGAGCGCTCTGATTCTCCTTCAGAGTGCGAGCGCCACATTGGCGGTAGAATTCTAGCCATCCCCCCTCGGGTGTGACCATGTCAGGAGATATGTCCCCACCTTAAACCACGACGGCTTCCATCTTGCCAACGTTCAGGCCTGGGCCTTGGGCGTCGCTGTTGGAACTGGTGCCACGTGGCAGGCTTGTAGCGAGGGGGCCGCTGCGCCGACGTGACCGCCGGCGCCAGCGGGGGGCCGATCGACGTTCGATGTTAGGGTTAGCCGAGTCACTGGACCGTGTAAACTTCGGATGTGCTAGGGTCCAAGGAAATGGTCCAAGAGTTTCAAAAGGTGGTCAGGTGGGCAGCGGAGTACATCAGCGACGCAGCAGTAATAAAATAATGAGGTTGACGTGGAAATATTCCACTAGGAAAGATCTATTTGCGGAGCCCATGCGAAGCGCACCTACTCCGTTCGGCCCCCTAGCGGAGGCCCAACGTCCCGATAAGAAGCAAGCGTTCGTATAAAGGGCGCAGTCTTACGTCTCATATTCGACAAATAGGGTCACCTCGCTTCTTGGTTGATTCGTTTGGCGTTGGACTTGGTTTCGGAACGTTTCACGTTCTTCCAGCGTTGTCGTTCCGACAGAGTGGCAAGTCATTTTAAAGCAAAGCTTTAAAATGCAAACCTCGACTAGCCGACGGCTCTTTTGGGGCGCGCGGGGCAAGAAACTCCCAACGCGGTTAGGGAGGCGGAGGGGGCTTTTCACTCAAGGAGCACAGCGTCGATAGCGCGACGGTGTGGGGCCTATTTTGCGCAGCTTCGCATCCATTGCGCGCTTACTTTGCACGGCTTGAATAACTTGCTCGACAGCACTCCTCGGTAACCCGGAACCGACGGAATTAAGTCGTCGTACGGCAATGATACGTTAAAGATTGGGTTACAGGACGGAAAAACAAAATGTAAAGACTACTTACAGACATCTGGCTGCTAGAGAAACGTTACCTTTTGCGTACTCCTCTAGTCACGAATGAGACTGCGTTTTCGAAATTTCTGAATACCAATTCGGTTGTGTTTTAACCGGTATCACAAAAGACGAATGGAACAGCTGCTTTTGGCAAATATAGATTATGAAAGTTTCCTCAGCTTTCTCGCATTCTCAGTCTTGAAAATATTCAGTTTAATTTAGTGAAAATGAGAATCAATAAGCTCATATGCCTCATTGTTTCGGGATCTACGTTTGTGTCGTGGGGTGCTGTAGCCCAAAGCTACCACATGGGGATGGCTAGGTTCCGCTGCCTCACCCTTTGAAACACACTCCTCTCCGTTTTCTTTTTCTCGTTTTTTTCTGTTCCGACGAACGGCCGTGGCCGACGCTGCTGCTTTCGGGACGGCGCCCCCGTGAACCCCTAGCAACAGCTGGAAGTATCTCTGGTTTCACTATTTGTAGAGGCAGGTGTGTGAATTAAAATGACGTCACTCGTGGAATTGTTTTGGGGGTCGTTCACAGCTGTGCTTTTCAACCACGTTCACAGCGTGGATTGGAGCCAATTTTTTCCTTGTGCATTTGCATGCACTTACAGGAAATTCTATCTTTGGTTTTGCCTTTATTTATTTATTTATTCATTTATTTATTTGTTTGTTTATTTATTTATTTATTTATTTATTTATTTATTTACCCTCAGGGCCGGAAGGCATTACAGAGGGGAGTGGTTACATTGTACATTACAAACACAATAAAAAAGCAGTCAGTTACAATACAAACGCAAATAAAGCAATGAGTTTGTTATGCAAAGAATATTTCACCCTATTATACAATGTTAGGAAGGACATCGTGAAAAAAATGGTTATCAGTAATCGATACAACTTCTGCAGGAAGGTGGTTCGGTCTCGTGATGTACTGGGTATAAATGATTGCGCGAACGTTCTCGTAAGACATGAATAGAGACCTACTTGGTGAGCGTGATCAATGCGGTGTGAAAGGTATGACGGAGAGGGAATTCATTTATGGCGTAACTCATTATGATGGTAAAGTTTGTGAAATAAGCTGAGGCGAGAAATTTTACGACGAGTCTGTAGTAACGGCAGGTCAAGACTGGACTTCATTGTAGTCATGCTGGCTGTACGTTTATAATTGAAAATAATGAAGCCTGCAAAGTTATTCTGGACCATTTCAAGACGGTAGGTTAGTTTATCGTGACTGGGGTCCCATACTGATGAAGCGTATTCTAATTTAGAGCGCACTAATGTTTTTATACAGTTGTAGTTTTAATGAAGATGATGCGTTATGGAAGTTCCTACGCAAGTAGCCTAGCATTCTGTTAGCGTTATTGGTAACATATTCCACGTGAGCATCCCACGCTAGGTTAAAAAGTAATATGGACACCTAAGTATTTGTAAGAATCAACGGATTGCAAGCATACGTTATTGAGGTAGTAGGAACATCGAAATACGTTAATCCTAGAAACATGAATGACTGTACATTTATTTATATTCAGTTCCATTAGCCAGGTATTACACCAGGTATTAATAGCAGAGAGATCAGCTTGAAGTATTCGACTATCATTTTCACTGGTTATTTCCCGAAATATAACACAGTCATCTGCGAAAAGGTGTAAATTAGAAGACACGGCATTATGAAGGTCGTTAATATAGATGAGAAATAAAAGCGGACCAAGGACGGATCCTTGGGGTACACCAGAATCAACAACTTAGTTGGGAGTTATGGCCGTTAGGTGAAATAAATTGGGTACGATTAGTTAGAAAATACTCAATCCATCTAAGGACATTCCGATCTATGTTTAGTTTTCCTAGTTTATGGAGTAGTAGTTTATGTGATACCTTATCGAATGCTTTTGGAAAATCCAGAAAAATTCAGTCGGCGTGTGATGAGTGATCTAGGATTTGATGCAGCATATGAGTTAGCAGTGCAAGTTGAGTTTCACATGAGTATGATTTGCGAAATTCATGTTGTGCCAATGTGAAAAATGAGTTTGATTCTAGGAATTTTACTAAGTTGGAGTAAATGACGGGTTGTAAAAGCTTGCAACAAGTACTTATAAGAGAAATAGGACGGTACTTAGCAGGATTAGATTTGTTCCGCGATTTGTAAACTGGAACCACCTTTCCAATTTTCCATGATGTGGGAAGACCGGACGTATCTAATGATTGTTGAAAAAATTTTTTTAGTAGGTGGACGTGTTTTTTAGAAATTTTGTGGTGATGTTGTTATAACCAGGGGAGGAATGATTACAAAGATCACTAATTAATTTATATATACCAACTATGTCGAAAGATGTTTGAGGCATGATGGTGTAGTCACAGTGATTTGTCACAGGAAGGTAGTTGTGTTTTGCATTCGAAAAAATGTTAAAAAATACCTCTTGCAAGACAGTAGCACTTTGATCTTCAGGGATTGGGTTATTTGACGGGTCAGCCAAGATAATTTTGTCAGAATATGACGGATTAATAGTTCGCCAGAACTGTCTAGGGTTGTTTTTTAGCATGGCTGGTAGTGTATTTGGTTAAAAAGTACAATGTCGCATTTTTAATAGCTGAAACATAAGCATTTGAAGCTGTATTATGGGCCGACCAGCGCATGTTTGTTGTATTTCGTTTGGCCTGGCGATAAAGACGCTTCTTTTTGTTAGCTAGGCGTTTGATATGAATATTGTACCAAGGCGTATGCCTTTTAGTGGTGATTGTACGTTGTGGAATGTGCTTATCGGTTAGTTTATAAACTTTACGCGCAAAAATGTCCCAGTTTTCTTCGACCGAACGATCATCAAAATTTTGAAAAAAAAGCTTCAATAAAGTGTGACAAGGCGTTATTTGTGGAAGCTACGTCAACTCTGTTGTAGTCGTGTACAGTTTTTCTAACTCGTTTTGTTTTTAAAGGGGCACTGACACAAAATTTTGAAGGCGAGATAACTTCGGAGATAGATTGGTGGGAACACATATACATCATCTGCAAAATATCAGCGGCGAATACAGCCTAGAACATATTCAAAATCAATTTTGAAGTGTGCGAAACGCAACCGAGCAGCCAGCAGAGGACCACGCGCAATTGTAAATAAACAGCATCCATACACGTCACGAGTTTGTGTTTGCCGCTTCCGCACTACCGGCGTTTTTAGCTGGCTTGCCCGGCTCGCCGCTCCAATCGGAGGGCCGGGGGGCGGAGCTTCTGCTCTCGAGAACGAACGACCCGATCGTTGGCGGCGGAAGCAGCGGAGGCGCCGTGATTTCGTCAGCTAATCGCGCAGCTGGCCGCGACCAAAGTTCTACAGCGATTCCAGGCACTCTGTTTCTATTACTGTTTACTACGATTGGATGCGAAAACGCGCCGAAGGCACGAACATCTCACTGAGCTAGCCGCACGGTCGCTGTGCAGGCGGCGGCCACGGCCGCGAAGTGGCCCAGGCCGGCGCAAGTAGCTCGAGTGATAGCTTGTTACCGCTGCACGAAATTGTCCCCAAGTCCCGACCATGGTGGCTTACATGAGAAAGGAGTTAATGATGCGATGGCGGGTTGAATTAAAAATTGTCACCTGCACCGCTTACGAGAGCGGCACTCGAATATCCGCCGCAGTGCTGAGCCGAACACATCTGTAGGCGGACCTGTAGGCAGACCGGCCGGCTGCTCCCAGCGCGCGTCTTGCCACCCACCGTCTCGAGCGTCGCGCTGGTCGCGCGTCGTTCTTTAGCCGCGGTAGCATTTGCACTCGCAGCGCCTGCGTTACATCCACGGTCGCTTTTTAATGAAGCGCCTCACGAGATCAGTACGTGGGGGCATTCGCAGAAACTGCCGTCGATGCAGATTCGACAGTGCTACGGCGGCTCTGCTCTGTGATATCCCTCCGACGGTCACGTGGTCAGCTTTGTTCACACAAAATCCACAAAATCCATCGTTTCGCGGCACTCGCTGAAACCGAAACTGCGACTGGCCGCATTGAAAATGCCTCTAATTAAACAACCGTCGCACGCTGAAGCAAATGAGGTTTCTACAGGTTATAAGTAGGTCACTAGCTACCTATCGCAACAAAAAAAACAAGATGCAAAATTTTTGTGTCAGTGCCCCTTTAAGATCGGTGCGTGAATATCGAGAGTGAGAAGGCAATGATTGCTTATTCCAGGCAAGTAAGTGATTGGGGAAACGAAATCAGGGCGATTAGTAAAGATAAGGTCCAGGGTATTTGCACAGTTATCCACCATTCTAGTCGGTTCAGAAACTAATCGTGTTAAAGAGAATGTAGACCACATTTCAAGAAAGTCGCTGATTCCTTACCATACGAGGCAAGGTGAGGCTGCTCGGCGTGCCAATCTATGTTAGGAAAATTAAAATCGCCGAGTAAGAGATCAGGTGATAAAGGAAAACGGTTTCGAATATTGTTAATTGCGTCATGTAGGTCGTTAATAAAACCGGGTGGGGAAGAAGGAGACCTGTAGCAAACACCTATTACTACTTTTCGATGATTGATTGTGACTGAAGCCCAAACCATCTCGACGGTGTTTTTAATGTGCACGCATAATGACGAAAGATCTTTTGAAATGGCTAACATTACGCCACCGCATCGTCGTATGGTTCTCTCGCAGTGATAAAGGAAAAAGTTAGAGGCATTATGAAAGACTTCGGTGTCGCGGATATTAGTTGATTGCCACGTTTCGGTTAGAGCGATAATATGAGCGTTGCAGGTGTCGATGACTGATGACAGTGCGTCGCGTTTGTTAACTGTGCTTAGAACGTTGCCAAACAAAATGGATACGACAGATGGACACGTGGGTGAAAGTGACGAGCCACTGCCCCTCACGCGTTCCTATGTTAGCGCCTGTGGTTGACGGCTGGAAGAAGCGTCTTCCTCTGCCTGCATTTCGCGTATGGAATCCGAGATAGGATCGGAGGTTTACCATTTGTTGTTGAGCTTCATTTTTTTGTACGTTAGCTGAAATTTGGGTTATCCAGGTTGTTTTTTGCCGAATTCAATCAGTTTTTTGTTTATCAGATGGGTACGGGGTGAAAAGTCCTCACCGACAGCGAGGTCTTTTTCTTTCAGTTCTTTTTGTTTTGAAGTTGCTGAATTTAAGAATGATTGGCCGGACTTTGCCGTTTGAAAAACTACCCATTATGTGTGCGCGCTCAATTTCATTAGGCGAAACCCCGTCAAGAACCGATGTTACTTTGGTCACTATTTTATCTTCTGTTTCTTCCCACGTTTCTTCTGTGTCTGGCATGCCGTAAAAAATCAAGTTGTTTCTGCGAGATCGGCCTTCTAGTTCGTCTAAACGAGATGCAAGTTCATAGTTTTGACTTGTCAGTTCGTGGGTTGTGCTCTGCAAGCTCAAAAGTTCCTGCAGTTGGCTTTCAATATGCTCCGATTTTTGTTCTAATTTGTTGAGTTTATATTAAAATTGGACATTTGGGATTCAATGACTTTCTGTCCATCCTTATTAGCCTTCATTTCAGCCACAACTGCGGTTTGCCACGCAGAACTTTGCAGAGCTCGAGAGTGTAAATCCTTGAGGAGGTGAAACATGACTTTTGGTCGTTCTGCGGGGTCATCAGGTAGGGTATCCAGGTCTAGTACGGACTGAGAACGTGTAGTCGGACCGGGGTTGCTTTGTATATCGCCTGAAAGTAGCAATAGACAAACCATAGAAACACAATTGCAAACAGAATCACGGAACACTTGTGGGCACGGGAAAACTAATAGAAACCTGTCATCGGACTTTCTAGCATAGAGTGAAAACGGCATACACACCTGCAACCAGCAAGGAGGGCGATTAGCCATGTCGGCTGGACTGCGCCCGTGCCAACTGAAGATTGGAGCGGTGGGAAGTCTTCTTATATCATTTTCCCAGGCTGTTGATGTCGATGAGGAAGGTGGTACGTCACAGAACTTCATTGGCGGCACCACACGCGGAGCGCACGGCCAGGACAGCTGCAGCGGCCCATCCAGCGGCCCATATTTTACCTTTTGGCCATGTCTCCTTTTTGTGTATTTCTTTTGTACTGCTTCTTATAACAAAACCCACTTCCCTTCGGGAACTCGATGTTGCCGGTACTAAGATAAACATATTAAAAAATATGGTAATGAAAGGTGCAATCTCTTTCTCTGCACAGCAGTAACTTTCATTATGAGCTGAATGACACGGTCAAGCGTTTGGAGGTCTTTCCTGCAACCTGGCGAATCTGAAATCGCGTGGTGATCAATAGCTCAGCTTTAGCAATTTACACAAGACTGAGCAGCTTGTACAATCTGGTGTATTTGTTAGACCACGGTAACAATACGCAAAAACAAAGTGACCTGTTTAAAGCTTCGGTTCCGATTGCTTCTGCATGAGCTAAAATCGAAATAATGTTATTCCCTCTAGATGTTTACAATAAACAAACATGGGGCGCTGCCTAAGAGGTGACAGTTAGGGTTACGAGAAATGGTGTGTCATTATTTCCAGTCGAGTGCAGTTCTAGTCCTAACAGTAGTAAATATGAGGTAACAAAAAAGCTAATCAAACGCTTTGTTTTAACTGTTCTTTTACCCTGGCTGGGGCATTGCTTTGCCGTAAAAGTTCCCCGAATTACCTAGGCAAATATACGAATTCCTAGCTATAGCTTGGCTGTTAATACTTCAAAGTCAGATGCATTTACGGTCCGAAGCGATCTGTTGGAGGCAAGAATGCTGTTTGCAAAGACAGGTTTAGGCGGAACCATTAAAATTCAGGGCACCCAGGAATTCATCAATATGCACGTCCACGCACCGAGGTGTGTAGAATCAAACGGAGAAAGGGAAAGACGGCGTCGTAGAAAAGGGTGACCGAGAAAAAGTATGGCAACGAATAGGTGATACCGAAAGCATGCAAATTCTCTTACTGAAATGAGCATACGAGTTAAAACAAAAGGCGACCGAGAGGCGAATTTTTCAGGGAACTTGGTCCTTTGTTGGCATTGTACAGCTAAAGCACAAATGAAAACAAAGGGTTTCACCGGAAATTCTCGCCTCCCCAATCGGCGACGCGAACTTGCGGGACGAAAGGAAATTGACGACCACGCGTTTACGTGATTGGAAGGAAGCAGGAAAAACTGTGTGGTGAGAACGAGGGAAGTTTTTTAGAAGAGAGACATGCTCAGTAGGGGAAAGTGTTTTTTCTGCTTTGGGCCGCACATTGTCGCTTCACGTTTCTCCGAATCCATTGCAGAGCTCTCGCGGGTTTTGTTTTCGTACTTTCGATATAGCTGTAGGCGCCGTAGAATTTCTATTGCACAAGCCCCAAAGTCCTTCCAACTCTCTCGCTGAACGCTGGGACAAACTGGTTGCCGCCTACGTTTTTTTTTGCACTAATGATTTCCTCATAGAGGTGTTTCTATTCGAAAGTTCTAAGCGAGCTAAGCAAATAGTGGAAAGGATTAGATTAACAAATTTACATTAAGAGAGCGCAGCTCTCAACTCTTGTAGGATTTTTATAGCTTCCCCACAATCGAACAGATCACCTCCAAACCATCTGTTCTTTATGGGAAAAAGTGCATTGTTACTGTCGGTGTTATTTCTCATCATCAGCAATATGATTCATAGCTCGTAACTTTTGTCTCCTGCTGGCACAAGATGCAAATTGCGATTATTGCTGACGACTAACACCTACTAATATTTATTGCCGTCCTTGATTGATTGATTGATTGATTGATTGATTGATTGATTGATTGATTGATTGATTGATTGATTGATTGATTGATTGTAGGGTTTAAGCCCCGACGCAATGCAGGCGATGAGGCAAGCCGTAGTGGAGGGCTCCAGATTGAATTTGACCTCTTGGGGATCTCTAACGTGCGCCAAAATCTCGTACACACCGGCGTTTTTGATTTTGGCCTCCATCAGAAAAGCGCCTGCCTCGGCCGGGAATCTAACCTGCGTCCTCGTGATCATCAGCACAACGCCTTAGCCGCTTAAAACCGCCGCGACGGGTTATTGTCGTCCTACGTTTTCTGAACCTTTGCACGCAACCAATAATTCAGACGAGAAGGAAGTAGCCGACGTATTTCCGGCGGACAAAGCTGCTAACTGTCCTTCTCGGCAAAATACTGACCAGTGGTTTACGTCAATGCCATGAAAACTTCTCTAACGCCTCTTACATATACTCGATCAGTCTCTTCAAGTCTATTTCGTACTTGGCGGAAAGCCAGCCCACATTTCTCGAGCGCGATTCATGTGAACCTTGAATATTTGGTTTTAGTGCCGAGTTATTTTTTGCTTAGACCACTCGTTTTGTTAGACTGAATTTTTTTTATCTTGGCCGAGGCATTTGGTACTGTTGATGAAAAACTGCAATTTTCAAACCCAGTAAACTTCATCCTAAAAGGAATGTGTTCAAGACAGTGAAGCTTTTCTAACTGCATCATACTAACTAGGTGACCATTATTAGCATACCTCTGAGCATTTCTGCTGATATATGGCGTTCGTCAATTGCCAGAGATGCCTCGTCTCTTATTGTGTCCGTTATCAATGTTCCCAATACTGCTTACCTATTGAGTCCTATTGGGTCACACGATGGTGATAGGGTTACTTATAAAAAGATATTAAGCATATATGATACCTCCCATCCTCTAATTAACCTTAATAAACTGAATGCTACAAAATGAGTTGACCGTTGTTTCGCAACCAACAGAGCCCATCAGTACCTGTATTTGTCACCTGAATGACTCGTCATTACCTGATGTTACTATTTTTCTATATCTTGGAGCTGATACTACGAATAACCTTTCTCGAGAAACGCGTGTGCAACATTTCTTAACAGTGCTGCGTGCGCGCTTACCTTTCTGTGCAGCAACTTCTTTCTTACAATAGCATGGTCAAGAAAAATCTGGTAAGACATTCTTAGGAATAATGCACTTGTACTACGGGAAATGGAACATGCCTCGTCGGTCGGAGACCCCGGTACTAACGAGGATGCGTATGCGCTGTGAGCATTATAAAATGCCGCGGCCGGATTCGTACCATTTAACTATACGCACCTGACCAGTGTGACAGAGCAAGTAACGCTCATTTTGATTGCCTCTTTATCCGGCGTGTAGTCTTGACTTTGTATATATAGCAAAATATTTGCACACAAGCAAACGTTTTGACAAATTGCTACCGTTCTAACCACCCATGTGCATATTTGCGCGTTCATCACACCATCGCATTGGGCTCTTCAAATTCCGAATGTATAGATTAAAAGAATATTTTGTCTATTGGTTCCCAAAATTGGCGTGTACTCGGCAGCACTCCCGCTTTTACCGCCATCTAGGGAGTATTTTGATTTTTTCGTAAATAAGATCAGTGTGTACTGGGCAACGTTACTGCTTTAACTCCCGGCTTACTTCGGCCGTCACCTTCAAGTCGGCAGTTTACATTATGTCCAGCCAGTGTAAATTTGTGCATCTGGTAATTCCCCTGGAGTGCTTTGTATTCCCCCATCTCTCATGACAACGCCTGTAGGCATCTGGAGCAAATACATGAAATGAAATGAAATTACTTATGTCCTAGGCGGCATACTGCAGCGGAATTGGGTTTATTTATTCTATCGTTGCAAAGGCGCTGTTTGTTACCTTAGAAGCGGGTTTTAGTGAAGCGGTCCTTCTTATGAAGCAAAGTTTAAAAATGTACATAAAAAACATTTCTGAATTGTTGTTTTCTACCACAAGAACCACAAATCGTTTTTTTATCATGCATTTTCTTCTTTACATCATAGTATCTCAACAAAATAGATCAGATAAATTATAGTTATGCTCCCGTTGCTGATTGCTTATTAATTCTCAACACTATGGCCATTACAACGTGCCCGGCAATATTTTAATTTGAAGCTTGAACTTGGGCTGCAACGAACAGTACGTTTTCTAAGAATTTATGTAGAAGGAATTGCAGGAATTTCGATGTGGATCACGAAGAAGCAATGATCCTCGATAAAGTGAAAGAAAGAAGCAGGAGCCAATATTATTGTATAATTTGAAACATAACAGCGTAATGCGGCGGGCAAACCTGAAAATCACAATTAGCCGCCCTTTCTAAATAGCTATGAAATGCGACATTACGAAATTTCTGGCACATAACACTGAGATATTCCCTAATATCTGCAAAATATAAACTCTGTGCAGTCGCTCATGGTCCAATCACAGTTGAAGGCGCAAATTAACCGCTCTGATCCCGGTGCATAAATGTTCTCAGGAGCCATCAATTACACCTCAACTTTAAACTTTTTCTCTCATTTACAACTAGTTTTCCCCCAATCCCTTGCATCTGTGAAGTTATGCCTCATTTAGTTCTTTTTTGAAGTGTAGGCAAGATGTTGGCGACTTGTAAAATGTAAAACAGCCTTTACTTTGACAACAATTCTTCATCGGTTATTTTTTCAAGAACCTAAATAACGTACCCTTTAAAACTTTCCACTTCCTATGTACCACCCCGGTCGACCATGCCAATGCTCGCACCGCCTTTTCTTACTCAGCGTGCTAAACGCCAGTGCATCTCGTTTCCTTCTGCTCTTTCAGGCAGTGGTGCCATGGCGAGAGTAAGTTGGTGTTTTATTTTTTTTAATTCCTGTCTTTTTCTGTCGCCCAAAATAATGACGGCGCGTATAGGTGGCACTCGCGCTACACTGGCCATCCATTTTCACACAGTAGAATGGCTAAATGTTTTTGTCTTTTTCTGGTATTTAGAACTTTCGGCTGTTTATTAATCATCTGCACCATCAGAAGATACAAGACTTGCAGCCTGCCAGGTTCACGTCGCCAGTCTATTTAAACATTTTGGTCTCTCTCAAGCTTTACGTTACCGACGACTTCGCTACGTCGGTATCCACAGTGTGCCTTGTCTGCTTGTGAATGGGATGGAAAAGGCAACCATATGTATTTTCGCTTATTGCCAATTCTAGTTGCGAAGAATTCTAGAAGTCAATAATACCACGTTCCGCATTGTCGTACTTATAGACGAAGCCTGGACGAAAATGAGCGAGCACACGCTGTAGCCTGGGAATGCATCTTCCGGTCACGGCAGCAGTCACCCCGTGACGCAGAGCCTATCCAGGCACAGTAAAGTGCACTTCTGCAGCACTACCGCCTTGCGAGGTGCACCTACCCACCACCGCACCAGAATATCACCAGAGAGGAGGCTGTAGCTTGGCGGAAACTAAAAGATTCCTGCACATCATACAATCAACCCTGTATACACCAGCATGCCCATTTTGAAACGAACATCCAACACTGTACCACACCACGTGGGTTTGCCAAAACACAAAAGCCGCCCCTATTATTCACATCCCCTCCCTTGAGCAGTAGGAGGCCGCGCTGTGCAGCTCGGATTCTGAGGACCAGTGACATTTGCTGAACCGGGAACGCAGGACAGCAGTCCCCGCAGAAGCCCTTCACTGAGGGCTTCTCCCTCTTTCAAGAGCAAACCTTCTCTTGCTTGAACAAAAATGTTTCATCAGCACCACCAGCAGGTCAAGCCACGTAACAAAATTTCAATGCCAAAACCGTCATTATAACTTATCACCAAAGAGCAGTTACCCCAGGTTATCCCAGCTCTTCAGATACAAACTGACTGAAGTTTGATGCTCCAAACTTCAGAACCTGACAAAGCGTTTTGCTGTGCACGGCCCTGCATGCGCCGCTATACTGCCGACTGGCATCCGCCCGTCCGCATATTGCGAGGGACGTACACCAGGACGTTCTTGGAGACCCAACGGTTTCTTCAAAAATAGTCGGCTTTCAATGTTACTTACATATTTTATTTCAGTAGCTCGGCCACCCAAACTCTGCCGTCAACAGCAACAGAATTTGAAGCACCCACGGTGAAAAAGTTTGAATCTCCAAACCTCTTCCGACTGCTATATTTGCTTTGAATCGTAACGCGATACATCAATCCCGTAGGCAGCGTAGCTTGGTTCAAAGCTGATGTCGGAAAGCTTTTTTGTCGTCGATTTTCGTACTGTAAGAAAGCATTGAAATCTTTTTCGGACTTCCCATGGTTTCATAGCGATGCCGGAATCCGTACGCGACACGCTTTTACGTTTATGACAGCCCGGCACGTGGATTCAATTTGTCTGAAAGCACTACTCCTTTCAGCCGACCAAAACATTCTGTTTGCGCTCTTTAGTGATAGCGTGTGTTCTTTTGAGGTTTTGTTCCTCAAAAAGATACGAAAGTTCGTCACAGCAAAGTAATCTCAAACAATAGGAAAATGGCAGAACTGCCAAGCCAAAAATGTGGAATACACAACGTCGAAATGAACTACTCGGCTCATAAAAAGAACATTCTAACCTAATTTCCGAAGAACCAGGGGGTGGACCAGAAGAAATATACATATTCTGAAGTGTACTCAAGTGTTACAACCACGAGAAGGAACACATACGCGTCCATCGACGGTAGACTAAACAATCCACTCAATCATTGTCATCAAGTTCAATCAATCAATCAATCAATCAATCAATCAATCAAAAATATTTGTTTGAACACTAGTACCGTCGACCACAATAAATGTGCGCCCGTACTACTAATGCGGGCCGCTTACTGGGAAGAACAACAAAGGGACCTTACACGCAATACCGGTACAATATAGTACCGCTCAATAACAAGCTTAAAAGATCCGAAAACAGCGTCAGCAGCCATGACTCGGCTAACACCAATACGCTTTCTGAAATACACTCGCAGTTTATAGATATTATCAAAAAATTCAAGCAGCTTTATTACAAATATTCGATGAAAAATTTCTTTTTGTAATGGCCAGCAGATTTATGGAGGCACTTTGCATAAAGAAAAACGTTTCCCGCTATACCTGGGCAGAGGTAGAGGAAGCCCATCATACCTCTAAAAAAGAGCGCCTCAAGCTAACGCCCACAGGAGGAGCAACACTAAAAAGATTGAACTATACAACACCGCCAATAAAAGACCAGACGGTTAGGAGTCCCCTACTAATTAGACAGAACATCAGGGTAAAGCTAATACTACGCCATATGCACCCAATTTACAATCACGCTCCCCGAATCGCACGACCCAAGGTCATGAACACAACGTATGGCCAAAACCTGACTAAAGGTACGCTGACGCGTCTCCTTATCTTCTGCGGCCAGCCCAATCGGTATGCGTCACCAATTCAGCAGGCCAAAAAAATTAGCTGCCTCACCATCCGTACCACACACAGGGAAACCGCAGAGGAAGTGGCTATTGTCCTAGCCGCAACTACTAGTGAGGACGCCATCACAGTGCTCACGGATTCGCCAGAAGCGTGCCGTAGTTATCTACGGGGACGCCTCTCCAACACAGCCCTCCGTATCCTCGAAACCAAGGGCCATTTACACGAAATAGAGACCGTCTGGTTACCCGTACACACATCCCTAGCCGGTAATGAGGCGGCCCATGCCGCTGCCCACGCGCATATACACCGGGCCATCGTCTACGGACGTCTGCAGAAGACAAACATCGCCGGCTGCTCCCAAAACACAAGCTCTCGTAAAATACGGGTATATTCTGGCCCACTGTAGCCAACGCGGAAGAATACTCCCGGCTCCACATCCGGAGTTATCGCGACGAGAAGCCACCAACCTTCGAAAAATACAAACACCTTTCCTAATTGCACCCTTCTTCACGCCCTTCTCCACCTGTCGCATTCGAAGTTACGGTTAAAACTTCACTCACTTTCAAAGAACGCCGGTCTGCTTGGTGGCGTTGAGGTCTATCATTCTTTCCGGTACCAACGTGATGATGATGATGATGATTGGATGTTTATGGCGCAAGGCCAACTGGGGCAAAGAGCGCCAAAAAATAGTCATATATGAGGGGTGAAACCTTAAAAACTAAGTAAAGTCAGAAAAAACAAAAGTGAAATTACAAAACGACAACGAGCATGGCTGGTGTATAGGGCCAGATTTCATGATGCGTGATAGGAAACGAGGTTTAAAAATTTGACGTCTAACAAATACTCAAACACACGTTTCACAGAAACAATGGCATCGTCACCTAGAAAAAACGATGGATGTAGGGGAATATGTTGTCTGTAGAGTTCTCTGAAGTGTTTGTGTCGTGTTGTGTGAAGTGCCTTGCATGTGATTAGTATGTGCACTACGGATAGGGCCTCTCCGCACCTGCTGCACTGGGGTCTAGAAGGTCCCGTCAGCAGATACGAGTGCGTCGCATGGGTGTGCCCTATCCGTAGCCTACCCAAGGCGACTTCCGTGTGTCTGTTGTGTGAGTCAGCTGTGTACCGTCCCAAGTGTGGCTTTATTACATGTAGTTTGTTGTCTGTCTGTTCGTCCCAGTGTGTTTGCCATGTTCTGCGCAGGTGTTGTCTTATGTGTGGCTTGAGGTCTGTGTAAGGTAGTGTTGTTATGTCTACTGTGTTTCGGAGTGCAGCATTGCCGGCCATTTCATCCGCCAGTTCATTTCCGCCGATGCCAGAGTGGCCTGGCACCCAACACACAGTCACCTCAAGCTTTGAAGAATATGCCAGCACAATTGATTTCACGACAAGGTTAACTACGTGGTTTTTCGAGGACTCTCCGGATGACAATGTACGGACGACACTCAGCGAATCTGTATAGATGATGGATTTAGGAATATGATGTTCAGCTATGTGACTTACAACAAGAAAAATGCCATATGCTTCTGCGTAAAAATACTTGTCTTTACATTCATTGTTCTATATGCTTCAAAATTCGGCCCATGCGCCGCACAAGACACTGCAGTGAACGTTTTCGATGCATCGCTGAAAAACTCTGCAGCCTTGTATTTATCCTGCACATACATGAAATGCTGCAAAATCCTACTTTTTGGTGTCCTGTTCCTATTGTATTTTAAGAAAGACAAGTCACATGCAACAGGACGAAGATGCCATGGTGCTACAAGATCAGTGATAGATGACTTGAATGTGTCTACAAAGGAGACCTCATGAATAGTGACCTCGTCCCTTACTCTGAGCGAGAAGGGAACAGGAATGGATGGGCGATTTAAAAAGAGCTTTGATGTGGATGTATCATTAAAAGCCGGTTTAAAAGGATGGTTGTTCATTGATGAAATTTTAGAGGCATCTAACAAGTCAACATAGGTTCGCTGGTGTGATAAGCACCATTTGTCACACTCTGCGTAAAGACTCTGTACAGGGCTCGTACGGAATGCGCCACAAGAGAGGCGAAGCCCCAAGTGAAGCACTGGGTCAAGCATTTTAAGTGCTGTTTTAGTGGCTGACCCATACATAACACTCCCATAGTCCAATCTAGACCCCACTAGGCTTGTGAAAATACGTAACAGGAGTTGCTTATCCGTTCCATACGACTGGTGGGACAAGATTTTAAGAATGTTGAGAGCCTTTAGACATTTATGTTTTAATTGTTTAATGTGAGGCATGACCGTAAGCCTTTCATCCAACACCACACCTAAAAACCTGTGTTCCTTCCTCACAGGAATCGATACGCCTTAAGGATAATGTCTGGGTCCGGATGAATCCCACGCCTCCTGGAGAAGACAGCACAGGTGCTTTTTTCTGGGTTAAGTTTAAAACCGTTCTTGTCTGCCCAGCTGGCAAGTTATTTGACACCGAGCTGGACTTGACGCTCACAGATGGACATATTACATGATTTAAAGATACCTGGATGTCGTCTACATACATTGAATAAGAAATTGTAGGTGGAAATGCCTTCCCAAGGGAGTTCATCTTAACTATGAACAGAGTGCAGCTTAGCACTTCCCCCGCACGGGGCACCTTGAGCAATCTTGGTGACGGTACTGGCGATACCGCGGACCCCGAGCCCCCAAACATAAGCTGGATCCAACCGTGGTGATGTGTTTTAAGGTGAAGGGTAGAAACCTCTAACGGTGGCCGTCGGAGCCCAGGTCAAGCTCCGGCGGATGGGCTCCCTGTCTGTTTACCAGGCAGGGAGCTCCGGGACCTCCTCAGCTATCAGGGTAAGGTTGTGGAAGAAAGTACCCCCGTCTCCCTGCTTTTATACTATGCTTTATGGTATTGTCTAAAACCCCCCCCAACCGTGATCGGTCCCTGAAAAGGGGCCGCACCGAAGTATCCTTTCCTCCGTTACCGTCGTTAACCTTTCCTGAACCGGACCATTTTTCTCGATTTCTTGTGATGGAATCCCTCAATCCAACCCACCCTCTTGCATCTCAGTCAGTCTTCTTGATCGCCAAGTATCTTGAAGCCACAGTAGGAAAATCGTATAAATGCAAAAAACAAAGGTCTGGTGAACTCTTAATTGAAATAAATGACAAGCAGCAGTCTGCAAAGCTTCTAGCTCAGACTAGACTGGCTGATCTTGACATCCGGGTCACACCCCATCGGAGCCTCAACAGCTCGCAGGGTGTGATATCCGAGACAGACCTCCTGAACGAAACCGATGCGGATCTCCTTGCCGGCTTGAAGTATCAGGGCGTCACTGCCGTGAGACGCATCACCATCCGCAGAGACGACAAGGAGATTCACACCAAACACATTATCTTGACTTTCGACCGCGCAATTCTTCCACAATACATAAATGCAGGTTTTATCCGTTGCTCCATCCGTCCGTACATCCCGAACCCGCGGCGCTGTTTTAAGTGCCAGCGGTTCGGGCATGGTACGAACTCTTGCCGTGGCCGAACGACGTGTGCAAAGTGCGCGGCGCACGATCATCCGAGCGAGAACTGCTCAGCCGAAACTCTCACTTGTGTAAACTGCGGGGGGCCGCATGTGGCATACTCCCGCAAGTGCGAAAAATTTCAACTAGAAAAGAAAATCATCAACATCAAAGTCACTGAAAACATCACCTTCCCAGAGGCGCGAAAGAGGTTCGCCTCTTTCCCCCTGGGGAGGTACGCCGACGCGGCTCGCCGGGGGGCGGAGCAGCGTCTCGTTGCCACAGGGACCCAGTTCAGCGAGTATGACCTGGTCCCTCGCCCGCCCCCCTCTGGGTTGCCTCTGGCAGCCCAACCCGCCACCACGCCGCTTGCTGAGGCAGCAGCGGTTGTGGTGGCAACCTCTTCCGTCGGGACCGGTGCCGCTCCCGCCTCTGTCTCCCCGCCCTCCAGTGCGTTGGAGGGTACAGAGGTGATGGACACCACGGGCCCCGCACCGGTTCCCACCGCCACCGCACCGCCTGTGCCACCTCTGGCGCCCCGGACGCCCTCGGCGGTGGCGGCTCAAACAAAGGGCTCCCGAGGGGGGGCCAAGTCCAGGGGGCCCGGTCTGTCGGGCACCCCTCGGACATCCGACGACGAGATGGATGTCGGGCCGTTCCTGCCTGCAACGCAGCGCAAGGAACGCGTCCCGACGCCAAAGCCTCCTGACAAGCCAAAAAAGGCGAGAGTCACAGCCCCGAAAGACGACACATAAAACACACACACTCCAGTAGCTCTCACACTAAATAATGGGAAGAGAAAACATAATTCAATGGAACTGTAGAGGCCTTCTTAAAAATCTTGACGATGTATACGAAATACTGCATGCTAATCAGCCAAGTGTGATGTGTCTTCAGGAGACGCATTTGAATTCCAAGCACACAAATTTCTTAAATATGTACATGGTCTTCAGAAAGGACAGGGATGGCTGCACACACTCTTCGGGCGGTGTAGCCATAATAGCCCGGAAATCCCTAGCATGCCATCCTGTCGCTCTCAACACCGTCCTTGAGGCTGTAGCAATACGCACAATAATTTTTAATAGGTTGATAACGGTATGCTCCATATACATTCCTCCTGATGTCACACTTTTGAGCTCTGACTTCGAGGCGCTGGTCGACCCGAACCCGCTGGCCCGAACCGTACATCCTAACAGGCGACCTTAATGCACACAACTCTCTTTGGGGCTCCTCCAGAACGGATGCCCGAGGTCGCCTGTTGGAGAAGTTTCTTACATCCTCCGGAGCATGCCCTTTCAACAAAAAACAGCCTACATATCATAACTTAGGACACAATACATACTCTCATCTTGACTTGGCTATTGGTTCCGGAGTTCTCTTTCCATGTCTTGAGTGGGGTGTGGGCACGGACCCATATGGTAGTGACCATTTCCCCACTTCATTAACGTATATAGGTATAGGCCCGAGCAGTCCATCTTCCCATAACAGGTTTAATGAATCCAAAGCAAACTGGAGTACATTCACAGAAACATCTAAACTACACCACACAACCATAAAACACCTACACGTGGAGGAAGCCGCCCAACTCGTCACGGCGCACATCCTCGACGCCGCCGAAAAGTCCATTCCCCAGGCCTCCAGTGGGTCCCGCAGCCCAAGGAGGCCCTGGTGGAACGAGGACTGCAGGCGGGCGCGAGAGGCCCAGAACAAGGCGTGGGGTGTCCTTCGCCGGTACCCCACGTCAGATAACATCATTTCTTTTAAACGGGCAAAGGCTTTTGGAAAGCGAGTGCGTCGTGAGGCGAAAAGGGAGAGTTGGCGCACCTTCCTCAATTCCATCAACTCGTACACTGACACACATAAAGTCTGGACACGAATACGAAAACTAAAAGGACAACAGACACACAGCCTGCCCCTGGTTATTACAACAGGGGACACACTGGAAGACCAGGCTAACACACTTGCACAACACTTCGAACACGTGTCCAGTTCAGCACACTACACAAACACTTTCATGAAACACAAAACATCTGTAGAAAAGAAGTCCCTGCGTGATAACAACAAGTCGCACACTTCTTACAATTCTCCTTTTTCAATTCATGAGCTGAAGGTTGCTCTGAGCACATGTAAGCCTTCAGCTCCAGGTGCAGACAAAATCACATACACCATGATACAACACCTACACCCAGACACTCTTGAAACACTCCTACATCTATACAACAACATATGGCTTTCGGGGCACATTCCTCGCTCTTGGAGGGAGGCTATAGTAGTGGCTTTCCTGAAGGAAGGAAAGGACCCTTCCTCTCCCGCCAGTTATCGCCCCATTGCCCTGACAAGCTGCCTGTGCAAGCTCCTCGAGAAGATGATAAACAGGAGACTCGTGTACTTCTTAGAGTACAACGGTCTTCTCGAGAGCTGCCAGGCGGGCTTTAGGGCGGGGCGATCTACGAATGATCAACTCGTTGCGTTAGAGTCGTATATTAAAGATGCTTTCCTGCATAAGCAGTACTGTATGACAGTATTCTTTGGTCTTGAAAAGGCGTACGACACTGCTTGGCGGTACGGCATCCTCAGCGATTTGAAGTCCTTTGGTATGTCGGGTAACATGTGGAACACGCTTGCCAGTTACCTCTCTGAAAGAACGTTTCGCGTGCGAGTTGGAACTGCACTCTCTAGAGTTCATGTGCAGGAAAACGGTGTTCCGCAAGGTGGAGTTTTGAGTTGCACGTTGTTTATTGTAAAAATGAACTCTCTTCGGAAGGCTCTGCCACCAACCATTTCCTGCTCGATCTATGTAGACGACGTGCAATTATCCTTTAAGTCTTGTAACCTGTCTATCTGCGAGCGCCAAGTCCAGCTTGGTGTTAACAAGCTAGCTGGCTGGGCAGATAGCAACGGTTTTAAATTTAATCCAGTGAAGTGTACTTGTGTTTTGTTTTCGAAAAGGCGCGGCATTCGGCCGGATCCAGACATCAAACTCAATGGTGTCTCAATTCCAGTCAGAAATGAACACAAGTTTTTAGGTGTAGTCCTTGACGAAAAGCTCTCGTTCATTCAACACATAAAACAACTTAAACATAAATGCTTAAAGGCCATGAATATACTCAAGGTTCTCTCCCACTCTTCATATGGGGCTGACAAACAACTTCTTTTACGTGTTTTTACCAGCCTGATAGGTTCACGATTAGACTATGGAAGCATTGTTTATGCGTCAGCAAGTAAGACATCCCTCAAAATGCTGGACCCAGTGCTTCATCTGGGGCTCCGGTTGGCATGTGGCGCCTTCCGGACTAGCCCGGTCGAAAGCCTCTATGTGGAGTGTAATAAGTGGAACCTACAACGTCAGCGAGCATACACAGATCTTCTTTTTGCTTTTAAAATTTCATCTATGCCACACCATCCTTTTAAATCGGCTTTTTATGATACGTCTCAGACTGCACTACTCCTAAACCGACCATCGTTCTCTGCGCCCTTCTCTTACAGAGTTAGAGAGGAAGCGTCAGAGCTTTCTGTCTCCTTTTTAGACACCATACAAAGTTCTCAAACAGATTTTATAGCACCATGGCATCTCCGCCCTGTATCATGCGACACATCCTTCACACATGTAGATAAAAACCGAGCTCCCACATGTGCAATTCTGCAGCACTTCTTGTATTTGCAGCAGAAGTATCAATTTTCTGAATTTTATACGGACGCCTCTAAAACTGCCACCTCTGTGTCCTGCGCGGCGCATGGGCCCGGCCTTAATGTCACTAGAACTCTTAACAGTAATACCAGTATCTTTACGGCAGAAGCTAATGGTGTACTTCTTGTTGTTAATCATATCCTTCAAAGTCACATCCCACAATCCATTATATATACAGACTCCCTCAGTGTCGTGCGGGCGTTGTCGTCATCAACGTCTTCAAAAAATCACGTGGTAAATCTAATAGTCAAGGGTATTATGTCGGTGTATGTACGCAAATTTGAACTGGTTCTTTGCTGGGTCCCTGGCCACAGTGGTATAGCCGGGAACGAAGCAGCGGACCGAATGGCTGCTGCTGCTACACTCTCGAATACAGTAGACATAACCACATTACCCTACACCGACGTGAAACCACACATCAGACAACAACTTCGCAAAACATGGCAAACACACTGGAGTGAACAAACAGACAACACGTTACACGTAATAAAACCACACTTGGGACCATACACCACCGACACACGCAATAGATACACTGAAGTCGCCTTGGCCAGATTACGGATAGGGCATACTCATGCAACACACTCGCACCTTCTCACTGGGTCTCCAAGACCTCTGTGCAGTAGGTGCGGAGAGGCCCTATCCGTGATGCACATCCTCATACAATGTAAGGCACTCGACACTACACGACGCAAACACTTCCCTCAACTACACACACGACATATTCCACCACACCCGTCACTCTTCTTAGGAGACGAAGCCCTGTTCTCAATCAAACGCGTTTTCGAGTTTCTCACCGACGTAAAATTTTTACATCTCATTTCTTATCATGCTTGTTGACAACCTGGCCCTTTACACCATCTTCATTACGTTGTGTTTTACTTTGTTTATTTTTACTAAAGTGTTCTTTTACTTCCATGTCACTTTCATGTAATCACTTTTGTTTGGCGCTCTTTGCCCTTTTTCGGCCTTGCGCCATTAAACTCTAAACATCATCATCATCAGCTTAGCACTTCACCTTGCGGAACGCCGTTTTCTTGCACATGAACTCTTGAGAGTGCGCCACCTACTCTCACGCGAAACGTTCTTTCGGACAAATAACTAGCAAGGGTGTTGAGCATATCGCCCGAAACACCGAAAGACTTTAGGTCACTGAGGATCCCGTAACGCCAAGCGGTGTCATAGGCCTTCTCAGGGTCAAAAAACACCGTTGTGCAAAACTGTTTGTGAATGAAGGCGTCCTTTATATAGGACTCGAGTGCAACGAGTTGGTCGTTGGTGGACCGCCCAACCCTGAAGCCTGCCTGGCAGCTCTCGAGAAGACCATTGTACTCAAGAAAGTACACGAGTCTCCTGTTTATCATCTTCTCGAGGAGCTTGCAAAGGCAGCTTGTGAGGGCGATGAGCCGATAGCTAGCGGGAGAGGAAGGGTCCTTTCCTTTCTTCAGGAAAGCCACTACTATGGCCTCTCTCCAAGAGCGAGGATTGTGCCCCGAAAGCCATATGTTGTTGTATAGATGTAGGGGTGTTTCAAGAGTGTCTGGGTGTAGGTGTTGTATCATGGTGTATGTGATTTTGTCTGCACCTGGAGCTGAAGGCTTACATGTGCTCAGAGCAACCTTCAGCTCATAAATTAAAAAAGGAGAATTGTAAGAAGTGTGCAACTTGTTGTTATCACGCAGGGACTTCTTTTCTACAGATGTTTTGTGTTTCATGAAAGTGTTTGTGTAGTGTGCTGAACTGGACACGTGTTCGAAGTGTTGTGCAAGTGTGTTAGCCCGGTCTTCCAGTGTGTCCCCTGTTGTACTAACCAGGGGCAGGCTGTGTGTCTGTTGCCCTTTTAGTTTTCGTATTCGTGTCCAGACTTTGTGTGTGTCAGTGTATGAGTTGATGGAAGTGAGGAAGGTGCGCCAACTCTCCCTTTTGGCCTCACGACGCACCCGATTCCCAAGAGCCTTTGCCCGTTTAAAAGAAATGATGTTATCTGACGTGGGGTACCGGCGAAGGACACCCCACGCCTTGTTCTGGGCCTCTCGCGCCCGCCTGCAGTCCTCGTTCCACCAGGGCCTCCTTGGGCTGCGGGACCCACTGGAGGCCTGGGGAATGGACTTTTCGGCGGGGTCGAGGATGTGCGCCGTGACGAGTTGGGCGGCTTCCTCCACGTGTAGGTGATTTCTGGATGTGTGGTGTAGTTGAGATGTTTGTGTGAATGTGCTCCAGTTTGGTTTTGATTCATTAAACCTTTTATGGGAAGATGGACTGCTCGGGCCTATACCTATATACGTTAATGAAGTGGGGAAATGGTCACTACCATATGGGCCCGTGCCCACACCCCACTCAAGACATGGAAAGAGAAGTGCGGAACCAATAGCCAAGTCAAGATGCGAGTCTGTATTGTGTCCTAAGTTATGGTATGTAGGCTGTTTTTTGTTGAAAAGGCATGCTCCGGAGGATGTAAGAAGCTTCTCTATCAGGCGACCTCGGGCATCCGTTCTAGAGGAGCCCCAAAGGAGTTGTGCGCATTAAGGTCGCCTGTTATGATGTATGGATCGGGTAGCTGGTCGACCAGCGCCTCGAAGTCAGAGCTCAGAAGTGCAAAATCAGGAGAGATGTAAATGGAGCATACCGTTAGTAATCTATTAAATATTATCGTACGGATTGCTACCGCCTCAAGGACAGTGTTCAGAGTGACAGGGTGGCAGGCTAAGGATTTCCGGGCGACAACTGCCACACCTCCTGAAGAGTGTGTGCAGCCAACCCTCTCCTTTCTGAATACCATGTACCTATTTAAGAAATTGGTTTGTTTAGAATTGAGGTGGGTTTCTTGGAGACATATTGATACTTGGCTGACTGGCATGCAGAATCTCATACACATCGTCAAGATTTTTAAGGAGGCCTCTGCAGTTCCATTGGATAATGTTTTCTGTTCCCATTATTTAAGTTTAAGAATAACTGGAGTGTGTGTGTGTGTGTGTGTGTTTGTTCATGTGTCGTCTTTCGGGGCTGTTATTCTAGAATTTTTAGGCTTTTCTGTCGGCTTGGACATCGGAGGCCGCTCCTTGCGCTGCGTAGCAGGCAGGAACGGCGTGACATCCATCTCCTCGTCGGATGCCAGAAGGGTGCCCGGCGGACCAGGCCCCCCGGACTTGGCCCCCTTTCGGAAGCCCTTCGTTTGAGCCGCCACCGCCGAGGGCGTCCGGGGCACCAGAGGTGGCACGGGAGGGGCGGTGGCGGCGGAAGCCGATTCGGGGCCCCCGGTGTCCATCCGGTCGGCAACCTCCAACGCACTGGAGGACGGGGAGGCGGAGGCGGGAGCGGCACTGGTACCCACAGAAGAGGTTGTCACCACAACCGCTGCTGCCTCAGCACGCGGCGTGGCAACGGATTGGGCTGCCTGACGCACCCCAGGTGGGGGGGGGGGGGGGGAGGAGGGACCACGTCAGACTCGCTGAACTGGGTCCCTGTGGACACCAGACGCCGCTCTGCCCCCCGGCGAGCCGCGTCGGCGTACCTTCCCAGGGGGAAAGAGGCGAACCTCTTCCGCGCCTCTGGGAAGGTGATGTTCTCTGTTACTTTGACATTGATTATTTTCTTTTCTTGTTGGAATTTCTCACATTTGCGGGAGTACGCCGCTCGATCCTTCGCAGTTAACACAAGTGAAGGTGGTGGAGTTGCAGTTATCTGTCGGGTGGTCCTGTGCGGCGCATTTGGCACCGGTCATTTTCCCGCGGCAAGAGTTGGTACCGTGCCCAAACCGATGGCATTTGAAGCAGCGGCGCGGGTTTGGTATGTACGGTCGGACTGGACATCGTATGAAGCCTGCATTGACCGACTCGGGGAGCGTTGAGCAGTCAAATGTAAGGATCAAGTGTTTTGTACGAATTTCGGTGTCATTTCGACGCATGATTATCCTTCGCACTGCCGTCACGCCCTGATCTCGAAGGCCATCGAGCAGATCTGTCTCTGTTTCGTTCATCAGGTCAGGATCGGAGATGACGCCCTGGGAACTGTTCAGAGTGCGGTGGGGTGTGATCTTTATGTCTGTATCTACCATGCGGGTTTGTTTGAGGAGGTTGATAGATTGCTGCCTGTTGTTAATTTCGATCAGGATTTCCCCTGTTCTGAGTTTCTCGGCTTTGTAGGATTTCCCTACAATGCCCTCAAGGAGCTTGGAGATGAGAAAAACAGACTGTCCAGTGAGGGGGCTTTGACTTGTCAAGAGATTCCATTATTAGACAGCGGGAAAAATTGTCAGGTTTTGGAAATGTCAACTCGGTCAATGGAGGAAAGGAGACTTCGGTGCGGCCCCTTTTGGGGGGCCGATCACGTTTTTGGGGGGGGGGGGGGTTTGAATTATTCATATAGCATAGGAAAAAGCAGGGAGACGGGGGTACTTTCTCTTTTTACCTTACCCTGGTAGTCAAAGAGGTCCCGGAGCCCCCTGCCTGGTAGACAGGCAGGAAGCCCATCGGCCGGAGCTTAACCAAGGCTCCGACGGCCACCGTTAGGGGTTTCTACCCCTCACCTTAAAAACACATCACCACGGTAGGTAACAGCTTATGTTGGGGGGCTCGGGGTCCGCGGTATCGCCAGTACCGTCACCAAGATTTCTCAAGGTGCCGGTACCAAAGTGTCGTTATTGATGGCTTGTGTTCGCCTGCCGGTATCGTTTAGTCCGGTGCACCGCAACGTGTTCATTCTTGGTCCTCTTTTTTCCTAATTACTGTTAATGATATTACCAATGACATACTGGTAAAATAAAATTGTTTGCCGGTGACTGCACACTTTATCACGAAGTACATAACTCCGCTGAACAAGCTCTTTCAAACGTGGCGCTCGACAAACTTTAGTCATGGAGCGCAGCATGGCAGACGAAGATTGATGGGAAATAAACACTATCCGCAAGCCTCCATGGAATTCGGGAACCCTTAAAAAGTTCGTATTGTTTTGATGGAATGCCTTTATTGTATTCAAATGTCACTTTTGTTGTCTTGATTTTTTTGCAATATTCTGTGTTTCGCTGGCTTTGAACTCATTACCTCCTATGTAATGCGCTCTTGGGCCCCTAGGGTACCTTATAAATAAATAAATAAATAAATAAATAAATAAATAAATAAATAAATAAATAAATAAAGTACCAATGGTCACCCTTATTAGTGTGAACCGTACCTATAAATATTTAGGGGAATTAGTTTACTGAGATTTCCGATGGAACGATGATGTCTCATACATACGAAACAAAGCCATGCGCACACTTAGGTGTCTAAGAAGAACATTGAAAACATCTATGAAGGAAATCAACCTTTAACCTGCAAAACCGACGTCCGACCAATATTAGCGTGTGTGTCAGGGGTTTGGTAGCCTCACACTCAGGCCACTAGCGCTGAATTAGAAAATATACAATAAAATGCCAGTCGAGTTTTCCACAACAGCTGTATAGTTGCCGCATATTACCAAGCATTCTTTCACAGAACGCGCAATTAGATACTTTAAAGTCCAGATGGTATGATGACAGGCAAAAATGTCTGTACTAATTTTTCCAGAGCAACTCAGGCTTGAACAAACATGTGCACATGGAACTAGTATTTCCGCGTTCTACACGATCACAACACGATCACAAAAACAACGAACAAGATACGCAAATTGCAGCAAAAATGTGGTCTACAAAATTCCCCTGAGGTGCGGGTCCGTCTACATCGGACAAACCAGCCGATGCCTGAACGACAGGGCCCGAGAGCATGCTTCTTCGCTCCAAGCAACCCCTTCAGGCCACCTTGCTACCCACGTTCGAGACTGCCACTGTGAAGCCTACGTGCACAAAATCGCAGTTATCGGAATGAAGGTAAGTAGAATAGAACGAGAGATAGTGGAATCATTGGCGATAGACGAAGCTGGAGATAGCTGCGTCAGTGTGCCGTTTGTGGCCTTGTCACGTACCTAAAAGGAGTTTCTGCGCAGCGATCTTGGATAATCATCTTCACTGACCAACGTGAATCAACGTTTTTATATTTTTTGTGTTTTTTCGCATGTACATATCTGTGTTTCCTTCAGTGAAATTCCAGTGAATAGTCATCAGTGTGTCGTTTTATTCGTTCTTTTATTCGTTTTATTCAAGCTGATTCCCATCGAAGTTGTACCATCAAGCACAGACCAGAGCCATACTCCAAGAAACTTAGTGACTTCTCTTGTAGAACGGAGACACCCAAAAACTCTTTTCCCAGGACCATTCATGAGCGGAAATAGCTGCGTGCAGATATTGTTTGATGTGGGTCCCTTCAATCTTTTCTGCCACCGCTAAAAAATAACTTTTGAGTGCACAAGGTCATTGTATCTACCTTTCGTGAACTTGCACCTTGTGCGCGGAGAACGTCACTTCTTCTAATGCTCGCTCTACGGTGGCCATAAATTTCTGTTTCAAGACCAGCTGAACCAAACGTTGCATGTATTTTTTATTTCCTTTTGTGTATTTCACTGGCATAATCTTGCTCCTTGTCTTACTTTTTCGAGGAAGTGCAGTATTGTTCCCAATCAGTGTTCCAGTAAACTATTTTTATTTACGTGTTCATTTAGGTGATGTCAATAATTTTGTGTTGTGTTTCTGCCAAGGACGTTGTTTGAAAGATCGGCAGTATTACCGAAATAAATTAATACAAAAACATTAAGTATATTTGTGGACTATTTGCAAAAAAATGAGATACCTTTTAAATATACCTTTATTGAATATTTGCGAAGGCGTTTGCCTGAACGATATTGTATTGTATCAATGCAATGTTTTGTTTGGTGAGGCAGGGTTTGGCGAATAATGAAAAACTATTGGTGTCAAAAGGAAAACCTACTGTGAGCTACAGCCACTGCCCATTTCAGAGTTTACTTTATTAAGTACACAGTATTCCTCAACTGCGGTCCTGAAGTTCAAGTACCGAATTTTATGTGAGAATTTGTTGGCAGTCGCTTGCATAAGGTTGGCTTCAATAAAGTTATATACATGGCTTTTGTATTCCTTTTCCAAACTAGTTTAAATAGTCTCCCAGAAACACCTTCTGACAGCAATGAGTCCATTAACCCATTCTAACAAACATGACTTTATTCCCGAAAGGTCAGTGGAATCAAGCATCCCTTTTTTAAACTACATCGGACTCGGGTCTCGCGCCGGTATGTTCATACCGCAAATTTTGAATATAGCACGTCCTTTCACGCTGCTAATCATTTTTACTGCTTCGTCGGCATGTGGGCTCTCTCACGGGTTTTGCCAGTGGTTTTCAGTTACTAAAAAGGCAGGTATAATTTCTTCAAGGCCTTTCGCGTTGATTTTGGGTGTACCTCAAAGTTCGACAACAGGCTGTCTTCACCTAAAGGTTTTTGTTAAGGGCATTATTACGCACTTTCGCTCTCTCAGTACGTCGAGAACACGAAGCTGTGTAGCGTGGTTTCGTCGTTGGATGGTCCAGTCCTTTTGCAAAATGACGTAAACACAAATTCGGCATTGTGCGACAGAAGATATGTAAAGCTAAATCTCGCCGAGCCAATCGTGATATTCCTGGCTCGCAAGCCTACCCCGCTCATTTTTAACTACTCTTTGCTCAATGGGCCCGTGAAACACGCTACTGTAGTTCGTGATTTGGGTATTGTTAGGTGAAAAACATTTCACCATCTTCCCGTAGGGGAACCCTGAGTAGTATGCGAAGCAGCCATGGGGTTGTCTCATGTCTCCATTAGTTTTCAGCTCGATCGCGGCGTTGCGGGAGTAAAATGAGTGGAGCGTAGCACGCGCGTGCGTCATATTACCGCGGAGATACAGTGGTGTACCCCGTGGAGTATGCAGCGCGTACCGTCACGTCTCTAACCCTAAGCTGCTTCGCGTTATCGCGCGCGGAGCCGCAGGTGTTGCCATTCGTTGCGCAATCCCGGAGAGGAGAGGAGCTTCGGAGAGGACAGGAGAAATGCCAGAGAGGAAAGGAGCGCCGGGGAGGAGAGGAGAATTGCCTCGCATACTATTCAGGGTTCCCCTAGAGCAAGATGACGACGGTGGTTGAACGCGAAGCTATCTCGTGATTGATTCTTTATTTGGCGAATCCCTAGTGGCATCCTGCCACAATCGTCATCAGCGGTGCCAGGCCAGGCATGCGCAGTGGTTGTGTGGTGCTCAGGGTTTCCCTACTGGAAGACGGCGACGGTTGTTGAACGCAAAGATATCTCGTGATGAATTTTTGGTTGGCCAATCCCTAAGGTCATCCTGCCACAATCATCATCAGCGGTGCCTGGCCAGGCATGCGCAGTGGGGGTGTGGACGCCGCCCAACGGCGCCCACACAAAGGCGGAGGGAACAGGCTCGACCATAAGCTGCTTCACATCTGAAACGATACTTTTCAATTTGCAAATAATTGATTGATTGAGTGTAGGGTTTAACGTACCGACGCAACGCAGGCGATGAGGCGCGCCGTCTTGGGGTTCTCCGGATTAATTTTGACCACCTGGGGATCTGTAACGTGCGGCGAAATCTCGTACACACCGGCGTTTTTTTTTTTTTGCTTTTCGCCTCCGTCAGAAAAGCGGCCGCCGCGGCCGGGAATCGAACCCGCGTCCTCGTGCTCAGTAGCGCAACGCCTTAGCCACTGAACCACCGCGGCGGGCTCAATTCGCAAATAAACGACCCGATCAGCTCCTGTCTATGAACGCTTGCGGTGGTTTTCCGGGCAGGCAGTGAATTTACTAAGCGATCATAATTCGTCTCTTTTTAACGCGCACTAATTTTACGTACGTTTGACTTCGCCAGAGCGAGTTGAAGTTGCTTTATAAACTCTTCGTCGTCCATTCGACTAGAAAGCATTCAGAAGTGCTTCATAAAATCCGTATTTCTTGATTACCCCAAGCTGAGCCTTTATGCGCACGGCGGGATTCTCAAGCTTCTAAATCTATGTATCCACCAGGCAGACCAGGCCTACCCTGTTTTTGCTTTTTAACTGTATTAATTGAAAGTTTAGTACCGTTGTCTTGTAAGCTCTGATAACCTGCCCGTACACTTTATAATTGGTCACGCATGGCAACCGTAAAACGCGCTCCTTGGCGTCGCAAACTTCTGCTTGAACACCATATGACTGAAAATAATGGTTGCTTTCATCCACCCAAGCGTGAATAAGGTCGAGAAAGCCCACATTCGTTTTTTTTAGGCGTGATGTAACATTGTATCTGTTTGAACCGGAAAAAGCACGCTTAAGAAAACCCCGCGTCGGCGATCGCGCCTCTCTTTATCACGCATATACATACCGTTATACATATCCCCAAGGAGGACGTGCGACGTGTTGCTGCATGCTGTGTGACTTGCGCTTCCTTGATTTTTTTTTTCACAGGAAAGCATTGAAGGGTGGCGCTCGCTTGAGCGAGTTTGGTGGGATAACGGAGTTAGAGTCGTTGCAGGCATCGGCGGAAGCAAGTGCTTTGTGCGTCCTGTCTGCCTGCCATTTTACTTGTGTAGTGTGAGGACGGCTCGCTTTCTTTCATTTCATTTCATTTATTGCATCCTTAAAGGTCCGAAGGCATTACATAAGGGGGGAAAACACATTCTCAGTGACAGTGTACGATTTAGTAACAAAGAATACTCATTATACAATATACAAAACAAATACTTAGTGACAGTGTACGATTTGGTAACAAACAATACACATTATACAATAGCAACCGCGCGTAAAAATAACTAGCAACACAACAATAAACGAACACTTTCTCTGGGGATTAGATTCAAGAACAGGAACTATTTGATCAGAATAATTATACTTGGAGCTGGTGCACTTTCGCTGTAGTGTTAGGTTATTGACTGTAATCAAAGTGGGTTTCCAGCTTTTGCCGGAATGATGTCCTGTCAGGTATAACCCCAATATCGTCAGGGAGGTGATTCCACAGTTTAATTGCATGGCGGAAGAGGAGTCGTTCATAGCAGATGTACGGCCGTTAATTCGTGCAATGGGGTTTCAATGATTTGTGCGGGAAGAAGTTCAGTTCGGCGGCTTTAAAAAGGCGGCTTTAAAATGAAAAGAAACTTCCCAGAAGACATAAACGTGAGATGATGCGACGTGAGGTGAGAGATGGCTGGTTTAGTGACTGTTTTAAAGAGGTGACGATGGTTCCTCTAGAAAGCTGTGAGGTTATAAGGCGAGCTGCGCGGTTCTGTACTGATTCTAGTTCGTTGATGAGATATACCTGATAAGGATTCCAAATGAACCATGCATATTCGAGCTTTGGGCGCACGTATGTTAGGTATGCAATTTTTTAATGTCGGGAGACGCACATTTCAGATTACGACGAAGGAATCCAAATGTGCGCAGAGCGTGTGAGCAGATGGACTGCACGTGCGGCGAGAATGATAGATACGGGTACATGTGCCCTCCGAGATACTTGTATGACGTGGGTATGGCGAGAAGAAGCGAATTGATGAATTAGGTGTGATGAACAGGGGCATGTTTACGGGAAAATGGCATTGATTTACATTTAGCAAGATTTAAAGGCATCACAGAGTCTTGCCACCATTGTGCACCTGTGTCGAGGTCTTGCTGTAGTTTAATTCTGTTTTCGGTGTTTTGAATGGCGGAGTATATGACACAATCGTCTGCTAATAAGCGAAGTTTTGTTTGTATGTTAGTTGAAAGATTGCTTATAAAGTGTAAAAATAGAAGAGGTGATTGTCCTGCGCCCTGAGGGACGCCTGATGATAAGTTGGTTTTGGATGAGTCATAATTATTAGCAGACGTGTACTGCTTACGATTGGTGACGAAATGTTTTATCCAAGAAGCAATATTCGGTGCAATACCCAGTGAAGAAAGTTTACAAAGTAACAGGTTATGGAATACACGAGCAAAAGCTTTCAAAAACACCAAAAATATAGCATCTACTTGATGGTTAGCATCAATGTGTTGTTAGAGGTCGTGGGTGAATTCGGCTAGTTGGGTCTCGCATGAGAAGTACTTTCTAAATCCGTGCTGGTGGTGATTAAAGAAATGAATTGCTTCGAGCCGAGTCGCAATATATGAAGATATATTGTGTTCCAGTAGTTTAGAATGGATACTAGTCAGTGAAATTGGGCGGTAGTTTGCTGGATTGGCGCATTTTCCTTTTTTGAATATTGCAACTATCTAGGCTACCTTCCAGTCGTCTGGGACTTCGCCTGTTTCAATGGAATGGGCGAATATGAGGCAAAGTATCTGACTCCACTGTGACGGTGTTTACTGAAAATTTGTTGGTTATTCGGTCACATCCTGGCTCTGAAGATATTTTAAGAGCTTTGATTAGTTAAGCGATTCCTTCAGGGTGGGTTAGAATTTCGCAAGATACAGCGGAGGGGGAATGGGTTGGCCGCAGCGTCAACTGGGTGGTGTTATAGGTAGAGAACACAGACGAAAAGTAGTCGTTAGAGGTGGTTGAACCGTCCTTTGGGGTTATTGGTTCCCAATTTCGGTTTATAAGTTGTATGTTGTTACTTCAATTTCTGCGACAGAGCTTGCGGTAAAATTTAGTCGGGTTTTACCGAAGGATTGATAGGAGGTCACACGAAAAACATTTGTCTTTGATATTTCGCCGTTTCTCGATGTATCTCTTGGCGCACAAGTGATACGTATGCAGGTGTAAAGGTATACAAAACACCTGCATACGTGTAAAACACGTGTAAAGGTGTTTTGTTCGATTTAGGAGGCTTTTCAATTGTTTGTTGAACCAATAATTGTGTGAATCCGATTTTACGCGGATTTTTAGGATGTACTGTTTCTCTAAGTTCAGTACTGTGTTTTTGTGCCAGTTGGCATTTACTGCGCGGGTTTGGTAGGATTCCCGAAAGCTGTCGAGGAAAGAAATAAGTTTGCTGTTAATAGCGTCGAAATTTTCTCGTTTGTAGTCAGTAATGAGTTTGTAATCAGTAATGTAGTCAGTAATGAAAGTCAGTGACTTTCTTATCAGGGGTAGCGATAAGTAAATGTGGAGCAGGTTATGGTCGCTTAGGCCTTGGAGAACTGTTATGCACTTAATGTCATCCCGGCTTGATGTTAGAAGAAGATATATAGGTTTATCGCCTCTCGTGGAGTACGTTATAGCTTGGTGCAGGTTAAAATCTAGGGTCAGTTCAAGGAATTACTTGGATTCGTTGTACGGGGAGGTACTGGGGACTGAAAGTAAAGGCTAGTTTATTTGAGGAAATTTAAAATCTCCGAAAAGAAATATACGGGCTCCCGAGAACTTCTCTTTAATATGGGTGAGTGAATGTGAGAGGAGGTTGCAAAAGTAAGGTTCGTAGTCTGGTGGCCGGTAAAAGATACCAAAGATCGCTTTGATGGCAACGTGTGAGACTCCTACCCATGTTAATTCTAATATGTCGTCATGAATTGTGAGTGAAGATGATGGAGTGTTTTTTATAGCAATGAGAAAGCCTCCACCCCGAAGACCAGTGCGATCATGGCGATATAAAGTGAAGCTCGTGTTAGACGGGAACATTTCGTTGTTGAGTATGCCTCCATGTATCCAGGTTTCCGTTATTACAACGATGTCTGCTTCTGAATCTTCGATAAAACTATGTCGTTCGTCACGTTAGGCAGCATGATTCGTATGTTGGTGAAAGCAACATTTATATGTAAGGTTGATGAAAGGTTAGGTCTTTGATAGGGGATACAATGTCTAGAGGAGCTTCATTTGGTTGTTTGGCATGATGATTCATGAACTATTGTGGGCAAATCTGATTTTTTATTAACTTCTACAAACTTGTCGCAGCTGTGGTCGTAGATGTAGCACTTTTTATCAACGCGAAGTTTGTCGAGACTGAGTTTAAATCGCATTTTTGGGGCGGACGAGCTGCAACAGCTTTGATCGTGCAAGGCGGGTAACAGCTGCGAAGTCTTCTTTCATCGCATACGTCCTCTTTAAGCATACGTCCGCAGGCCAGGATTCGTTGTTTAACTTTAAATTGGGCTAGTTTGTCAATGATACGTCTGTTTTTGTTTTCGGCGAAAGTTTCAATTCGGTGCGCACGTTCCATTGTACCTGAGCCCAGTGGAAGTTTTAGTTTGTCGGCACAAAACGCGGGTATCCTTTGTTCCGACTCTTCCAATGTTTCTTTTACGTTGTCGTTCATGCCAAGCAAGAGAAGAATATTTCGTCGTGGACGGTTGCTCGCGTCAGTAGTTGCGGCTTCTAGTACGAAAATTTCACGACTTGTCTGGAATGAATTAGTATCGCTAGGGCTGCCGGTTTGCGGCTTTGGTGATTCCAGGTTGTCGAATCGGTTGCTTAATACGGAAACGTGTTTTTTTGGCAGCTTTAACAGGTTTAAGGTAGTCTATCTCTGATCAGAAGGTTTCTAGATTGTCTTCGACGCGTTTAATACAGTCGAGCACCACGGCTAATTTAGTATTTTTTGCTGGTCCAGGATTCAGTTCAATGTCGCCAGAGAGCAGCAGTATTAAGAACAAAGACCTAGAGAAATCGCGCCAATGCCCAATTTTCATAGACTACGCAATTGCGAGTCGTTGGGGTACTACACAGCAAGAAGAAGCAGATTACTGCTTCTAAACTCTTTGCAGTTTCTTAAATAACTGACCTGCAACGTCAGAAACGTGTTCAGCATGGCGTGGCTTGCGTGTCGTGCCCCAAGCTGGCGGCATCGGTGCAGCGATTATGAATCGTCCCCATCCAGCAGGTCAGGATTCTCGATTCCCAGGTCAGGATTCTGGGTGCAGGGGGGTGGGGTGTTGCGGGCTTTCCTTGAATCGACGGGCACACACCGGCGGCGGGGAATCACACCAGCATCTACAAGGTCAGAAATCGGTTGAGCATAGCGTGGCTTGTGGTGTCGTGCCCCTGCGGAGTAAAAGGGGGCGAAGAAGGAACAACCCGATGAGCAACTTGACATCGACTGGCAGGCATGGTGGGCCGCGTGGTTGGTGCAAGAACACCGAGTGTCGCCTGCCTGAAATTCTCGCACGACAGGACGAACTCCAGGTTGTTTGCCGGATGGCGTTCTCGCAGTGGGCACTCAGCTGTCATGCAGGGTCGCTTGGAAAATCCGGGTAAGCGAATTATTCACTAATGTCTTTTATCATTATGTATATTAGAACTATTATCCGTAGAACGACGTTTTCAGTGCATTCTGTAGATCTTCAGATTGACCTCCGGTTTGCGCATTAGTGTCAGGCCTGGTTCTCTTTGTAGCTCCTGTTTGACACGGGTCATGCGGTCGACCGGGAAAGAAGAGAAGGGAGTGGGTTTCTCGTTGTCGTGACCGTGAGTCAATTCACTCGTTTGCCGTGCGGTTTCTGCAGGTCTTGGCGTCTTGCGCTCGGCATCAATGGCTCGCTGGCGGAATATCTCCTAGCCACGCCGGCGGTCTGCGTCGGTGGCCGTTCTCGAGCGAGGAGGCGCGACACCGCCGGTGAAAGCGCGGCCTGCTCTCTCCGTCCTCCGTGGAGCACCTCAAAAAAGACGAAGAATATTGTATACTGCATATTCACACAGTCGACGTACACGTCACGAAGCGCTAAATATCGTAGCCCAGTCAACGCAAATGCGCACGTTTGTGCTAGTCACAGCAGAGGTTTCTGTGATGTATGAGAGTGCGAGCGTATCAATCTATAAGTACTACACTGAAGCCAGTATTTTTCTTTGCCAGGTTTCACCTGCGTACTTCTTTTGCCAGTGCGCTGTATGAGGCCACGTGCAGCTGGCAGAACCCGGAGAAATCTTGAAGTTGCAACTGGACACGTCAGTGGGAAAATCCATTGTGCGGCGCTTGAGTGTGTATCACATATAGGACGTTACATATCACTCTGCTTTTGGGCAGTTGCTAGGATCCGTTCCGATAGCGGTTAGAGGTAACGGCATCGAGGAAATTCAATAGGCGCTCAAAACGCTACGCGATTTCGTGATGTAACTACACTTTGTCAGAGTTTAGGTCGCAGCAGCGTTCACGTGCTCTTCTGACGTGCCATGAACAGGTCACCTGGAGCCTGTTGTTATTGTTCCTCTGTTTCTCGGATATCTCTGTACGGAAGCATTCTTGTAAGTTACTTTGAATAAAAATAGATTCACACAAATTTAAATTTGCCTAAATTTCTTGTTATCTGTTGTTTCTCAGTTTTGATGCAAGATATCAACCTTCGCAGCAATCCTCACAAACTTCCTGACTTAATTTTTCTCACAAACGTATAAACCTATTGGTAACTGTGCTGAAAGAATGCACATCACAAGCTTGGTTGTATGGGATTAGCTTTTTGCACTTATTCCAGATGTTTCATGAACGTTTATCTTGCGCTGCTCTCAACGGTGCTTAAGTTTATGAAAACCGAAATTCAGAGGAACTCCTAAACCCCCTTATTCCGTTAACACTACGAAGTTTGGGGATGTGTATAACGGAGAATAACGCCGAAATCGCAAAGGGAGTCCTATCGGTTCGTGTCTGGTGACGTTCGTAACGCTTAGTAAAGCGAAAATTAGGATTTGTACTGACTATTTGCGGCATCCTGCAGCTGTGCATAAGCCGCCTCTTGGACCGTCAGAAATCCTTTAAAAAGAAAGCGGAAAGAAGATAACGTTCGCTCGGCCATATTGATGGGCTTGGTGGGTGCTCACAGCTACCCAGCGCATACATACGGCACAGTAACGGTTGTCTTATTTCAGCTTTCCTTTTAAATGTTTCCTTGCAGTTAGAGAGGCGTCTTATACGGAGTTGGAGAATGCCGCATCAGGTAAAACCAAAACGCTTTTTTCGCCTTCACTAAGTGTTAAAAGGTTCACAGGCACACTTGGCAAGCATGAGCGCTTAGCGCGATAGTTCACCACGCCTAAACCAAGATTGAAAAAATATTGTTTACTCACGCTTCGGAAGCATTACGCATCCCGCGAGTCATGCTTAGGAACCGCGATTTTTAAGCATGAAAGCACATCACCTCGAAAGAAGCGTGCAAAACATCGTCGACACTCCTGCTTGCTAAGCGTGAAAGCACATCACATTAGAACAAGCATGCAAAAGATCGTCGCACTCCCGCTAGCTAAGCCTAAAACCAACCAGACCACTGCGCGCGCATGGCTGTTTTCATGTTGACGGTGAACCCAGTCTGGCACCACCTAGACGATGCCAACGTGCGTTTACAGCCTGTTGTTATCATCTATTGACATGTTGTGCAATCACATGATTCTTTTTAGGCACTTCTTGGAAATATGACATTCTGAATTCCCATGTTGTGGAGAGGTCACACCAGCACTTTTCCAATGTTCTTCTGCACCACACAACAAAGCACCACATTGTTTATCCTTGTATCTGCTAATCAATACATACTCTACACACGATCTCCAGGCTCTTGTTGTCAAGAAGTGTTTTTTGCGTTCTTTATTCGCACTCAACTTTTGTATATATTGGACACTTTTTTACCCATTTATGATTTAATACTCTTTCCTGTATATTGTCTGTGTTTTGTACGAAATCTCTTTGTGCGAAGTTGTACATTATGTTCGACGAAATCCATGGGCCCACCTCAGGACTACATGTTTGGAAGTAATAACTCCTCATCCAATTTAGAGTACCCAGAAAATGCAGGGAGTAAAATGTTACCTTCAACATTCAAACAATTGATATCTTGTTTAAAAAAAATTCGATATTATTAGGCACGACATACATATTCAGAGGCTTGACCTTTCGATTTCTGCCCCAGCCGAAAAAAAAACGTTCCATGTACCTGCTCCACCTCCACCTGCATCCACCTGCTCTATTTCTAAAGGGCGATTTCACATTGAAGCTGGGCTAACAGCTTAATCTTTGTCACGTAGCAAGAGGCTAAAGCGCCAAGTCTGTGTTAAAGAAGCCATGTTAAACTTCTGTCAGCTGTGTTAGACTGCACCTGTGTTACAATTGATCCAAAATCTGCGAAAGCCTTTTATTTAAGCGGAGGGTGATTTGTAGCGTCCCGAATAACACAGAAACAACTAAAATCGTTGGTAAACTGTTCCCATAGTGTGCCAATCCGCTTCCACACATAGCTCCACAATTGCACATATTTACTCGTTGCACTGAGCGCTTTTTCACGCTATAAAATAATGCACACCTTCAGGAATTTTCAATTCAATTCACTGATTTTTAATTTCCACAAAAGGTTATCAGGAGGGTCGCCAGGGAGAAGAGCTAAAAAAACTACAGTTTGACTGCGCCCGGGCGACCATTTGGATAGAGCGCTACAACAGAGACAAACCGTAGAAAAATACGAAGCGAGTGCTGCACTGCAAAGAGAATATGCAAACACACACACATAAAAACAGCAATGCCAGAGAGTGGAATTTTGACAAAGCTCTTCGGCATTAATTCAGTTTTTGCAGATTATCTAAGCTTACCTCTTGTCCTGCTTAGTACAGTTCTTGAAGCAGTGTTCGCAAATATTCTTTAGATTTACTGAGCATGACAGATCCTTCCGACAATCTTATGTGGGTTACATGTTCTCAGTTTACTTGTGTTTGTTTCTATCTGTCGTTCAAACTTCTTCATTGCCAATTTTAAATAGGCTGCGAGTAATGTCAGAAACGACGTCTCCAATTCTGAGCAGCTTACTAAAATAAACCTTCCACTCCTACGAACGACTAAATTGCCTACGCATATCTTCTACAGGGCTTCCTAGGGCTCATGTTAGTCTTTCTACTTTTTAAACTCTTTTTTCTCCCGTATGAGCTACGTCCCTTGCAGCTATTCGTTGCCTCAGGTACCCTAAACCTAAAGTATTCAACATCTCCTGTTCGTAAAATTGCGAATTTTTAAATCTTTAATATGCACAAAATTGTAATATACGCCTGCCGCCTAAGGCGCCGGTCAGGAATCATTATAAAACATTCGTTGATAGCCATCCAAAACCCATTCACCAGTTTTCCATCGTATAACTATAATCGTACACCTAGCGCGAATAAAATTACGCCCATCTTCCCGCGAGAGAACCCTGATTTGATGCGACGCATCAGGGGGGAGCGTTTGGACTGACGCTGGTATTGGATTGCGTCAGTCCACTCGCTGAAGGGACTGTCGCTTCCATCACGTCTTCATCGGAAGATCTGGCACGGAGGTATCGTCCAAGCAAAGTCAAGTCAAGTGCGAGTGCGAGGGCTGGACTGATCCGGCGCCGTGCGTTCCCCCGCTTATATTGCCGCGTTTGAAAGGAGAGGAGCCGGGGAGGAGAGTCGCGCGCATGCGCACACATGCGCGCACCCAGAGCAGCGAAGCGCGCACGCGCAGCTGTTGTTATGATAATAAGACGGAGTGAGAGTGCGCACACATGCGTGCACCCAGAGCAGCAAAGCGCACACATTGTCAAGCAGGTTATGCAATGAACCAAAAGGAATGGTGACACGACTGGAGTCATTAAACCAAACCCGATTCAGCGTACATCAGCGATATTGTAACGCAGCTATAAAATATGATAACCGAAAACTGCTTTTCCGGCAAAAATGCCGGGCACGCTTATTTCCACCAATGTACCACAGGCTGCGTTGACGCTTCGTGATATCCGCATCTGAAATGTTAAGAAGACTTCGAACCTACTGTTATTTCCGTAGCTTTTCCTCAGGTAGTCAAACTTCTAATTTGCTTTTTCCCGTCCCCTCACGTTTCAACTATTCGACGCATTCCCAGAATAACGTTTATGTTCTTTTCGTGACAAGTGCGCGCCGCCCGCACAAAAGTAGGTAGCACTTCTAGCTTCGCCAAAAAGAAAGGTAACATCGCGCTATTCCGCACACCCATTAACACTTCATTATTTTCCACTAGTATTTTTACACGAAAATTAGGTGCTTTATTCTCGTCTGCAAATCAGTATCTGTAGTTGATGGTTGGACGGTCAAAGATAAAGCACGGATCCCCGAGGGAGAACAAAGATGGTGCTTCAGAAGTGCTACGGCTGTCTTGTTCACAAAAAAGAAGTCACTGAAAGGCACTGATTTATATAGCACCTAGTAGTCATTTCACAGATTTGGCGTAGCCACTATGCATTCAGCCGTCAGTCTTGTTCGGTGTTGTTCGTCGTTGTTGGGATAATCAAAGGCTACAGGCGTGCCGACATGTTCCGCTCCGTCGCGGTATTTTGGCGACTCGTGTCCGGTCTGTTGCAAGTGTTTTGCGATGGCATTAGAAACCGTGTTTTCCGTTTGAACATCCTGCAGTTGTTTGTCCAGAAGGTTGTACAAATCACCGGATTGGCCAATACATACTGCTGGTGGACAGTCCATGCAAGAGTTCCGATACACGACACTGAGACATTTTCTAATGCGTAACGCCGTCTTTAACATTACAAGCTCACTTCGCAACTTCCTTGTAGGGGCGAGCGCGAATTGCACGTTTTGTTTGCAGAAAACACGTGCCAGGGCCTCACTGATCCCAGGAACTACTCACGGAACCATGGCGCATTTTCGCTTCTCTGTGCTTTCGCTGATCACACTTTCCTCGAAGGCAGTTTGTTCCGGAGCTTTTCTTTTCTCTGCACTCCTCGCGAATGAGTGGGGCTCTTCGTTTTTTGTTTCAGATCTTTTTCTGTTAGAAACATTTTCTGTAGCGAAGGTTCATCAAAGCAGGCTCTGCAGGAACTATCATTACCCCAGTGACCCCGGAGAGGTTTCCAATACCACCGCAGCACACGTTCAAGAGACTAGACAACGAGATAAAGTCGGATGACACCAAGGTATAGATTAGAGAGCGCGACATCAGCACGCCTTAATATGGAGTCGTTGATTCTCCAGACAACGCTGCACACTAAACAGCTTTGCTGTAAAAGTCTCGTGTACTTGAAACACAAAATGTTTTCGCGTGAGGCATAAACAAGTGTCCCGGAGTTTTTTTACTACGCGTTACGAAGTGTTCGGGAGCAAGGCATAAATGAGTGTCCCGGTGGTATAGTACCATGACTACATGAGAAGACGAGTACGACGACGACACAGGATACGCCAACCGCCCAAGGCCCTAAGGGGCTTGGCCCCTGCAACGTTAACGAAAAATATGTCATACAGGAGGCCTCACTGTCGATGCTGTTGCCACATAAAGCCCGCACTTCTGTAAAATTTTCTGTCTATTGAAAATGTTCTGGTAACAAACTTTATATGTTTTCTTTGCGTGATAATAAACATAATTCTGCTTGTAATTCGCATGTTCCATCGATCAATTTTATGTAAGGTATAACGGAGAACTTGGGTTACATTCGTGATTCCAAATCGCCTACACGAATCTGAAAACCTACTCCACGCTGAAAGTTAATCAAAGAACTATATTCTGTGTATAATTATTACCCTGATTACTGGGTATCCCAATTTCCCCACATTGTTTCATTCGTTGCTCATGGAGATCTCATTGTGCCATATTAGTGCACTGATGTTGAACATTTCAGCAGAAGGCCTTTTGCTGTCATGGTACCGGCATAATAAAATGTCTTTTACAAGTTTTATAAACGCTTTCGATGTAGAAGATGTCGGGGTTAAGGCGCAGCAGGAAACAAAAATTACGCCTACCTCCCCTCGCGGGAACCCTGGTGTGATGCGACGCTGAGGGGGGTTGAAGCGCAAACGGAGAGCAACTGTCGACCGGAAGGCCGCCGGAGAGCGGCACACCTGTTATATGCGCAGCGCGCCCGAAGGGGAGGAGACCGCGGAGAGAGACAGAGAGAGTGCCGCGGCTATGACGCAACACAATCCAACACAATCCACTTTAATCCAATCCAATCCAAATCCAATCCAAGCCAAGCCAAGCCAAGCCAGGCCAAGTTTTAGTGGGCACGGCAGACCGTCCAGCGCCATGTGGCTTTACAAGCCGTTTTTCTGCTTCGTGCAGGTTTTTTTGCTTGGTCTGCTCGTATCAACGCATCAGCCCGTATCGATGGATTTCACTGCATTCAGCACGTGTCATCAGAGGTTGGCGACGTCCCATCCATATCACCTGGTTCCCCCGTGGCATGACGTTCAACTGGCGGCGCTGCCTTCGGGACATGTGACCACCTCGGACATGCCTATAAGAAGCCCACGCCAGGCCTTCAACTTCAGTGGGCACGGCAGACAGTCCAGCGCCATGTGGCTTTACAAGCCGTTTTTCTGCTTCGTGCAGGTTTGTAATTATTTCAGTACTATTAGGAGTGATTGCCGAGGTTTACTGGTCCTGCCATGCCCACGGCAGTGTGTTGTTCTTGCGTATGATGCATACTGCGCATGCAAATTGCTCATGTGCGGTGATGTCGAGATGAACCCTGGACCTGATAAGCATGAAATGAGCACAGTTGATCTATTGAATCAGTTACTTGCAGGGCAAAACAAATTATCAGCCTATTTTGCTGCTCTCAGGGCACAACAAGCCAGTGTTGAAAAACTGATAACTGACCTAACTTCCCGCTTTGTTGACTTAGAAAAACAAACCGCTCGCATTGATAGCATTGAGCAAACGATGCATTCTCTGCAGGCGAAAGTGGTCGATTTTGAAGATCATAGCAGGCGCTCTAACCTGATTGTGTTTGGACTGCCCGAAGAGCCAAAAGAAAGCGATACTGTCTTGAAACGGAAAGTCCTCACCGAGATCTTTAATGTTAAACTTGGTGTTCCCTGCAGTTCTGTTGGAAGAATCCACCACCTCGGAAAACCTGGTGGGAACATTAGGCCAGTGATAATATTTTTTGAAGATTATAATGAAAAGCAAGAGGTTCTCCAGAATGCACATAAACTTAAAGGAACTAAACTTTCTGTACAAAGCGACTATTCAAAGCCCACCCTTCAGAAGAGAAAACTACTCTGGGATAGCGCCAAAAACGACAAGTTAAACGGTAAGAAAGTAACACTAATATACGACAAGCTTAGTATTGACAATGAACTGTATGTATGGGACGATACCGCCAACAAAAGAGTTAAACTTCCCAAATCCTACCAGCGGCCAAAGAAAGACAGCACAGACTTAGGTGCGTCATGTAGTAGCTCAGGTGCGGCAGGGACAGCCTGACTTAACTCTTCCAACGTTAAAGAATTCCGACTTTTAAACATTATTTCCCGCAGCGTTGTCAAGAAGAGTGAACAATTAGAAGCTGTTATTCTGGGTCACGATCCGCATGTTGTAGTGATTACAGAACCCAAGCTGCATGACGACATCGATGATAGTGACGTTTTTCCTACAGACTATCAGGTTTTTCGGCGCGACAGGTCGACTAGAGGAGGCGGTATTGCTGTTTTAGTTAAGCATAATAGTCAAGCCTTTCTTTCTCGGCAAATTGACCATCATGAGAGTATTACAGTCAAGCTTTATTATCGAGGCCGATCCATTCTTTTGTTTGCCGTTTATCGCCCTCCAGATTCCCCACCGCATTTCTTGGCTGCCCTTTCTGAACACAGGAGTACATTTAGGCATGATAACATATTTCTAGTCGGTGATTTTAACTTGCCCGGTGTTGATTGGGACTGTTGCGATCCCCAACCCATCTCTGGTGTGCATGCAAATTTTTTATTTGATGTTGTGTTAAGCCTCAATTTGCAACAGATCGTTACTGAGCCAACGCATGTTCAGGGTTCCTCAAGTTCTGTACTTGATATTGTGTTTGTTAGCCGGTCTTTAGAAAACTTTATCGTTACAGTTGATCATGGATTGTCTGATCACAAAATGGTTTGTTTTTTTGTTTGTTTGAAGTTACTGATCACGTCACTGTTTCCATAGCTATATCTGTTAAAGATTACTCGCGCGCCAGGGATAAAAGCATCCTCGACTATCTGGAACTTTGTCTTGAAAACTTCACTGGATCCGATACTTGTGATCTATGGTCTAAATTCAAAAATATATGCACATACTGTATCGATCATTTTGTTCCTAACAGAACAAAAAAAGCTTCGAAGCAAAATCCCTGGCTTACACGAGAAATTTTTCACATGAAAAGAAAAATCAAACGGCTCAAGAGAGCACGAGCTGCTGTGGGGGCAATTCAGGCAACTCAATCAGCTTTAAGTCATGCTGTGGTCTCTGCTAAACAGCGCTATTTTCAGCATACTCTTCCAAACTTTATTACTAATGCGCCTGATAAGTTCTGGCAATTTCTGAGCAAAAAGAAACAACCTCTAAGCCGCATGATGCATGGCGGCATAGTAATCACCGACAAAAAAACCATTGCTCAACAATTCAACCGCTACTTCGCCAGTGTTTTTTCACCACAAGATGTAGCTATTCCTACAAAAACTTCCTGTTCCCCAAGCCAGACTGATATTGTGTCACAACCCGGTGTATTTGAAATGTTATTGAATTTAAAAACAAAAGCAACTCCAGGTCCTGATAACATTTCAAACACTTTCTTGCGCCGTTATGTTGAGATGCTTTCTCACTTTCTTGTTGTCATTTTTCGTTCACCAATCAATTCAGGCGTTCTACCATTTCAATGGAAAATAGGGCGCGTAGTACCCGTCTTGAAGAAAGGTGACAGTGCTTTCTTCAGTACTATCGTCCCATATCACTAACTTCATCATGCTGCAAGATGCTTGAGCACATTATAGCTACTTACATAACAACGTTCCTGAATGACAAGGTCGTACTTTCTTCCTTCCAACATGGATTTCGCAATAGTTTTTCTACGGTCACTCAGTTAACATCAGTGGTTCATAGCTTTGCCCAGGTCCTTGATAAATTAGGTCAAGTTGACGTTATTTTTATTGATTTTTGTAAAGCCTTTGACCTCGTCCCACATGGCAAACTACTGCATAAGCTCGAAACTATTGGCCTTCCACCTTTCATTATTAACTGGGTTTCTGCGTATTTGTCTAACCGTGTTCAATTTGTAAACATTGATGGTCATAATTTCGACGAACTCCCTGTCACATCCGGCGTTCCCCAGGGAAGCGTCTTAGGTCCCTTACTTTTTTTAATTTATATAAATGACCTTCCTAACGTTATCCCGGACTCTATACAAATTAGGCTATTTGGTGATGACTGTGTTTTGTTTAAGGAAATTTCTAACCATGATGACCAACGACTACTTATATTCCTCCTTGCATAACATTATTGCATGGTGTAATGAATGGGGGATGCTGCTTAATCCAGATAAAACTGTTTTCATGAAAATTACCAACAAAAGAAATAGTCTTTCCTTCCCATACCATCTTCCGTCTCGTCCACTTTCAGAAGTTAATGAATATAAATACTTAGGCGTAACTTTAACCAATAACCTCAGTTGGAATAAACACGTTAAAAATATTTGCTCATCCGCCTTTCGTAAACTCCGTTTTTTGAGACATAAACTGCGCCATACTCCTGCTAACGTTAGGCTCCTCGCTTATACTTCCATAATAAGGCCAAAATTAGAATATACATGTTCGGTATGGGACCGTTACACAAAAAATAACATCGATGCCCTTGAAATGATTCAGCGTAAAGCTGTCCGATTTATATTCTCCAAATATCGTGCAACTGACTCTCCTACCCTCTTATTGAAGAAAAATGGAATTCCTACGCTGCAAATTCGAAGAAAAATGTTACGATTAAAATTCATGTTTATACTAAAAAACAACAAATTATCCATGCAACCTGACTCTTACATCAAGCCTTCCACAGCCCGGTTGTCAAGAAATAGGCACCTCCAATCACTTACCCCACACTACGCCAGAACTAACATCTTCAAATACTCGTTTTTCCCTCGAACCATCACAGAGTGGAACCAGCTTTCACCCTCAAACGTTGAAAACCTTGATGCCATCCAACAAGCTGTTTGCTGATATGTGTTTTCATGTACACCTTGATGTTATGCCCCTCCTGCTTGGGCCCTTCAATGGGCCTGCAGTATGTACCAAATAAATAAATAAATTAATAAATAAATAAATAAATAAATAAATAAATAAATAAATAAATAAATAAATAAATAAATAAATAAATAAATAAATAAATAAGCCAATCCAATCGAATCCAATCCAATGCCCCTCGCGAGAGAGTGTTCGCTATCGGAGAGGAGAGCGGGAGAGTGGCTGTGGACAACAACGGACGCACGCAGGAAGGACAGGGCCGCCGACAAGAGATGCTCTCAGCGTCGCATCTAAAAGAACTCGCTGTAAAGGAACCCGTCAACAATTTGTTCAACTTTTTTTGAAATCCTAAATTCTTGCAGAACGTAGTCTCACAACACACGCAGTACTTTGTCGCAAAGTACTTCAGCCAAAAATACTGCTCTATGGTCATCAGACATCTTGGAAACTGGCCGAAAACATATTTCTCTCTCTCCCGGTCTTGACGTTCTTCGACGGCTCAAATTGTGTCACTGAGGACATGTAGCGGCTGTTGGCCGGTTGTCCTTCAGTTGCAGCAATGAACACTTTTCGATATCAACTGTAAAAATAACGCCACAAAAACGAAATAGAAACGGAAGATGTATCTAGTGCGGCAAGCAAATCACGCATTGCCCGTTCGTGCTGGCTATAGTTGTAGCTTTCGCAGTGCTTCCAGACGAAAAGGAAAGAGTGAAAGCGTTTGTTGAAATCGTTTCACGTTCTTTTTAAAAATAGGGTTGTAATAATGACGCAGCTGTATATTGCGAATTCCGTCGTTCCGAGCGCCCCCCCCCCCCTCCCCCCGCCTTCCCCCTCCCCCAGAAACAAAACTTCCTAGCGAAACAGCAATGTGAAATGAAAACAACACATTTGAGGTTTTTAATGAATTCGAAGTGAATTTTTTAAAATAATGGATATTGTGTGCAAATAAAGTGTAGTGCTGTATTCTGTTGTTACCGCAGATCGTCAAGTGAAAACTTCGATGCAGACGTGGGTTTAACTTGTACGTTTTCCTTACACATTACACTACCTTTTACCCATATCTAGTGGTTTCAAGCTTAGCGCAAACTGGTAAATACATTCAGACATTTTTTTTATTCTTTGAAAAAGGTCATAAATGTTACTGCCACGATATCGATTCAAAAATTTTGAAGCGACAGTTTCGAAAACAGGTGAAACTTTGATACAGTGAAACCGACAAAAGGGCAGGACAGGATACGAATGATGTACTGAATTTCAATTTGGACGATTGATCTCCATCGTCTGATGTATGGTTCTTTCGGGAGCCTGCTTCTTTCAGGTCTGTATATTTAGGCTTGCAACGTGATGTTCCCGCAATATCCTGATTGAAGATGCCAGATGGTGCCACCGAGGTCTCCTACGAACACAACGCCAAATTGTGCCGCCGTTGTGAAGGCTCCAAACAATCATTTCTCTCGGTCTTCTCTAGGTCTGCGCGCATAAAGTTAATCCTATACGCGAGTGACGATCAACCCGTGTTCGAAGACCAGCTGGCGGCACATAACATGCTGAGCAATCCTTCCCTTTCCGTTCTGAGCCGCATCCGCCCTTTGTGTGCGCCATTCGCCCATCTGCTTCATTGTCCGTAGCCTTTTATATCTTACGAAGCAGGCTTGCGAAACACTCAACCATACCCTTGTTGTAATGGTGCCAAGTGCCAGCTGTTTTCGCGGGTTAAGGGCGCGTCCACGTTGGCACGACGTGCTAGAAAGCTTAGACGCATTGTGAAACTAAAAAAAATATGAGGCGGATTTATTTAATAAGGGCCCAAATGTTCATGTCGCCATTCTTTTTTTGGCAGCCTAAAAGCATCCTAAAGGGCCATGAATATTTAAAACGTGTGTATTTGGGGCAATTGCACCCACATTTACCCCTGCCGTCATTCAAGAACAAAAAGCTGGAGTTTAGCGGGCATATTATGCGAAATATTGAGTACTGGTGGAACATCCGATTTGCGCAATTGCAATCAACGAAGGGGGCCATAAATTCGGGGAACAGACCACTCAATGAAGGAATGAGATTATAAACACTGAGTGAAATTGCGTAGATGGGATAATTTGAAGATGATCGTGGGAGAATCGATGAGTGGGCCTTTCTTATTGCTAAGCACGCATATTTGATTTGAACATGTCCTCTGCTGTGAACTCCTCTGTTGTGAACTGCAGAGGGTCAGGAGCCCTCGTCAAGCACCTAATGCCTTTAGCTCCTGCCCCTTCAGCAGCAGTTGTAACAACGTCTGCTGAAAAATGAAGTCTTCTTCTTCTTCTTCTTCAACCTACACAACAGCCGTTTTCCCAACTTTGGAGACAAAGGTAGCGGTGGCTTGTTCCTGTCGTTCTTTCGCAAAATACAACCTTCATACGACCCGTGGCATGGCGCTGCTGCTTGTTGCTTTCCCACCCGAGCCATTACGCTCAAATTGATCCCGAATGTATATTTAAAATTCCACCCTCCTATCCAACAGTAGACACAAATCTGCTGCTCCTGATAACGACGTCGGTATTATTGCCTCCACTGGTTACGCAGTATTCCATGAAGCATGTTGTTGAACTACTTTGTTTTGGGTCTTCAAACCTCAAAATGCACGCAGAGACAGGGCAGAAAAAAATGAGTTACGGGATGAGCACACAGTCACAACTGGCCTATTGAGAAGGCGAACATGAATATATATCCGCGCTAGCACATGCCCACAAACATACCTATCCTTATTACGTAGAAGAACGGTTTAAATGTCCAAATCCCATTCCTTAGAAAGATATAGATGGTTTACTGACGCATTTCTTGTCATTCTTTCTCATATAGAAGACCTGAAACAGTCACGTCACCTTGCCACCCGTTTTCTGTTTCTGCTCAGTATCTGTTCGACTCACGATTGGCTCGCGTGGCGGCTTGCATCCTCCCTACGCAATAACGTGGTTGGTGCAAGCCTGTTTCATTCCTCTTAGACAACTGCTGTTCTCTTCCGCAGTCGTCTAAACATCGGCCCGTTTGGCCAATGGGATTGCTCCCGCATCTAAGCGGGAGCAATCCCGTAGGATCAACCCCGCTTCGCCGTGTTACGCACCTCAGGAAGGCGTGGTAGGCCTCTTTTGAAAAGCTGATGTCCTGTCCGATCCTTTGAGGATTATAGATCACGGTCTAGCCAACTTGTGAATGGTAGAAAAACCAGCCGGCACTTTGTGCGTGTTAGCCACATTTTTCCGCTTGTGTGTAACTCGATGGACGTAGGGAATAAGTACTGGCTTCTTACGCCTAATGCCATCGGTACTATGCGCAGTACCGCCCGTCACCTTGTATAACAAACGCTCGCTTAGTACTCTCAAAACCACACAATAGGAACTGGGCTGCTAGCGACCTGGCAACCTGAGCGATGAAGCTCGGCTGAACCTTGTGATGGCATGACCTTCTCAGCGCTGCTTTAATACAAGAAGATAAAAAGAAAGCATGCCCGAGAAAGCCAAGCCTTTTGTAACAAGACACTCGCACCAGCGCATTTCCATTGACGTGAGTGGCATGTTGTGTTCCATTCCGCACAAAGATGTGTTTGTTGCTCTTAAGTATCTCTTTGTTGCTCTCACATATTGTATTGAAGAACGCAATGTTGTTGCCTTCCAGAATTCTTGGGGCAAGGCGTAAAAAAATTTAATGAGTTCACTTGACTTTTATCCGCAGTCTACATATATTTCTTTTAAGGAAGCGTTGCGCTTGCAACGTAAGGTTGTGGGGGTTCGATCTTGCTTGGCACAGGATCGTTGAAAAGGTGTTTTTTAAACAGTATTAATCGAAATCTGAAGCGTAACGCTCACCAGAGGAACGCATTAAAGGTATTATATGTTATTATGATATTTTAATTTTTAAAAGCAACTCTGTTTAAATTACCATAATGCTGTTACTCCGATTAAAGCGGAGCGTCGACGATTGGGAAAAGGGAGATTCCCATTAGTTGCCTAACAATGACTACTTCCGGTTTTTAACATTCACATCTCAATTTTATCAGACCACGTGCGTTGACTTTATAGACAGAGAGTACGCAAACCTTTGTTGCCGTAATAGTCCACGCACCGAAGGGCAACCCGTGGGTTCCTTTTTGGCCCGCAGTATGAAGAGGTTAGTTTAATCTTGTCGTGAATGAGTGCTCACAAAGTCATGAATGACCACGTTCAGGAGAGCTTCATAGCTCAGGATGGCAGGTCGCTCGAGGCTGGATTTCCCTTAGTGGTTTCGGGAGCGGTGAGCGGGTCTTTGTTACAGCAGGTGAAGGACATAACTGCTCATAGGACCTATGGCATTAGGTGTAACAGCCCGGCAGTGGTTTCCTACGTCCACCGTGGGGCCCACAACCGGACAAATGTGTCTGACAGGTGCAAACATGCGGCTGTTTTTTTCTGCCCTTTAGAAGTTCACTAGCGTGTGCCCCCTAATATCGAAAGGATAGGACAAGACGCCAGTTTGCCTGAAAAGGCATTCCACGCCGTATAAAAAGTGCCCACCAAAGGGGAGGGGCAGGGGGGGTACGTGCTTTCGTTCACACTTGGGAGGGTTTACATGGGCCAAACGGGAAGCTGCTTCAAAAACGGCTTAAGTGGACATCAGTTGTTTATGAGAGATAAAACAGGCTCGCACCATCCGCGTCTCGCGCAGCGCGTGAAAGCAACCCAAGCGAGCCGCTTCCCACTCACACCAAGGTGCTGAGCAGATGCAGAGGACGGGTGGCAATGGATCTCATTGAGGCGTTCTACATTCAAAATAATTACAAACAATGTGTCAGTGAACCATTTATATTTTTTATGGAAATGAATTTGAATATATAAACCTGTCTTTTATGTTAGCTAGATGGCTATGCTTGTATATATGCGCTAGCGAAGGTGTATATTCATGTTGGTATTTTTGAGAAACTGCTTGTGAGTCTGCGCTCGTCCTGTAACTTCTTTTTCCCTGCACCGTCCACGCACTGACTTTGACATTTTAAAGTGGCACATTATTGTTGTTATTATAAATTGGAACATGCAAGGTTGATATATTGCTTTGAAAATATCGTAGATGCGGTTGATATTCCTTCGCATGTATGGGAGGTTCAATTGATTTCTGAACCAACACCAGTTAAACGCCATTTACAGAAGATAAAAATATTTTGCCTCATAACAACTTGATATCCCAATTATCAGAGTTATCATACATTGAGTGTAATTCTGCTGTTTTTCTACGTGACGGGCCATCCCTCCAAGTGTCAGTAATACAGCAGTTTAATTTTGCGGGCATTGACAACCGTAATGGTACTTAATAAATACGAGCAACACGTTTGTTCTAGCCGAACAAAAATTAAAAAAAAATGGTGTGTCCTCTCTTGTCAGTTGCGAAAGCCACGAAATGTTACCGCTGCTAGACCCGACAGGTCAGGTATCGTTGACTTTCCCGCCACGACGTGATCAGTTCACTCTCTCACTGCTAGGGAAATGGAGAAGGCAGTAGCTGCGGGTGGCAGGGGCGTTCGTGGACCTCGTGGTATAAAATGCGAAAGTCTAAAAAAAGGGCAGTTCAGGAGCACAAAAAATCTACGTTGCAGTGACGGGAAAAACTGTGACTGGGTTTATCTCGCTCATAGCAGAGCGGGCACGCAGATAGCTCTTGCGTGATGCCCAGATCAAGCGATGGCGGCGGGAACGGGTTGCCGTTTGGCTCGGCCAGAGCAGCATTAGCAAGGGAAATTGCAAACAACGGCCGCCCATTACTCCAAAATTGTAAGGACACGCGTCATATTTACTTCCGAGCATCAGGCACCTTAGGATCAGTGACGCAGAGACAGAGAATTAAAACGAAAGACAATACCACAACCCCGCAACTTTTAGTGAAAAAGACGCTAAAGAACCATGGAGGAGTAACACGTCTGTAAATACCGACCACACGCTCACCGGTTAGCCATCTGTAAAGACTGCATGGGCGTATTTCTCGGTTTAAACGCACTACAAGCAAGTGCACGTACCACGAGTGCTTTGATGAAGAAGTCATCGGCAGTCAGAAATTGACTCTCCCATGACGCTTCATGAACCGGATTGTGCAAAAGCTCGTAGAACCTCAAGAAAGCGATTGAAACAGATTGAGCTATATCGATTCATTGGTTATAAGATTAAACGCGCCCACGCTACACAGGCGATAAGGAGCGCCCTAGTGTATATGGCTCCAGATTACTTTCGACCACCTGGGCATATCTACCGTGGGGCGAAATGTCAAACACACGGGCGTTTTGACTTGTCGCCTCAACCAGAAAAGCTACCCCCGCGGCCGGGAATTGAACTCACGTACTTGTGCTCAGCAGCGCAACGCCTTAGCCACTCAGCCAACACGGTGGTTAGAGCTCTATCAAGTTTCTTCCGCTTTTAATCAGTGCTCAAGTGCGCGTGCCCACGGGCAAATTATTGCAAAGGCTTGCAAAACGGTATTTTACATAAAAGTGGAGGATTGTTTAGGACACGTTTTCGATACCCTTCTTTATTAAATCATCCTTTTTTGCCGAAATGGTTGGGTTCCTTCCGAATAGCGATAAAACAATCAGCTTCAGCAATCTCGTCATCCTGTGCTGCGGTGTGTTTGAAAATATCAGTTATGGCCTGAAAGAAACGCAAGGCAGCTTCGGGAGATTGTATACTGCAGACGGCAATCCACGCTCTAAAAATACTCGCCGGTCGCTTCCCCCACGATGTTCTAAAATGACCGATCAGCCTGTGACAAGAATTTTTTTGGCGTCTCCAAATTCCAAGGCATTTTTCTTGCAAGAGCGTAAATGTATTACAAGTACACAAATTATACGGCTTGGCTACACCAAATGCAGTATATCTTGAAAAAGCGCCATTCAATCCCTCTATTGAATACTCTTTGTCGAATAGTTTATTTCGGCCATGTGCTTTTTGGCTGTGTGAAACGCGGTCCTACTCTATAGAGTGCGCGTACAGCACTACAAATAAGCCCACGGATTTTTTTTTGTCGAACACTTCTCGCGGTTGCTTTGCAGGTATTTTATTGATTGATCCTTTATTGCTCGGTGCGTGTCCAACAACGTTTGCCGAAGGCATGCGCAGCAGCACCTACGCTTTTTAAGAAAAAATTTTGTCTAAAGCCCGAATGGTGGTACATAAAAGTCGGTGGACCTGTTCAGGCCTGACGGTAGGTACCAATAAGGTAGACACTCAAGGCATGCCGAGCAAGGTCGTATTCGCTGCACTTCAAGGTGCGAGTACGCGTGCAATACGTTAGACGTTACACGTTGACGTTAATGTTAACATCGGTCCGTCGCATAGCCATTTCACTGCCTCCGTCTACTAGGGGAAACCTTCGGAGAAGCGAGGTTTAAACTTCGCAATACCGGAATGCAGGTATGCAGCGCTCTCTCAAGCGGGGTTCTCTTAAGACGATCGCAAAGTGCCCCTGTTGCAAAACAGTGACACTGCAGATTTTCCTCATGTCGTCTATGCGAGCCCCCAGTTCACATACAACAACCTCGTCCTCGTAATACAACCTCGTAATACTTCCTCGTCCCCCAATTTTGGCACTAGCACTCCCATTCACTTGAGTACACTGAAAGAACGCTCTGTAAATCAGATCGCATGGTTTTATGCTAATAACAGGTAGAGATGAGCGGCATTGCGCCGGGGGACTGCACTGTTTACCCCTGCGTCAAAACACCTCAAGACACGCTTAGGATTGTGCACAGAAGACATCTACATCTCCTCGTGTCCGTACCTATTCAGTACACCCCTCGGGGCTGAAGACCTCCTCTCCTTTGTTCACAAGCTGTTTTCAGTATCATACACACCGCCAGTCCCGGTGCTCTCTAAACGTGTCATGGCCACCCTAACGTGTTTCCTTCTATGGCTGCGCTAACAAAAAAGCCTGATGCAATAGATTGCCGATTACAAGACAGGGTACACTTGCTGCACATGAAATGTTTCAGCGA